>NC_133617.1:249682119-250056286 GCF_048593235.1 Sminthopsis crassicaudata | reverse complement strand
ATGCAGTCTCACACACAGTGCAAACTTATGGGGATAGAAAGGAGTGGGGGATTCCATCTTTCCTTCATGAAAAAGTTTGATAGTCAAAATATCTGGATGGATTGTAGCCAATTTGATCATTCATTTGGATGCTCTGCCTAAATCGATGCCAGTCAATCACATGTTTAGCAAAATGTAAATGCAGCTAGGAAGCACAGTGGGTAGAGTGCTGGACTTGGAGTAAAAAACTAATTTCCCTACGCTCAAATCTGACCCAGATACTGATACTTAACCCTATTTGCCTCTGTTTCCTCATCTGTCAAATGAGCTGGAGAAGGAAATGGCAAACTATTCTGATATCTTTGCCAAGAAAATTTCAAATGGGATCACAATGAACCAGGCATGACTAAACAATAATACATAACAAAGACAGTCTCACATGTCAACTTTAGTCCATAAATAGTAAAAATAAGTTTGATCCACACAATATAGCTATGCCAATTTTAGTCAAAGAAGAGCTTAAATGGATGAAATTTCCTGACTTTGTAGAATTTCCAGGCATTGTCTTGGTTAAACTAATTCAAAACTTGGAAAATTTGCTTTGTCAGTGTATGAAATTTACTTTACATGGTGCTGCATTTGATTCAAGAATTCATAGACATAAGATTAAATCTGAATGGGTGCCAATGCTGATTTTTTCCTTTTTTTCTTATTTTGGGATGAGATTTAATATATCAGAATTTGTCTACCACACAATCCATCAAAGATTTTAAGATGTCCTGATGATGCTAAATATTGCTAGAAAGAAAAACATCTTGCCATTGGTAAAACCAACAGAATATATGTTTAATTCTCTCTTCATTTAAAAAAAATGATTATTTATTGAACTACATACAAAATTTTAAAAAACAGAATTGTAAATAGAAAGAAAAGGAAAAAAAAATTTCATGTTCCCATTAGAACATCAGAAAGGATTCAAAATATGTAACATAAATTTCCATTTCAAGAAAGCATATGTAATAATAGACAACATTATATTCACAAGTGTCCATCTTTTCTTTGCTACCTTGTAGGTTATTCTTTTGCTCTCTGCTGTGCATTTTTAAATTTTTTCTCCTTTCATCTCCCTCAAGTCCCTCATACAGGCTACAGTTAAGCATGGATGTGTGTTTATATATATATATATATCTTTTTTGTTTTGTTTTGTTATTTCTTGGTCTGTTATAGACTCACTGATTGTTCCTTGCCCAGTTTTAATTTTCAAAGAATTATTTTATTTTCTTCTTTAAGATTGTACTTTCTACTACATATATATGTGTGTACAAACACACCCACACATACACACACACACACACACACACACACATATATATATATATATATATATATATATTTATATACACACATACAAACACCTACATGCATACATATACACATGCACACACATATATATGAATTTATACATACATAGACATACTATAAAACAATATTAATATGGTTAACATAATGAAGATTTCTCTCTTGATTGAGTCTTTAAGTTTGATTTTGTCTAAGATCAATGATTACTAGCTCTACTTCTTTTCTCTTTAATAAATTCTACTCTTCATCCTTGTTGTAATGTTTGTATATCTTTTATTTCCTATCCTAACACTTCTACTTCAATCCATAACTTACTTTGCTATAAGTTACTTAACCAACTTAACCTCCCACCCACGAATTGCTCCCTTATCTTCTTCCCCCATTTTTTCCTTCCCTTTTTATCCCTTGCCCATTAAGATGTATAGACACCTTGCCCCACAGTCACAAGTTTACCCATTCTTCTATACCCCACCTTACCCTATTCCCTATTTATCCATTCCCAATGTAAGTAGATTTTCTGAATTATGAGCCTTCCTCCTGCCTCCAATGCTTCAGTATCTGTTCTTTCTCTGTATCTCATTTGTATAACAAAATTACTATTTTTACCTTGTTGTAGATAGTATTAATTTTTAGGTTATTTTTAGATCATTCTAATTTTCAAAGAATTATTTTCTTCCTTAAAACTTTGTACCTTCTACTACATAATTCTCAGATTGGCTAAGATGGCAGGAAAAGATAATGATGAATGTTGAAGGGGATGTGGGAAAACTGGGACACTAATACATTGTTGGTGGAATTGTGAATTGATCCAAACATTCTGGAGAGCAATCTGGAATTATGCCCAAAGGACTATCAAAATGTGCATATCCAGCAATGTTTCTACTGGACTTAAATCTCAGTGATCTTAAAGGAGGGAAAGGGACCCATATATGCAAAAATGTGACAGGCCTTTTTGTTGTGGAAAGAAAACAGAAACTGAGTGGATGCCCATCAGTTGGAGAATTGCTGAATAAGTTATTGTATATGAATGTTATGGAACAGTATTGTTCTATAAAAAATGATCAGCAGGATGATTTCAGAGAGCCTGAAGAGACTTACATGAACTGATGCTAAGTGAAATGAACAGAACCAGGAAATCATTATATATGGCAACTACAAGATTATACAATGATCAATTCTGATGGATCAACAATGAGATGATTCAGATGTATTTCAATTGTTCAGTGATGAAGACAGCCATCTACACCCAAAGAGAGAACTGCAGGAACTGAGTGTGTTTTACAACATAGCATTTTCACTCTTTTTTGTTGTTGTTTACTTGCATTGTATAAATATGTATGCATATATTGTATTTAACATATTTTACCATGTTTAACATATATTAGATTATTTGTCATCTGGGGAGGGGGGAAGGGAATTGAAACACAAAATTTTGCAAGGGTTAATGTGAAAAAGTATCCATCATATGTTTTGAAAATAAAAAGCTTTAATAATAAAAATCCCCCAGACTTTGTACCTCCTTTTCCAATTGGCTAACTTTCCCTTCCATAATCTTGTTTTTCTTGGATGGTCTTTATTTGTTTGTTTGTTTGTTTATATTTTTCTTAATCTTTCTCAATTGATTTTTAAAGTCTTTTTTGAGTTTTTCTGTAAATTCTCTCTCAGCAGGGAGCCATTTAACTTTGCTCTTTCAGATCGAAGTTTTGTTTGTTTGTTTGTTTGTTGTTACTTCAGTATCTTCCTCTGAAGTTGAACCCCAGTCTTTCCTATTCTCATAGTAAATTTCTATTGTTGGGTCCTTTCTTTTTTTGCCAATTCATTAAAAAAAATAAATAGTGTGCCTACTTTTAATTGTGGAATTTGGGGAATTGTGTCTCTAGCTTTACTTCAACTCCACCCTCTGACTTGGAAACCCAAACCAAAAGCTCCTACTCCTGCAAATGCCCACAGTCAATAGTATTCCTCCCTGAATGCTTCTGCACTGACTGGTTGAGTGAGCTTCTTCTCACCCAGCACCATTTCTTTGCAGCACTGCTGGGCCTGGTGCTCCTAATCAGCTGAGGTTTCTTTAGTCTTCTCAGAATTAGACCCCTGATTTCTCAGGCAGACTGAAAAGTTAAAGTTTCTGAGGTTCCTGCCTAGGCTCCAGCCCAACCCAGTTTGCCTCAGGGATGCTGCTGGCTATTTCCATTGAGCTAGCCTGGAAGTACTTGTACTTCATACTAGTTAATCCTTGGCCTAGGATCTTTTGGATTATTCCAGGAGGACTTTGTTCTGTCCTAAGTCTTTGTTTTTCTACATGTCTATGTTCAAGTTAAGGTACAATTTTTTTTTTTTCTGTTTGTGAGGGAATATTAGGATTCTTACAAGGTGCTAAGGCACTGAAATTGATAGAGACAATAATTATCTAATTTAGAATGGTTCATTGTGATTGATCTGATACTACAAGGAGATGTTATGGGCCAGAACTTGAAACAAGGTACTCAGTAGAATTGATGAGATAATGATTCTCTAATTTTCATGTACTTAGTACTTACTATAATTCCATAAGATTCATACCTTTAAGAGATAATATATAAGGAGGAGCTGACAAACTCATTAGAGAAAAAGCCTGCTCTTGGACTTCCAGGAGATTCACAAGTCAGAAACTCACAAGCCTACTCTCTGGGAGGAAGAGTCAAGAGTCATCCCAACTTCCACCTTTATGCTGGCTGGAGACATTGGGAAGACAAGAGGCTGAAGCTGGCAGAGACAAAGGACTAGTGGCAAGAACTCTTGGAACCAAGGAGCGAGATAGGCTTCTATTAAAACTAACTGGGCCCCAAGAAAAGAGACAAGAATTAAAAGGAACAATAAAGGACTCCTGGCTGCATTTGGGATTATTGAACTGAACTGAAATGAAGGCTGCCTGCAGAAGCTCCCCAAGAAGCCTGTTCCCATAAATTATTATTATTTAGAGAAGAGAACAGTATAAGGGAAACCTGGAGACTTTGAATTCTCTTATCTATTCTACCACCTTTACAGAATCCTTCCACCTCTCTCTTCTTTAAGAAAAAAAAAATGCCAGCAGAAGTTTTCACAGTGATAATGTAGTTGATAATGATGTTTAAAAAAAGGAATAATCTTCCACAAGGAAATTTTCATACCTTCATCTTACAAAAGAAAAACCATGCCTTGAGTGAGAGGAGTAAATTTTATCATAGTCAAAAGGAAAGTTGTTTCCCAACTCTACCCTACCCTGGGCTTTGGGGGGAAAAAAACGGTCATTAAATCAATTCTTATTTCCTGAGGTTGTCTTTCCATATGAACACCCCAAACAAGTTAGTAATTCTTTAGAGAGGAACTAATTTTTGGAACAACAGTGAACTTTGAAATAAGGAGGCAATGACACAACTTCAAGCTTCTTTCAAAAGGATTAACTGTATAAAGCTGAAGGAGAAAGCATTCCAGTAAAGACAAGTGGAAAATGTTTCACAGCAGAATAAAATCATGAATAAGTGACAAAGAGAAGTCTCAGATAAAGGACAAGAAAAGGTGAATTTTGGTTAAGTTTCTCACACATACCCCTTTTAGACAGGTTAATTTATAGTTAAGAATAATGGATCTGCTGTATTTGGAAATGCTGAGTTCTCAAGCAAATAATTTCTCTAAGAATAAAAATTTTACTAAAGAAATGAAGATATAACTACATAATGAAAATGAATGAAAAATATAATGAAAAATACAGAGTAAGTAAAATGTATTAAAATACAGTATAATCACAAAATCATTTCTGCAGTTATGAAAATTTCCCTTATACCTGTTAAAGAGGCACCTAAAATATTTTTTGGAAAGTAAAAATTCAATGAATGCCTCCTTGGTGACTGGACAAATCACATAATTTTCTCAGACTTCAGTTTGCTCATTTGCAAAATGAAGAGGTTATATCATGTGACCTCTGAGATTATTTCTATTTCTATTCTTTTGATCATATTGTGTCCAACATTATTTTAGGCGATGACAAATAGATGAAAGAATTAACTATATATTCAGTTCTTTAGGAGATAATTGGACTTTTAAAAATAAACCTGCTTAATGTTGCTCAGATGATTTTTACATGGATATTCTTACAATAATGGGGATATTACATTCAAACTTTCTTCATATATATTTACTAAAAAAAAAGATTAACCACGCTAGTACTAAGTTTAATTAATGTTTGGATTTCTTTTTTTCACTTTTAGGAGCTCTTGATCTCCATTGAACCCTATGTTTTGAAGAGGTAATTGTGAAAGGCAAATAGAAATAAGTGATGGAGGATAAGAGCAATTATGGCTTTGCTTATCACCCCTTTACTTTTCTAAACTAAAATATCCTTCCCTGACCTTTATATTTCTAGAGGTGTTGCCTTGCTCTATTAAAAAATAAATTCATTGTACATAGAGAATGACCTTGTTTTTTTATATTTACAAAACCCCTCAGAAGATCCTGGAATCACAATAAAACTAGATTTTTGAAAAAATGTGTTTTATTAAAAAAAAAAAAAAGAATAAAAAAAAAAAAAACCCTAAAACAGAAAGGGAATACAAAACAAAACAAAACAAAACAAAAGAGAACATTTTCATGTGCCCAGCAGAACATCAGGGAGGATTCAAAATATATAACAACAAATTACCAGATCAATAAAGTATATATAGGTCATTATATACATGAATGTCCATCTTTTCTTTACTTCCCTATAAATTGTTCTTTTGTTCTCTGCTATACAACATTTTTTATTCTTTTTCCCCCTTTCATCTACCTTCCTCTACCACCTATAAGCAGGCTAGTAGTTAAGAAGCATATATTTATATTTATATTTATGTAGAGAAATATATACATATACATACGTAGACAGACACACCTCACCCTCCCCATACACACACATATCTTTTCTTTCCCTGTTGATTCTTTGCTTTAATTCTGCTCCTAACTTGCCTTGCTATTACTTAATTTCCCCCCCCTCCCATGGATCCCTCCCTTATCTTCTTCCCTCACCTTTTGCTTCCCTACTTAACTCTCCCTTCTTATTTCTTTATATATGTAGTATTGCCTATTGAACCCATTCCTGATGTGAATAGTTTTCCAGAACTATGAGCTCTTCTCCCCTTTCCAATACCTTTGTGTATATTCTTTCACTGTATTTCATTTATTTATATGACATAAATACTATTTTTGCCTTAACTCTGCCTCAATTTTTCTTTTGAGTTGCCCTATTGTTATCTGTAAAGTTCAGGGCTAGCTCCCTGGAGGCCGTAGAATTGGCCAGAGTCAGGATAAGCAAAAGTCCTTGGTCTTTAGGGGGAGAAGTGAAGGGGATGGATAAAACTGCCACAAGCTCTCCATCAACCTCCCTTCTCCTTGTCCTCCTTCAAAGTGAGTCTGGCTCCTCTCTACCCTCTAATCTCTCATATGATTATCTGTATAAGACAAAAGATCGAGCCAGCAATGAATAGTGAGAAGAGTCATTTTTTCAAGCATATGCTAATAGAGTTATTGTCCAATAAGTAATTAGCCTTAAGTGCTTGGTTGTCTGATTCAAGCACAACTTTTAAGAGTTTCAGCCCTTCAAAGTTATCAGTCTTAAACATGTGATATTTAATTCTCATTTATAAAAAGCATAAGCAATTTGTCCTTGTAGAATTCCTTGAAATTGACCTTGTTATTGGCTCTTATATGTTAATTTTTTTTTTTTTTAAGTTCAGGTTTGGTTGATAGAAAATCCTGAAAATCTGCAAGTTTGTTCAATGTTCATTTTTTTTCTAATTTAATATTATAGATAATTTTGCTGGATATGATATTTTTGACCACAGGCCTAATTCTTTTGATTGTTGATAGATATGATTCCAGGACCTATGATATTTTATTGTGGCTACTGCTAAATTCTGTATAATTCTAATTGTAACTGCAATGTATTTGAATTGTTTTTTCTTGTTCTTTGCAAAAATTTTTCTTTAATCTGGGAGTTTCAATATTTGGCAATATTGTTCTTATATATTTTCTACAAAGGATCTCTTTGAGGTAGTGATTAGTGGATATTTTCTATTTCTGCTTTCCTCTCCTGTTCTATTATACCAGGACAATTTTCTTGGATTATTTCTTGCATTATTGTGTCAAGATCATTTTTTGGTCATCACTGTCAGGTAGACCAATTATTCTTATATTTTCTCTTCTTGATCTGTTCTCCAGATCTGTCCTTTTTCTTGTGTTTCACATTTTGTTCTATCTTCTCACTCTTCATAATATGCTTTGTTATTTTTTGGTCTCTCATAGCTTCACTGGCTTCCCTTGACCAATTCTAATTTTCAAAAAAGTTATTTTCATCTTTTAAACTCTGTATCTTTTTCTAGTTAGTTAATTTTTTTCATAATCTTGGTGGGGAGGGATTTAGATTTTTTTTTAGCTTTTACTCAAGGTCTCTCATTTGAATAAGATTTTCTTTTTTTTTTTTTTTTTTTTTTTTTTTTTTTTTGAGTTTTATAAATTTTCTCTGGGCAGGGAATCATTTCACATTATTCTTTGAGATAGATGCTTTTTTAATTTCAATGTCCTTCTATGAAGAAGTCCCTGCCCCATTGCCTCAGAATTCTCCAGTGTGCTGGGTCCTTTTCACCCAGGGCCATGTCTAAGCAGCAGAGCTGGGTCTAGTATTCCTGATCAGCCAAGGTTCAGCCAGTTTTCCCAGACTCAGACCTCTGACTCCACATGCTGTTTATGAGATAAGTTTCTGTGATTCTTGCTGAGGAATCACACACACAAGTAGCTTCCAGGTCTCCCCACTATGATTCTATGGAGTCAGCTTATAGGTGTTTGCACTTCACATGGGTCAATCCCTGGCCCTGAGTCTTTATTCAGATCTTCCCAAGTTGTATCAAGAGGTCTCCTCTTCTGGCCCAAGTTTTCTTGATTTTTTTGCCAGTCTATATTCATCTGAGACAAATTTGTTTTATTTGTGGGGGAAATCTGGAGAGCTTGACATTTACTAACTTACTCCATCTTCTTCCCAGAATCCTCCCCAAACCTCACTTTTTAAAAGTAAGACCAAGTGGGATAGTGTCATGAAATCAATTTAATATTTTCTTCTACCATTTCAAAGTTTATTAATATTTTATATTTATTAAAGTTGATAACCTGAAGCCTCCAGATTAGAGATTTTTTCTTCCTTCTCTAACAATGATCAAGAACTGCATGTCCAGCTCTAACATTCAAGTGACAGGTTTTGCTAGCCAGAGTTCATTCTCTTCAACCCTATCTTCACAATGAAAACAAGCTTATCACTTATAAACTCATTTACCAAAAACTATCTATAATATGCCAAGCCTGAATATGTTTTTTTTTGTTTTTTTTTTTTTTTTATGGAGAGGAAAGATTATCAAATCAAATTAAAAGAGCAGTTATTAAAACAAAACCAAGAAGCTTTATATGCCAAGTAAATCCCAGCCCAGCCAGGATGTGTGGAAAGAATGAGGAGACAAAGGGGAATGGAGAACCTTCAAGTAGCTTTTTATCAGGTTTTATAAGGGAATAACTCACCAGGTTCAATCTACATGCTTCTGTTATATTTCCTACAAAGTAAAAGTTGACAGACTTCTGTATTCTATTCCTGTTTTAAGATACATATATCCCCTAATTTGCTTATGCAAATTATTACTAAGAACTTTTATGTCTTAATCATGTACCTACTTTAACCTTATCAAAATATATGATGCGAGACATTGGTTTATACCTAGTTTCTGCCATACTGTTTTCTAGTTTTTCTGGCAGTTTTTGTCAAAGAGTGACTTTGGACTTTTGGGTTTATCAAACACTAGATTACTATGTCATTTACTACAGTGTATTTGTATAGCTAGTTTATTCCCCTGATCCACTATTTTATTTCTTAGCCAGCATTAGATTGCTTTAGTAGACAGCCTTTCCTGAAGTGGACTTGACTTTAAAATACAGGACCATTTCCCTACTTAAAATGAAAATGTCCTAGGAAACAAATTAAAATCATTTTTATCTTAAATATTGGGATTGGTTAGTTTGGGACTCCCAAGGTCTAGGAAGGCATCAAATTCACAATTATTCAGTAGAATTTTTTTTAAACTTTAAATTGCCTCCTTAATATATATTTTCTCAATACACATTACTCATTGATTTTATTGCTCACTCTGAGAAAAAAAAATCATAAAGTATTTAATCATATTTGTCAGCTTATGCAGATAATGTTCAAAAATGTCAGTTATATGAGCCTCATAAAGCTTACTGAAATACAGCAAGCTTAAGAAGAGTGCCATTGATCTAATTGGTTAAACTCACAGATACAATGTTCCTTGGTACCAATTTGTAGAGAAGACTAGAGATGAGGGATGAGGTAATCTGCTCTTTGAAAACCAAAGAATTTGGAAATTTCTGAGCAGTGCTATCTTGTGGCATCAATGCATATCACCATGAGAATGAGTATAAGAAGGCCTCTCTCTACATTTATCTATTTGAATAGGATCAGGATAATGGTTACTAGTGCCACCTAGTGATTAAGTTTATTGCACCATCAAAAAAGGAAATTTTATTAGTTTTACTTTGGAAACATTATTGATTTGTAGTAATAACTGCTTCCCTTTCTAAGTGATCAAAACCATTCCATTAACATTATGCTTTGGAATTTTTTAAGAATGAAAGTCAATCTTACATCCTATAATTTTAAATTTTTCCTATCTTTTCTTTTTTGAAAATAAGGGCATTTGCCCATCTTGAATTCATGATTCAGGAATCACACCAACTTTTTCTTTCAGTATTCTGGGATGTGCCCCCTAGTCATTTGGATTCACTGAAGGCGCATACTCTCTTAGCATGTCTACTTTTCAATTTGAACTCCTTATTAACCATTTCTGTTATTTGGACTACTCATTAGCTAATATATATTTCATCTCTATTTAATAGAGTTTGATCAATGCCAAATTAATTCTTTTCTCCTTTTTTTTTCCTGCTTGGCATGTCCAATTCTGTAATGTTCTGGTTGGTTTTCTGGAGGTCTCTGCACTAGCCTTCATTTCAGCTGAAGTAATCACCACAAGAATAGCCAGGTGTTAAAGTTCAAATTCTTTATTATCTCCTTCAAGGTCTTGTCTCCTTGCCTGGGGCATGGCTAGCTTTCTTGAAGTCCTCCAGAATGTGTCTTAGTTCCTGTGGGGGAGGCAGGAGAACCACCAAGATGGACTGTGTCTTGAAGTTTGTCTCAGTCTAAGAGCTTGTGCTCCAGTCTCCAGTCTTTTGTCTTCTCTGAATCTCTCTCCAAGCCCTCTCTGAGTTTGTCTCTGAGCCCTTCTGAGTCTGTCTCTGGCTGAGTTTGTTCTAGTTTATATGCAGTATACTGAGTATAAACCAATCATTATATCACTAGGGAATCATTATTTGTTGTAAGATTAAATCAATCATATTGACCTAGAGCACTATCAATCACCATGCTAAATTAGATAACCATTATTTTATCAATTCCACTTAGTTAGCACCTTGTAAGAATCCTTGTTTCAAGTACAGAGTTCTGGCCCATAACATCTTTTGTTTTAGAACTTAGGTGGTCATGCCCTTCCTGACTTCTCAGAAAAATGGGGTGAAAACACCATAAAGGAGGTGATGTTTCAGAAAGAGAGATGAAAACACCAAAGGAAAATGGGGAGTCAAACCAGATTTTGTTAGAGGGTTTCTGAAGGATCTAACTTTTAAACAGGTATACATAAATCCATCAACATTGGAAGTATTACATATCAAACAACATGAATCAGCATGAGGAATTATACATATCCATAAGTCCTAGAAATAATCCAAAGCCAATCTATTGTCCATTACTCCATGTGTCAGGGAATCCAATGATTCCTGCAAATTTTGGAGTCCTGCAATAGTCTCATCATGTGTCAGTGAATCCAATGATTCCTGAAGATTTTGAAGTCCTGTATCAGTCTTATCATTTGTTAGGGAATCCAATGATTCCTGCAAATTTTGAAGTCCTGCAATAGTCTCATCATGTGTCAGTAAATCCAATGATTCCTGAAGATTTTGAAGTCCTGTATCAGTCTTATCATTTGTTAGGGAATCCAATGATTCCTTATGGTTTTCAAGTCCTGCAACAATTTTATCATGTCTCAGGTAATCCAATGATTCCTGAGGGGTTTGAAGTTCTGCAACACTTTTATCAACAATTATTTATCTCAGGGAATCCAATAATTCCTACAGGTTTTGAAGTTCTGTAACAGTCTCTTGTCAGCCATGCTATTTCAGTGTCAGATGTTTCCTAGGTCTTCTTTTCCATTTTGAGGTTTTTCTCTTTTTCTATCTCTCTCTGATAGACAAGATGAATATGGCTCATTGACACTGATCTGATTCCTTCTCTATCTGTAGAGATACAAACAAACCCTTTCCCCCAAGAGTTAACCTATCTAGTCCCTTCCATTCATCACTTTCTGGATCTCTCCTTATCACCTGGCAATTATATTGGAGTTGCTTGAACGTTGGGTTATAAAACCTGTATTCTCCCCAATTGTAATCCCTTTCTCCCCTCTGATTGCTTCTCTGCTGATTGATTATGTCATGGAATTGAACTTCTAAAGACTCTCTGGGTGTAAACTTGGCTGCCATCATGTCCCACCAATTTTTTGTTTGAGGTCTTGGAACTGGGCCCTGCCTTTCATTTCCCTAGATCAATCTACATTCTGGGAGGCCCAATGGAAGCCTCTGTTGCATTTTGGACATGGGGTTTTGCATCTTGTTCTCTCATCCTGTCTTCTCACTCTATCTCTATGCCTACATTGAGCTTTCAGATGCCTTACTTTACCACACTGAAAGCCTTGACGAGTCTTTCTGGAAGTCCCTTGCCAAGAAGGATCCTGTCTTCCCATGTTCTGTATCATAGCCTGGGTATAGAAGGCATTTGTGTCCACTGTGTCACAGCATCTTATGATCTCCTCTAAAAGAGTATCCTTGTATAGTCCTAGAATAATTCTTCTACAAACTTCATTAGCATTTTCTCTAGCAAATTGTTTTATCATTATTCCTGTCATTGCATTTTCATCAATGGTTCTTGTGAGAGCTGTCTGCAAACATCCCACAAAATCAGCAAAGGGTTCTTTTGGACCTTGCTCTATTTTTGTGAAGACTTCCCCTCTATCTTGTTTTCCTGGGAGGGTGCCCCATGCTTTTATAGCGGCAGCAACAATGTGTTCATATGCTATTGAAGGGTAATTAATCTGTGCTAAAGCGTTTGCATACTGATCTTTACCTGCTAGTTGATCAAAGATGACTTTTATATTAACTCCAGTTTGCCTATTTCATTGATCTTGTATTCTACATTATTCACTATACTCTGAATGCCACAACAAATTTTGTCCAGGTTCTAAACATGTCCTTGCTATAGATTTCCAGTCACCAGGGGTTAAAATTTCATAAGTCAAATTCTCTAATACCATCTTAACATAAGATGATGTAGCCCCATAAAGAGTACAACCCTTTTTCAAATATTTTATAATTTCCAGATCAAAGTGTATTTTCTCCTTTCTTGATCTGAAGAGTCAAACTCTTGAATAACAGGATATACTTTTATTTTTAAATCAGATATATCCTGTCCTTTTTTTTTTTTAGCTTTAACTAATGCCTTTAGTAATCTTCTTGTAGTACTGATTGTGACACTGCCCCTTCCCCTCCTCCTTCTCCCTCCACCCATGAAGAGTTAATTGAGAGGGGTAGGTCAGGGGATGGAGAATGCCCTAATGGCTCCTGTTGTGAAGCATCACACTCCTTAGTTTCATCAGAACTGTACTTAACTCCATTCTTGTCTAATTCTTTATGCTTTTCAGCTGCTATATTAGTACCCTCTTCCTCCTGCTCTTTCTTCTTTTTCCTTATTGTAATACTTATGGAAGTCCTTAAAGCCACTTGTATTAAATTATATGTATAGAATGTTTCTTTAGGAATTGAAGCAGGACCATTATTTTTGTAATATTCACTTAATTGCTCTCCTACTAATTTCTACTTGTCTGGCTATAATTCTTCCATAGAGAACCAAAAAGAAAAGTACTGTGATATTTCTAAAAGTCCAATGGTCTGCACCAAAGTTTTTTTATCAGTCTAACCATGCTTTCTACATACTTTCTCTGCAGTGGAGAATGCTGTTTTTTAAACATCTGTCCCATTTTAGTTGAAACACTAGTTTAGCGTTTAACAAAGTTTCCTTCTTGTCTATTTTTGTACCTTAATTTCTGGGTTACAGATGTAGGTCCTTAGCCCCATGGTGGACACCAAAATGTAGTGTTCTGGTTGGTTTTCTGGATGTCTCTGCACTAGCCTTCATTTCAGCTGAGTAAGTACCATGAAAATAGCCAAGTGTTAAAGCCCAAATTCTTTATTATCTCTTTCAAGGTCTTATCTCCTTGCCTGGGGCTTGGCTAGCTTTCTTGATGTCCTCCAGAATGTGTCTTAGTTTCTGTGGGGGAAGCAGGAGGACCACCAAGAGGGTCTCTGTCTTGAAGTCTGTCTCGGTCCAAGAGCTTGTGCTCCAGCCTCCAGTCTTCTCTCTTCTCCGAGTCTGTCTGTTTCTAAGCCCTCTTCAAGTTTGGCTCCAAGCTCTTCTGACTCTGTCTCTGGCTGAGATTGTCCCAGTTTAAATGCAGTATACTGAGTATAAAGCAATCATTATATCACTAAGAAATCATTTTGTTGTAAGATTAAATCAATCATACAGAATTAGAGAACTATTAATCACCATTCTAAACTAGATAGCCATTGTATTATCAATTCCACTTAGCACATTGTAAGAATCCTTGTTTCAAGTACAAAGTTCTGGCCCATAACACAATTCTGCCACTAGACTGGTATGTTGCTGCTTTCAATTCTACTGAAACTTCACCATAGATGTGACTTGGTACCCATATTTGAAAAATATGGCAGTATTTTTTTGTTTTGTTTTGTTTATTTTATAATTATAACTTTTTTTGACAGTACATATGCATGGGTAATTTTTTACAACATTATCCCTTGCACTTCTGTTCAGATTTTTTCCCTTCCTCCCCCAACCCCCTCCCCCAGATGGCAGGCAGTCTTATACATGTTAAATATATTATAATATATTCTACATACAATATATGTGTGTAGAACCGAATTTCTTGTTGCACAGGAAGAATTGGATTCAGAAGGTAAAAATAACAGTTTACACTCATTTCCCAGTGTTCCTTTTCTGGATGTAGCTGATTCTGTCCATCATTGATCAATTGGAATTGGATTAGCTCTTCTCTATGTTGAAGATATCCACTTCCATCAGAATACATCCTCATACAATATCATTGTTGAAGTGTATAATGATCTTCTGGTTCTGCTCGTTTCACTTAGCATCAGTTGATGTAAGTCTCTCCAAGCCTCTCTGTATTCCTCCTGTTGGTCATTTCTTACTGAGCAATAATATTCCATAATTTACCCAACCATTCTCCAATTGATGGACATCCATACATCTTCCAGCTTCTAGCCACTATGAAAAGGGCTGCCACAAACATTTTGGCACATACAGGTCCCTTTCCCTTCTTTAGTATTTCCTTGGGATATAAGCCCAGTAGTAGTATGGCTGGGTCAAAGGGTACGCAGATTTTGATAACTTTTGGGGCATAATTCCAGATTGCTCTCCAGAATGGTTGGATTCTTTCACAACTCCACCAACAATGCATCAGTGTCCCAGTTTTCCCACATCCCCTCCAACATTCATCATTATTTGTTCCTGTCATCTTAGCCAATCTGACAGGTGTGTAATGATATCTCAGAGTTGTCTTAATTTGCATTTCTCTGATCAATAGTGATTTGGAACACTCTTTCATATGAGTGGAAATAGTTTTAATTTCATCATATGAAAATTGTCTGTTCATAACCTTTGACCATTTATTAATTGGAGAATGGTTCGGTTTCTTATAAATTATGGTCAATTCTCTGTATATTTTGGAGATGAGGCCTTTATCAGAACCTTTAACTGTAAAAATGTTTTCCCAATTTGTTACTTCCCTTCTAATCTTGTTTGCATTAGTTTTGTTTGTGCAGAAACTTTTTAATTTGGTGTAATCAAAATTTTCTATTTTCTGATCAATAATGGTCTCTAATTCTCCCTTGGACACAAACTCCTTCCTCCTCCACAAGTCCGAGAGGTAAACCATGCCATGTTCCTCCAATTTATTTATGATTTCGTTCTTTATGCCTAAATCTTGGACTCATTTTGATCTAATCTTAGTATGTGGTGTTAAATGTGGGTCCATGCCTAGTTTCTGCCATACTAATTTCCAGTTTTCCCAGCAGTTTTTGTCAAATAATGAATTCTTATTTCAAAAGTTGGGATCTTTGGGTTTGTCAAACACTAGATTGCTATTTTTATTCACTATCTTGCCCTGTGAACCTAACCTTTGCCACTGATCAACTAGTCTATTTCTTAGCCAATACCAAATGGTTTTGGTGACTGTTGCTTTATAATACAGTTCTAGATCAGGTACAGCTAGACCACCTTCACTTAATTTTTTTTTCATTACTTCCCTTGAAATTCTTTCCATTTGTTGTTCCATATGAATTCTGTTGTTATTTTTTCTAGGTTATTAAAATAGTTTCTTGGAAGTCTGATTGGTATAGCACTAAATAAATAGATTAGTTTAGGGAGTATTGTCATCTTAATTATATTCACTCGGCCTATCCAAGAGCACTGAATGTCTTTCCAATTATTTAAATCTGACTTTATTTTTGTGGCAAGTGTTTTGTAATTTTGCTCATATAATTCCTGACTTTCCTTTGGTAGATATATTCCCAAATATTTTATACTATCAACCGTTATTTTGAATGGAATTTCTCTTTGTATCTCTTGCTGTTGGATTGTGTTGGTAATGTATAAAAATGCTGAGGATTTATGTGGATTTATTTTGTATCCTGCCATTTTGCAAAAATTCTGAATTATTTCTAATAGCTTTTTAGCAGAGTCTTTGGGGTTCTCTAAGTATACCATCATGTCATCTGCAAAGAGTGATAGTTTGATTTCCTCATATCCTACTCTAATTCCTTGAATCTCTTTCTCAGCTCTTATTGCCGAGGCTAGAGTTTCTAGTACTATATTGAATAGTAATGGTGATAGTGGGCAACCTTGTTTCACTCCTGATCTTACAGGGAAAGGTTCTAGTTTATCACCATTACATATGATGTTTACTGAAGGTTTTAAATATATGCTCCTTATTATTTTAAGGAATAGTCCATTTATTCCTATACTCTCAAGCGTTTTTAGTAGGAATGGATGTTGGATTTTGTCAAATGCTTTTTCTGCATCTATTGAGATGATCATATGGTTTTTATTAATTTGATTATTAATATGGTCAATTATACTAATAGTTTTCCTAATATTAAACCAGCCCTGTATTCCTGGTATAAATCCCACTTGGTCATTGTGTATTATCCTGGGGATGATTTTCTGAAGTCTATTTGCTAATATCTTATTTAAGTTTTTAGCATCAATATTCACTAAGGAAATTGGTCTATAGTTTTCTTTCTCAGTTTTCGATCTACCTGGTTTAGGTATCAGTACCATGTCTGTGTCATAGAAGGAATTTGGTAGGCCTCCTTCAATCCCTAGTTTTTCAAATAGTTTACATAGCATTGGAGTTAGTTGTTCTTTAAATGTTTGGTAGAATTCACATGTAAATCCATCTGGTCCTGAGGACTTTTTCTTAGGAAGTTGGTTAATAGCTTGTTCTATTTCTTTTTCTGAGATGGGACTATTTAGGCTACTTACTTCTTCCTCTGTTAATCTGGGCAAGCTATATTTTTGAAGGTATTCTTCCATTTCATTTAAGTTATTGAATTTATTGGCATAAAGTTGAGCAAAGTAGGTCCTAACTATTGTTCTAATTTCCTCTTCCTTAGTGGTGAGTTCACCCTTTTCATTTTCAAGACTAACAATTTGCTTTTTCTCTTTCCTTTTTTTAATCAGGTTTACTAAGGGTTTGTCTATTTTGTTGGTTTTTTCATAGAACCAACTGTTAGTTTTATTAATTAATTCAATAGTTTTTTTACTTTCAGTTTTATTAATCTCACCTTTTATTTTTTGAATTTCAAGTTTTGTGTTTGTCTGGGGGTTTTTAATTGTTCCTTTTCTAGCAATTTTAGTTGTAAGCCCAATTCGTTGGCCCTCTCTTTCTCTATTTTGTGCAAGTAGGCCTGTAGAGATATAAAACTTCCCCTTATTACTGCTTTGGCTGTATCCCACACATTTTGGTATGATGTCTCATTATTGTCATTTTCTTCGGTGAAGTTATTAATTATGTCTATGATTTGCTGTTTTAACCAATCATTTTTTAGCATAAGATTATTTAGTTTCCAATTATTTTTTGGTCTATTTTCCCCTGGCTTTTCATTAAATGTAATTTTGATTGCATTGTGGTCTGAAAAGGATGCATTTACTATTTCTGCCTTACTGCATTTGATTTTGAGGTTTTTATGCCCTAGCATATGATCAATTTTTGTATAGGTTCCATGAACTGCTGAGAAGAAAGTATACTCCTTTCTGTCTCCATTTAGCTTTCACCAAAGATCTATCATATCAAACTTTTCTAGTATTCTATATACCTCTTTGACTTCTTTCTTATTTATTTTGTGGTTTGATTTATCTAATTCTGAGAGTGCAAGGTTGAGATCTCCCACTATTATAGTTTTGCTATCTATTTCTTCTTGCAGCTCTCTTATTTTCTCTTTTAAGAATTTAGATGCTGCACCACTTGGTGCATATATGTTTAATATTGATACTGCTTCATTATTGATGTTACCCTTTAGCAAGATATAATGCCCTTCCTTATCTCTTTTAATTAGATCAATTTTTGTTTTTGCTTGATCTGAGATGAGGATGGCTACTCCTGCTTTTTTGGTTTTGCCTGAAGCATAGTAGATTCTGCTCCACCCTTTTACTTTTAGTTTGAATGTATCACCCTGTTTCAGGTGTGTTTCCTGTAAACAACATACAGTAGGATTCTGACTTTTAATCCAGTCTGCTAACTGCTTCCTCTTTATGAGGCAGTTTGCCCCATTCACATTTATGGTTAGAATGACTAATTCTATATTGCTTGCCATCTTATTAACCCCTGCTTATGCTTTTCCCCTTTCCTTCCCTCTTACCCCCCTACCCAGTATTAAACTTGTGAACACCACTTGCTTTTCACAGCCCTCCCTTTTTAGGATCCTTCCCGCACCTTAAAGGTCCTCCCCTTATTTCACCCCTTTCCCTCACAATTTCTGTATTCCCTTCCCCTTAGCTTACTCCTTCCCTTTCACTTTTTAATGAAGTGGAAGAAGTTTTACCATAAATCGAATATGTCTATTGATACACACTATGTTCATCTCCCTCCTTTCTTTCTCTCAGATATAATAGGTTACCTTTGCCTCTTCATGAGATGTAGTACCACCACTTTACACTTTTTCATGATATAATTTCCTTTCCACCTCTAGTTTCTAAGACAAATTGTACATATGTTCTTTACATATTTTTTTTTGGTAGAAGTATAGTTCTCAAGATTTCTTTTTACCTTTTTAGATATCTCTTGAGTTCTGTATTTGAAGATCAAACATTTTATGTAGGTCTGGTTTTTTCATCAAGAATAGATAGAATTCATTTATTTCATTAAATGTCCATCTTCTTCCCTGGAAAACGATGCTCATTCTTGCTGGGTAAGTTATTCTTGACTGCATAGCAAGTTCCTTAGCCTTTCGGAATATCACGTTCCAGGCCCTTCGTTCTTTTAATGTGGACGCTGCTAGATCCTGGGTTATCCTTATTGTGGATCCTCCATATCTGAATTGCTTTTTTCTAGTAGCTTCCAATATCTTTCCCTTTGTCTGATGGTTCTTGAACTTGGCCATTATATTTCTTGGAGTTTTGATTTTAGGGTCCCTTTCAGTAGGTGATTGATGAATTTTTTCAATGTCTATTTTACCCTCTGTTTCCAAAACGTCTGGGCAGTTCTCTTTGATAATTTCCTCGAAAATAGTGTCCAAGCTCTTTTTTTCCTCACATTTTTCAGGGAGTCCGATTATTGTCAAATTGTCTCTCCTGGATCTGTTTTCCAGGTCTGTTGTCTTTCTTTCTTTTTTTTTTAATTTTTTTTTATTATATATATATATATATATATATATATATATATATATATATATATATATATATATATATATATATATATATATATATATATATATATATATATATATATATATATATATATATATATATTTTATAATATTATCCCTTGTATTCATTTTTCCAAATTACCCCCCCCTCCCTCTCTTCCCTCCCCCCGACGACAGGCAATACCATACATTTTACATGTGTTACAATATAGTCTAGGTACAATACATGTGTGTGAATATCATTTTCTTGTTGCACAATAAACATTAGAATCCGAAGGTACATGCAACCTGGGCAGACAGATATTAGTGCTAACAATTTACATTCCCCTCCCAGTGTTTCTTCTCTGGGTGTAGCTACCTCTGTCCATCATTGATCAACTGGAAGTGAGTTGGATCTTCTTTATGTTGAAGATTTCCACTTCCATCAGAATACATCCTCATACAGTATTGTTGTTGAAGTGTACAGTGATCTTCTGGTTCTGCTCATTTCACTCAGCATCAGTTGATTTAAGTCTCTCCAGGCCTCTCTATATTCCTCCTGCTGGTCATTTCTTACTGAGCAATAATATTGCATAACCTTCATATACCACAATTTACCCAACCATTCTCCAACTGATGGACATCCATTCATCTTCCAGTTTCTAGCTACAACAAAAAGAGCTGCCACAAACATTTTGGCACATATATGTTTCTTTCCGCTCTTTAGTATTTCTTTGGGATATAATCCCAGTAGTAGAGCTGCTGGGTCAAAGGGTATGTACAGTTTGATAACTTTTTGGGCATAATTCCAGATTGCTCTCCAGAATGGCTGGATTCTTTCACAACTCCACCAGCAATGTATTAGTGTCCCAATTTCCCCACATCCCCTCCAACATTTGTCATTATTTGTTCCTGTCATCTTAGCCAATCTGACAGGTGTGTAGTGGTATCTCAGAGTGGTCTTAATTTGCATTTCTCTGATCAGTAGTGATTTGGAACACTCTTTCATGTGAGTGGATATAGTTTCAATTTCTTCCTCTGAGAATTGTCTGTTCATATCCTTTGACCATTTATCAATTGGAGAATGGTTCGGTTTCTTATAAATTATGGTCAGTTCTCTATATATTTTGGAAATGAGACCTTTGTCAGAACCTTTGTTTTTAAAAATATTTTCCCAATTTGTTACTTCCCTTCTAATCTTGTTTGCATTAGTATTATTTGTACAGAAACTTTTTAGTTTGATGTAATCAAAATCTTCTATTTTGTGATCAATAATGATCTCTAGTTCTCCTCTGGTCATAAATTCCTTCCTCCTCCACAAGTCTGAGAGGTAGATTATCCTCTGTTCCTCTAATCTATTTATTATCTCCCTCTTTATGCCTAAATCATGGACCCATTTTGATCTTATCTTGGTATATGGTGTTAAGTGTGGATCCATATCTAATTTCTGCCATACTAATTTCCAGTTTTCCCAACAGTTTTTTCCAAATAATGAATTTTTATCCCTAATGTTGGAATCTTTGGGTTTGTCAAAGATTAGATTGCTATAGATGTACCCTTTTTTGTCCTTTGTATCTAATCTGTTCCACTGATCTACCGGTCTATTTCTTAGCCAATACCAAATGGTTTTGGTGACTGCTGCTATATAATATAGCTTTAGATCAGGTACACTTAGACCACCTTCCTCTGAGTTTTTTTTCATTAGTTCCCTTGCAATTCTTGACCTTTTATTCTTCCATATGAATTTTGTTGTTATTTTTTCTAGGTCATTAAAATAGTTTCTTGGGAGTCTGATTGGTATAGCACTAAATAAATAGATTAGTTTGGGGAGTATTGTCATCTTTATTATATTCGCTCGGCCTATCCAAGAGCACTGAATTTCTTTCCAATTATTTAAATCTGATTTTATTTTTGTGGCAAGTGTTTTGTAATTTTTCTCATATAATTCCTGACTTTTCTTTGGTAGATGGATTCCCAAATATTTTATACTCTCAACATTTGTTTGGAATGGAATTTCTCTTTGTATCTCTTGCTGTTGCATTTTGTTAGTGATATATAAAAATGCCGAGGATTTATGTGGATTTATTTTGTATCCTGCCACTTTGCTGAAATTTTGAATTATTTCTAGTAGCTTTTTAGCAGAGTCTTTGGGGTTCTCTAAGTATACCATCATGTCATCTGCAAAAAGTGATAGTTTAATTTCCTCATTTCCTACTCTAATTCCTTGAATCTCTTTCTCGGCTCTTATTGCCGAGGCTAGCGTTTCTAGTACTATATTGAATAGTAATGGTGATAGTGGGCAACCTTGTTTCACTCCTGATCTTACTGGGAAAGGTTGCAGTTTATTTCTATTGCATATTATGCTTACTGACGGTCTTAAATATATACTCCTGATTATTCTAAGGAATAATCCATTTATTCCTATACTCTCAAGAGTTTTTAGTAGGAATGGGTGTTGGATTTTGTCAAATGCTTTTTCTGCATCTATTGAGATGATCATATGGTTCTTATTAATTTGATTATTAATATGGTCAATTATATTAATAGTTTTCCTAATATTAAACCAGCCCTGCATTCCTGGAATAAATCCTACTTGATCATAGTGTATTATCTTGGAGATGATTTTCTGAAGTCTTTTTGCTAATATCTTATTTAAGATTTTAGCATCAATATTCATTAAGGAGATTGGTCTATAATTTTCTTTCTCAGTTTTCGATCTACCAGGTTTAGGTATCAGTACCATGTCTGTGTCATAAAAGGAATTTGGTAGGACTCCTTCATCCCCTATTTTTTCAAATAATTTATATAACATTGGGGCTAATTGTTCTTTAAATGTTTGGTAGAATTCACATGTGAATCCATCTGGCCCTGGGGTTTTTTTCCTGGGGAGTTGATTAATAGCTTGTTCTATTTCTTTTTCTGAAATGGGACTATTTAAGCAATTTATCTCCTCCTCTGTTAATCTAGGGAGCCTATATTTTTGGAGGAAGTCATCCATTTCACTTAAGTTATCAAATTTATTGGCATAAAGTTGGGCAAAGTAACTCCTTATTATTTCTCTAATTTCCTCTTCATTGGTGGAAAGATCCCCCTTTTCATTTGTAAGACTATCAATTTGATTTTCCTCTTTCTTTTTTTTTGATCAAATTTACCAAAGGTTTATCTATTTTATTGGCTTTTTCATAAAACCAACTCTTGGTTTTATTTATTAATTCAATAGTTTTTTTACTTTCAATTTTATTGATTTCTCCTTTTAATTTTTGTATTTCGAGTTTAATTTTTGGTTGGGGGTTTATAATTTGGTCTTTTTCTAGCCTTTTAAGTTGTAAGCCCAATTCGTTAATCTTCTCTTTCTCAATTTTCTTCAAATAAGCCTCTAAAGATATAAAATTTCCCCTTATTACTGCTTTAGCTGCATCCCAAAGATTTTGATATGATGTCTCATCATTGTCATTATCTTGGGTGAAATTGTTAATTGTTTCTATAATTTGCTCTTTCACCCAGTCATTCTTTAAGATGAGATTATTCAGTTTCCAATTACTTTTTGGTCTATTTACCCCTAACTTTTTACTGAATGTAGCTTTTATTGCATTGTGATCTGAGAAGAAGGCATTTATTATTTCTGCCTTCCTACATTTAATTTTGAGATCTTTATGTCCTAATATATGGTCAATTTTTGTATAGGATCCATGAACTGCTGAGAAGAAAGTATATTCCTTCCTATTGCCATTCAGATTTCTCCAAAGGTCTATCATACCTAGTTTTTCTAATGTTCTATTTACTTTTTTAATTTCTTTCTTGTTTGTTTTGTGGTTTGATTTGTCTAAATCTGAGAGTGCAAGGTTGAGATCTCCCACTATTATAGTTTTACTGTCTATTTCTTCTTGCAGTTCTCTTAACTTTTCCTTTAGAAAGTTAGATGCTATACCACTTGGTGCATATATGTTTAGTATTGATATGGCTTCATTATTTATGCTACCTTTCAGCAGGATATAGTTTCCTTCCTTATCTTTTTTAACAAGATCTACTTCTGCTTTTGCTTGATCTGAGATAAGGATAGCTACCCCTGCTTTTTTGGCTTTACCTGAAGCATAATAGGCTCTGTTCCAACTTTTTACCTTTACTCTGTATGTATCTCCCTGCTTTAAGTGTGTTTCCTGTAGGCAACATATTGTAGGGTTCTGCTTTTTGATCCAATCTGCTATCCATCTCCGTTTGATGGGATCGTTCATCCCATTTACATTTACAGTTAAAATTACTAATTCTGTATTTCCTGCCGTCGTATTATCCCCAGATTATGCTTTTTTCCCTTGACCCCCCTGATCCCCCTCCCCGATATTTAATTTACAGACCCCCCTTGTGACGCGCAACCCTCCCTCTTTTTTTTTTTTTTTTTTTAGGATCCCTCCCCCCTCCCTCCAAGTCCCTTCACTTATTCTCCTTTTCCTTTTCCCTTTTCCTCTCCCCCCTTTTAATGAGGTGAGAGAAAATTCTCTGAAAAACAAATATGTTAATTATTTACTCTTTGAGCCTCTTCTGATGAGAGTAAGATTCACACAATGATTCTCCCCCTCACTAAGTTCCCTCAGATATGGTGTATTTTCTATGTCTCTTCCTGGGATGTAGTTTCCCTCTTTTTATCATTCCTTCCCTTTTTCTGAACCGACCTCCTTCCCTTTACTACACCCCCCTTTTTTTCTTTTATATCAGTAAAATCAAATTATCCTTGAGTATTTTTTATATACCCACAACAGAGTTACAGTTCTCAAGGGTTCTGTGTACCTTTTTCTGTTTGTCTTCAGTCTTGTGGATGTAGATCAAATTTTTTGTTTAAGTCTGGTTTTTTTCTTAGAAACATATAGAATTCCTCTGTTTCATTGAATGACCATCTTCTTCCATGGAAAAAGATGCTAAACTTAGCTGGGTAGTTTATTCTTGGTTGCAGTCCTTGATCTTTTGCCTTACGGAATATCAGGTTCCAGGCCCTTCTATCTTTTAATGTGGAGGCAGCCAGATCTTGGGTGACCCTTATTGTGGCACCTTGGTATTTAAATTGTTTTTTTCTAGCTGCTTGCAGGATTTTCTCCTTTGTGTGGTAATTCTGCAGCTTAGCCACTATATTCCGTGGTGTTCTTTTTTTAGGGTCTATTTCAGAAGGAGTTCGATGAATTCTTTCCACATCTACTTTCCCTTCTGTTTCTATTATCTCTGGACAGTTCTCTTTGATAATTTCCTGTAAAATAGAATCTAGGCTCTTTTTTTGGTCATAGTTTTCGGGAAGTCCAATAATCCGCAGATTATCTCTCCTAGATCTATTTTCCAGGTCTATAGATTTTCCCAGTAAGTATTTGACGTTGTTCTCCAGCTTCTCATTTTTTTTTGTTTTGTTTGACTGATTCTTGGGTTCTCTGTGAATCATTCATTTCTATTTGTTCCATCCTGACTTTTAAGGAGTTATTTTCTTCTTTCACAGTTTTTAGTTCTTTTTGTAAATGCCCAATTTCGTTTTTAAATGAATTATTTTGCTCTATTGAATTTTTTTCCATTTCCCTAATTTTTTTTTTTGAGAATTATTTTCTTTTTCCAATTCAGAAATTCTATTTTCTTGAGACTTTTTTATCTTTTCCAATTCAGAAATCCTACTTTCCTGTGTTTTTTTAACCTTTTCTAATTCACTAATTTTGTTTCCCTGCATCTCCTGTGAATTCTTTATTTTTTCCAACTCCAATTTCATAGCTTCCCTTTCCTTTCCCCATTTTTCTTCGATCTCCCTCAATTTTTTAAGAGTTTCTTCTAGGAGAGAGTTATGTGATGGGGGCCGGAATCGTTCCCCTTTAGGTTGTTATCTGCTGATTCTCTGTTGTCAACTTCCTCGGGGTTGGATACCCGCTCTTTCTCTGTATAGAAGGAATCTATAGTTTTTCTAGCTTTTTTGCTCATATTTAAAAAAATGTTTTGGGGTCTGTCCCTGGGGTAGGAAATTATTTACTTCTTTACCAGCTTCCTCCCAGACTGGATGGATGCAGCGGCTCCTGCGCCTGAGCTAAGAGAGAGCTCTGGGAGAGAGTTCCCCACCCCCTCCCTGGAAGTGCCTCAGAGGTGATTAGCACTACTGTGCTTCGAGGGCGTAGAATAGTGAAGACAGCACAAAGCCCAGCCTATGTGTCCGGGTGGGGAGTGGATGTCTGCAGCAGGTGACGTGAGAAGCCCCTGTGCTCAAACTGGAAGTGTCTGCCAGAAACCGCGGTCCCTAGTTCAAAGGTTCTGCTTCTCTGGGACTTCCTGGAGCTGAGTTCCACTCCCTCCAGCTAAGCTAGGCAGTGTGTGTTGCCTTGGGCCGTATCCACCCACTTGTCAATCTCTTAACTATTCTCAGGTGGTAGCTGAGGCCACACCCCCTGGTGCCGAGTCTGCTGAGTCACCCCCAGGATCGGGGAAAATCTAATTTGAGTTTTAAAATATTTTGGCTTTCTCTTCTGAACTGCTAAATAATTAGCAGAGAAGAGCTAACAGCCTGTGCCAGATTCCTTTACCTCAGTGGCTTCTCTGATCCCAGAGCCCTTCCCAGCGCAATGGGCGCAGTGTGCCCCTACCCCACCATCTGTGCTGGTCTTTCTTATTCCTCCCCTGAGAACTGACCTTTCCTGTTGAAACTCCAGATTCTCTTCAGCTGGTAAGTCGTGCTTCCAGTCCTTGTGGTATCTATCAGTCCTGAGCTAATTCTGAGACTTAATTTATCTAATTGGTTGTGAGGGAGTGAGGACGTTCACTGAGTCGTGTGTTTCTTCTCCGCCATCTTGGCTCGTCTGTTGTCTTTCTAATAAGGTACTTGACATTCTTTTCAATTGTTTCATTTCTCTGGTTTTGCTTGACTACCTCTTGGTTTCTCCTTGAGTTATTCATTTCTACTTGTTCCAGTCTAATTTTCAATGATGTATTTTCTTCACTCACTTTTTTTATATCTTTTTGTAATTGTCCAAATGTGTTTTTAAGTGAGTTCTTTTTCTTCTATGGAATTTTTTTCCATTTTATTTTTTAGAGAGCTTATTTCTTTATCCTGTTTTCCTTGGAGTTGTTTACCTTTTCCAGCTCACTAATCCTAATCCTGTTTTCCTTGGAGTTCTTTACCTTTTCCAATTCACTAATCTTGTTTTCCTTGGAGTTGTTTGCCTTTTCTAATTCACTAATTTTATTTCTCAATGATTTGATCTCTTTATCCACTCTGGATAACTTCTCCAGGCTCTCTTTCCAAGCTTCCCTTTCCTTTTCCCATTTCTCTTCTAGCTCTCTTGTGAGACCCTTTTTGATTTCCTCTATGAGGTTCTTTTGTATTGAGGAGCAGCTCATATCCCCCTTAGGGGATTCCTCTGGGGACAGTCTGTTTTTAGTCTCCTCAGTATTTGAAGTCTGCTCTCTCTCCATACAGAAGCTGTCAATGGTTAGAGCCCTTTTGAATTTTTTGTTCATTTTGTCAATCGAAGAAAACAAATTGACAAGAGAAACAATAGGTCTGTTTTGGGGGGGATGGGGCTGGGTGGTGTTAATGGGCTTCCTCTACAGACTGGGGGTAGGGCAGCAGAGAGCCACTAACAGGAAAGTGATGGCTGCGCCGAGTCTGCATTCTGAGGCTCTGAGAACGCCCTGAGTCACTCCAGGTGGGGATTGGGGGTGGCCGGTTAGAAGAGACTAGGTTTCTGGGGTTTTAATCTTCACCTCCAGTGTTTATACCCTCTCCCTGCTCCTGGCTTGCTGCCAAGAGGGAACATCCACACTGGGGTAAAAGCCTTTTCACAGAAACGGCAGAGATTATACCCCTCCCCCTCTGGTCTGAGCTGTGTGAGCTGTCTGTCTTGCTCTGGCTGCCTGCCTTCAGTCTGTGCCCAGTCTGTTCGACCCTCCCCCAAGCAAACACAGACCTTCTCTGGTGAATTTCAAGGATGTCTTCTATTGGTGATTATTTGTGGGTTTCTTTTCTGGTCAAACATTAACTTCGAGGCTTGTCATGAAGTAAGTTCTGAGAGAAAACGCGGAGCTCAAGCAACTGTCTGCCTCCACCCCGCCATCTTGTCAAAGAAGTCAAAATATGGCAGTATTTTTGATGACTATCAAACACTACAGGTCATACTTGCAGCTGGTGGCTTTAGTAGCACATATACTATTTTTTCAAATATGGGTCAGAAAATGTGTGTGTAGAAAATTACCCAAACTGAAGAAAAATGAAAGATTGCTAGGATCTAGGTTAGGATACAAAGAACATAGCCAGAGCAGGATCTGAATTAGAAATAAATAAGAAAGTAGCAGAAATACCAAAGTTTTAGAAAAGAAATAACAATAGAGGTAATGTTGGATTTTTTTTCCTCAAATCAATCTATTTTCTGATTTCCATACTTAATAATCAATCTAGTTTTAAAATAATACTTTGCAAAGTGCTTTACATTTATCATTTCATTTGATCCTCAGAAAAATCCTGTAAGATCAAAGTGTTATGGCTGTTCTTGTTTTATAGAGGAGAAAACAGTCTGAGAAAGATCAAATGATTTTTTGGTATTATATAATGGAATAGAACTAATATTTTCTTGAATCCAAGTTTAGCACTTTATCCATTATAATACCAAGTCAACAACACCATCATTGCTTTTTTCACCTTGAAGCCAATTTTGATTCCTTCCCTTTCTGTTGTTTCTTCATCTGAAGAGTGGCCAGAAACATCCCATCTTTATCATCGTCATCATCATATTCTTTTTCTTCTTCTTTTTTTTTTTTTTTTTTTTTTTTTTTTACTTCTTTCTTCTTCTTTTTTTCTTCTTTGCCATCATCTTTTAAATATTGGCAGTTACAGACACTGGAAACTGAGTGGATGCCCCTTAATTGGAGAATGGCTGAATAAATTGGGATATATGAATGTTATGGAATATTACTGTTCTGTAAGAAATAACCAGCAGGATGATTTCAGAAAGACCTGGAGAGACATGAACTGATGTTGAGTGAAATGAGCAGGACAAGGAGATCGTTATATACTTCAATAACAACACTATATGATGATCAAATCTGATGGACATGGCCCTCTTTAGCAATGAGATGAAACAAATCAGCTCCACTAGAAGAATAATGAATTGAACCAGCTACAGTGCAAAAGAGCTCAGGGAAATGAGTGTGAACCACTACATAGAATTCCCAATCCCTCTATTTTTGTCCACCTGCATTTTTGATTTCCTTCACAGGTTAATTGTACACTATTTCAAAGTCTGATTCTTTTTGTGGAGCAAAATAACTGTATGGACATGTATACATATAGTGTATTTAACATATACTTGAACATATTTAACATGTATTGGTCTACCTGCCATCTGGGGGCAAGGGTGGGGGAAAGAAGGAGAAAAATTGGAACAAAAGGTTTTGCAACTGTCAATGCTGAAAAATTACTCATGCATATGTCTTGTAAATAAAAAGCTATAATTTAAAAAATAAATATTGCTAATTTCTCTTTTTCATTCCTACCTTCCTATCCTATATTTATTTATTTATTCATTCATCCATTTGTTTGTTTGTTTATTCATTTATTTGTTTTTTTGTTTTCCTTCACCAACCCAGATAATAGCAAAGAAATTAGTAGCTAAATCCTAAGGATTTCGCCAAGGTAAACAGAGGCTAAATTATTTGTCTGAGCATCACACAATATCAGGGATAAAATATGAAACCAAATTTTCCTGACCCCAATGCCTTCAGTCTATTCATCATTTCATGCTGTCTCCAATCTGCTGTTAGAATAATTTCTCAAAATCTATTCTGTGACTAAGCACTTCCCTGCTCAAAAACTTTGAATGGCTTCTTTTAACTGTAACATAGTAACAATAGCTAACATTTATATAGAGTTTAGGGTTTGCCAAGAACTATACATCTATTATCTCAATTGACCCACCCAACAATCCTATGAAGTCATTGCTTTTATTATGCCTGGAAAGGACAATGAGAATGAGGGGTAAAGTCATTTGCCCATGGTTGTTCAACTAGTGCTATTGAATCAATTCAACAAAATATTGATTAAGTGATTACTGCAATATTGGTAGGCATTTTGTTGGTGTTCAGTTGTTCAGTCATGTCTGACTCTTTGTGACCCCATGGACTATAGCATGCCAATACAATCCATAGGATTTACTTAGCAAGAATACTAGAGTAGTTTGCAATTTCCTTCTCCAGTAAATTAAAGAGAGGTAAAATGGTTTGCCCAGGGTCACAGAGCTAGTAAGTACTAGTAATCTGGATTTGAACTCAACTTCCTTTTTATTCCAAGTCCAGTGCTCAAGCCAATGAAACATGTAACTGCAGATTCAGAAACTTAATAGCTGTATGACTCTGGACACAATTTGCCTCAGTTTCCTCATCTGTGAAATGAACTGGAGAAGGAAATGATAAGCACTCCAATATCTCTGGGGAAAAAATTATCCCCACCACCACCATCAACAACAAAAATCCAAATGGGGTCATACAGACTTAGAGATGACTGAAAAAAATCACTAACAAGTAATGTTGTATGAAGGAAATAGGATTGTAATTATTTTGAAAATATGTGCTAAAATATATAATTAATGATTTTCAATGTAAATAGAAGAATTTGTGTTTCATCTTTACAGGAAGTGGAGCAACTAAATCTTCTTGAGCAAAGAAGTGACATAGTCAAATCTGGACTTTAGGAATGTCATTTTAGCACTTATGTGGAAGATGGATTACAGATAAAACAGAGTCACCAGAGAATTATTGATTAAGAAGTTATTTTAGTCTTTTAAATGAGAGGTGGTGAAAGCTATGGTGTTATTATAGAGAAAAGGATAGATACAAGTTACATTTCAGAGGCCAAATAGAAAAGACTTAACAACTGATTCTATGTAGTCATGAAGAATTAATGGATGACTCCTAGATTTCAAACTGGGGTGACTATAATGATGGCAATAACTTTGACAGAAATATGGAAGTTAATTATAGGCTTACAAGGAAAGATAATGTAAGAGAGTAATGAAATATTTTGGTAGATGGTATGGTGTGGCTGATTTAGGTTCAATGTCAGTTTTTTAAAAATCCCTATCATTTAGAATTATCCAAAAGCAGGATGAGTCTTGGGAGGTGGTGAGTTGCTCTTATAGTAAAGGAGGAAAGCTATTTATGTAAGATAATTTGTTATAAAGGATATTCCTAATAAGGAATAGATTATACCAGCTGATTTCTGATCCCAGTACATTTCTGAGCACATTGTTAATGCTCAATAAAGCATTTAGTGATTGACTGATTGCTTCTCCCCCTTGAGGGTACTTCTAGCCCCCTAATATCAGCTTCAGCCTTATGCGACAATTTAGGATAGAATCTATCCAAAAATAACTTCATATTTCTTTTCTAATATATATATTTGGGGAAATTTTTTAATCTAATTAGTGTTCCATTTTGGTCCTAAGTAGTACCTCTCTGTATTCACTTACTTTTCTTAGGCTTAACTCCTAAATCATAATCAATAAGGAAAGGAACCCTGTCCCCTAGATCCTTTGACATTATCATAAGCTATTTCATTCCATGTGAGACTTGTTCACTAGATCTCTAGAATCAGGTAATATGAGATAGAGGCCAGACGTGGTTTCAAATATAGTTTTTGACTCCAGACTTGCCTAGCCTACAGATGCCTAGTCCAGGCCAGACTCCCTCTTTTTTAGGTGCCTCTGCTTTTGAGCTAGAAAGAGACAGAAATGCTAATGATCAAATCTCAAAACAAGAAAACAAACAACCCCAAAAATCCGTATATTTAAATAAGCATACTAAGAGCAAGATTGCTTGTCTCTTTTTACTGCTCAGGAGCTGATAAATTGAAATCATAGAATGGATTGAAGGGTCTTATTATTGCCTTTTTATTTCCCAATCTGTTCAGTTTCATTGCCAACCTAGTGGATAGATATCTCTGGATATGTAGGCATGAGAACAGTCTTCATTTGTGTCTATGGGGGCGGGTAAATAAAAATGCCCTGCTTTGTTATTCCTCATCTTTCTGCATTCCAGAGAATGAGTCTGATGGGCAAGTATCTTCACTGTAACAATTACTATACATGGGGGAAACTTAAGAAAGGAGGCAAATATTGTCCTTGTTGGTTATAGCCTAAAAACTTTCTTCCTATGTTGAACTTCAGGCCTTTTTAATTATACCAATAACTAGTTTTTATATAGCTTTCTGCAGCTCTTGAAGCATTTTACAAATGATGATGATGATGATGATGATGATGATGATGATGATGATGATGATGATGATACATTTATTACATGCCTGGCCTTGTGTTTAGTGCTGTATGATTTAAATTCATTTGATCCTCACAACAATACTGGAAGAAAGGTGTTATTATTATCTCCATTTTATGGATTAGGAAACTAAGCCAGGGAGAGATGATAAGTTACTTGTTTACAGTCACATAGTCAGTAAGTATCTGAAGCTAGATCTGAATTCAGTTCTTCCTGATTCCAGGCCCAATGTACTATGGCACCATCTAGCTGCTTCTTATTTTCTTATACTTACTGTTTAAGTTTTCAGAGTTCTATTAAATATGTTGGAGAAGAAAATGGCAAATCACTGCTGTATCTTTGCTAAGAAAAACCCAAAGTGGTCACAAAGAGTGAGATATGATTGAAATGACTGAATAACAACAAATTGAAAATTTATAAAAGCAGTACAGCAGAGTGGGATTTTTAGAGGAAGGATAATTTGCATTGTGGTTTTTCTTTGCTAAAATGTCAGTTGTTCATTCTTACTCAATCCAGACTCTGTGAGAGAATGCCAGTTACTCAAGTCATGTCATGTAATTTGTATAATGGTTTTCTGCTTTTTAGATGGCAGCAGATTTTTGAAAACACATTTAATGATCAGCTTTTCTGAGCCAGTATCAATTGATCATTAAGTTTTCAGTATGAACATTTATCCCTCAGAAATTGGGAATCTCAACAATTCAGGCTTTAATTTACTGTTTAATTGTTGTCTAGACTTCATCTTCTTAAACTATGGTTCATGATCCTGATGCAGTTAGTGGCAGTGCAGAGAGCTGAGGTGTGAGAATCTCCTCTGGTCAGCACAGGTTCAATGTGAAAGAACTCAAAAAAGTTTGACTGGCAAAAGGGAAGCTTATCGTTGGCACTGCAGAAACTAGCTTTGCTAGGAAGACAGACTTCTGAGTGACAAGGTCCTGGCAGAGAAATAATGAAAAGAGGGTCTCTTCACAGTAGGCAGTCCTGGCAGGGAGCTATGCCAAGGAGAGAGGTTCCTTGACAAGATGTAATCCTGCTTTGGACATTCTGCAAAAATATGACTTTAAAACTGTGTATTTCATAGGAAATCTGAGAATGAGATTTCAATTGAATGAGATTCCTTTAATGTTGTCACTGCCCCCATGCCTAGATTTCCAATTTAATGAGACCACTTAAACTCTCTATATAAGGAGTGATCCTGGATAAATTTTCAACTCTATAGAGGGTGCAGCTACTCAATAGAAATATCAACTCCACATCTCCAGCTAAATGAGACTACTTAAGTTTTAGCTAAATAGGGAGTGGTCTTGGGATAATCTTTAATCTTTAATGAAATCACTTAACTGTTTTGAAGGGTGAGTTTTAGGACTGACCCCAAAAAGTCAAGGAAGACAGTTTCAGGGTTCACCCCCATCAATCCTACATGGAGTTTTGTGACTGAAGATGGGGTATCAAAATGGTGATTTTTTGTAATCAGTAAATGTTTTATTTGTATACTTATTTTATATACCTATATACTTGGGGTCATGTAAAATTTCTCAGATGAAAAGGGATTGCAAATGGAAAAAGTCTAAGAAGCCCTGGTCTATCCTGAAGAGTGATGGAGGAAATATTGCACATTAAGCTTACCACCATCCCCTTGAAGTTAGCTAGTTGTTAAACATTTTCTAATACAGACCATTTGTAATAAAGACAATGTAAGAGGAAAAAAAGGGCTGTATTGAACTGATGTTGCAAAGATGAAATCTACAAAGGTTGGCAACATATTGGATATTGGTGGTGGTTGTGGGGGGCAGTGATGGTGGTAAGAAAGAGAAATCCAAAATGACTCCTAAGTTGTGAGGCTGCAGAACTAGAAAAATGATGTTACCCTTTTTGGGAATAGGAAAAGTAGGAAAGTGTAGGAAAGGTTTAGGGAAAAGATAATGAGTTCCACTTTGGATATATCAAATTTACAATGTCTACTAAATATCCAGTTTGAGATGTCTGAAAAATAGTTGAGAGATGTGAGATTGGAGGTCAGCAGAGAATTTGAGGCAGGAATGGTATTTGAGAATCATCAGTATAGAGACAGTGATTAAATTCATGGAATCTGACATCTTGCCATAACTCTATGAATCAAAATAGAGAGAGAAAGGAAGAGGGTACAAGTTAGACCTTTGAGGGTCAGCTATAGTTCAGGGGTATGATCTGAAGGAGAATCCAGCAAAAATAGAAGGTATAGTGATTATACTTCAAATGATGGGGTCCAGTGGAACTGTCATGCTATTCTTTGCTTTATAAATTTACATTTGACAAGGAGGTCATATATTCTAATCCTTTCATTTTATAGATGAGGAAACCGAAGTACAGAAAAATGAAATGACTTGCCCAGTGTCACATAGCTAGTAAGTGTTGAATAGGCTTTTAACATATGTCTTTCTAACTCCAAGTTTAGCAGTCTTTCCATTACACTATGTTGACCTCTCATTCTGAATACCATGTTTCAACAAATGCAATCAATAATTATATTATTTTTGGCCATGACACACTTTGACCTTGAAGTCTCTTAAAAATCCCTCACTTGAGATGTAGAAGGAAGTCTGAATGTCCATTTGACAGTGATGTGATAGAAGGAAATTCTTGGCCAGGATGTATTGTATTAGATGGTCTCTGAGATTGTTTTTAACTCTGAAGTTGTATAATTCTGTGATTTGGGGTATAAATATAAATTGAAAAGCTTAAATTATAACTAGCATTTATATAGTGCTTATGTGCCAGGAACTGTGATAAGGGCTTTATAATTATGATATCATTTGATCCTCTCAGCAACCTTGGGAAGTGGGTCCTGTTATTATCTCTGTTTTACAAATAGGGAAATTGAGGAATACAATTAAATTATATACTCAAAGATAGTAAATCTTTGGGAATAAAATTGAATTCATGTCTTTCTGATTTTAGACCCAATTAATCTACTTAATCTTAATTTTACTTAATCTACTACATCACCTTCCTTTCTAAATTTGAATCTGGGATTTCATAGGTACAGGGAACTCCCAGTGAAGAAATTACCTCTATCAATACATACCAGTAGCTACTGTGCTACATATAGTTGTAGAAAATGGCCTGGAACATTGAACACTTAAATGAATTCTCTAGGATCATACAGCCACTAGTGTTAGAATTAAATCATGTCATAAAGCATTTATTAAGCACCTATTATGTGCTAGGCATTGTGCTTAGTGCTGGGGATACAAAGAAAGGCAAAAAAGAAAGGAAATAAGAAAAAAAAAGAGTCTCTGTACTTAGAGATCTTACAGATAAATGGGAGAGATAACATATAAATAACCATGTACAAGCAAGGTATATACAGGATAAATAGGAAATAATCAGAGAAGAACGCACTAAATGTAGGAGATGAGATTTCAACCAAGGATTTTCAGATTCTGAAAATGGCTCTCCATTCACCCTGCTGCTTTGCCTATTGAAAGCAGTCATGCCTCAATCCCTTTCCTTCTTTATTCCATCTTTTTTTCCCCTTTTTTAAAATTAAATTAAGATTTTTCTTACATTTTAAGTTCTGTATTATCTCTCTCTCCCTCTCCTTCCTTTCTATTCCACACTAGAAAAAGACACCATTTCAAATACACACACAAATGCATAAATATGTATAAGATATATACATATACACATGTGAACCTATCTATTTTATATTTTCCATTTTTTCCCAATGCCTTCTTTTCCTGTTTCTTGAAATAATCACAAAAGCCATCAAAGTAGCTGAGCAGAGAATAGGCATAAAGGGTTAATGAGAAAGCAATAAGCCTTGACAAATATTAAAGGTAATAAGTAACCCTTTCATAGATATGCTTCCCTTACCAGGAAGAAACAGTGAATTCTTCAAGGAAATCACATAAAGATAATTGGCTAGAACAAAGAAACATAAAATATTTCTGTAATGTCTCATAGATAGATATCTTTATTGGTATGAATAAAGAAACACCTAAATATCTAGTTGGATAAAGGGTACTGTGTCTCTGTGGAACAAGTCTTTCCCTGAAAAAGTAAAGCCTAAATTGCTAAAACCTCAGTTCTCTAACAATCAAAAAATGAAGACAAATATTGTGCTTTAATTTTACTCTTCTGATATCGCATTTAAATTCCAAAAGAACAAGGGTAGAGGTAGCATGGAACAGGAGAAAGTATACTGAATTTAGGGTCTAAGGACATAGGCTTGAATGTCTCTGTTCTACTGTATTCTGCTTGGTCAATTATTTCACCTCTCTATAAATTAATAGGTTTGGACTACTCAGCCATCAAGATCCTTTTTAGCTCTTACTGCATTATCTTAATAATTTTGTTTCCAGGGACTTTGAGACTTTTTGCATAATTCAGCTAACTTAGCAAAATGGGGAAAACCAAATAAAAGTAGAGATGAACAATGATCCAAACCCTATGAAAGGAGAGCATATAATTATTTCTGTCATTTTCGTTATGAAGTTTTAATTTCCTATTCATTTCTATTGCTTCATTTTCTTATTTTATGCATTTGATTATTAAATATCATATAATGAAACTTTTAAGGATTTGATTGTTCAAGTTGTGCAGAAACTTTTTCAATGCTTTCCATCTAAATCAATTTCAACTAAAAACATAAACATTATTCAGAGAAAGAAAAAAAAAGATGAAGAATGATGTAAAATTACATAAAGATCTCTTACATTTGTATAATTCATTGTAGTATCTAGAGTGTTTTCATCAGAATCAAAATTCACATACTCAAATGAATTTGTGATCACATCTATTTAAAACTTCTTATAATGATGGAGATTGCAAATCTTTCATACCAGCCTATCTGGCTAAGCTGTTCACCATGTCCTCCAATGAATTTGTCTTAGGTGATTCAACCAAAGGGTCAGAACCTTTTACATTTTCTTTTGACATTAGAAAGGTGTCAGGGATTCATCTTTCATCCCTTGTCTTTTCACCATCATCATCCTATATTCTCTTCTTATCATACATTCCTTGATAATGTCTTGAACTTTTGTACTTTAAAGTTTCTCATTGACTACATGGTTGCAGGTTGTTCACATCCACCATGCATCTTACTAATGCTAGTTCTTCACAAATTGTTGTATTTTATGTCTTGTTGCTATTTTACAACACCAGTAGAATATTAGTACAAAAGATCTACTTTTGTTTTCATGGGAAGCTTGGAGTTATTAAATGACCTTTCCGATTTCCTGAGAATTCAATTTGCTTTAATTCTTCTGTTCAATTATAGGTTCAACTGAGAGTTTTTCAATTCTACTTATTCCAGATATACACATTAGTTGTGCAGCTACACAGACCATCCATACAAATGCATATCATCTTCTGAGCAAGAGGCATTTTTCATCCACTAATTCTTTCTTGTGTGGATGTTGTGGCCAAACTCCTTTAAGTGGTGATAGTTTTCTTCCAAGAGTTTTTGAAATGCTTTGGGGTTTGAAACTATCATCATAATTTCATCTACAACTGGAATATTTGGAGAAACTTAACATGTCCAAGGAATTTCTATTCAATTTAGGCTTTGTGCTAGATTTCTTAGATTGCTGTGGCAAACATTTTTTGTGAACATGTATTTCCTGTTCTAGGCATTCCCTAATGTTTGTGATCATTGAATAGGCGTGTTACATTAAAAAAAAAAGTATAACAAGGCAACACACACTGCCTAGCTTAGCTGGAGGGAGTGGAACTCAGCTCCAGGAAGTCCCAGAGAAGCGGAACCTTTGAACTAGGGACCGCGGTTTCTGGCAGACACTTCCAGTTTGAGCACAGGGGCTTTTCACGTCACCTGCTGCAGACATCCACTCCCCACCCGGACACATAGGCTGGGCTTTGTGCTGTCTTTACTATTCTACGCCCTTGGGCACAGCATTGCTAATCACCTCTGAGGCACCTCCAGGGAGGGGGTGGGGAACTCTCTCCCAGAGCTCTATCTTAGCAGCGCAGGCCCAGGAGCCTCTGCATCCATCTGGTCTGGGAGGAAGCTGGTAAAGAAGTAAATAAATAATTTCCTACCCCAGGGACAGACCCCAAAAGATTTTTTTAAATATGAGCAAAAAAGCTAGAAAAACTATAGATTCCTTCTATACAGAGAAAGAGCGGGTATCCAACCCCGAGGAAGTTAACAGCAGAGAGTCAGCAGATAACAACCCAAAGGGGAACGATCCCTGCCCCCCATCACATACCTCTCTCCTAGAAGAAACTCTTAAAAAATTGAGGGAGATTGAAGAAAAATGGGGAAAGGAAAGGGAAGCTATGATAGAGAATAACAACGTCCTGAAATTGGAGTTGGAAAAAATAAAGAATTCACAGGAGATGCAGGGAAACAAAATTTATGAATTAGAAAAGGTTAAAAAAACACAGGAAAGTAGGATTTCTGAATTGGAAAAGATAAAAAAGTCTCAAGAAAATAGAATTTCTGAATTGGAAAAAGAAAATAATTCTCAAAAAAAAAAAATTAGGGAAATGGAAAAAAATTCAATAGAGCAAAATAATTCATTTAAAAACGAAATTGGGCATTTACAAAAAGAACTAAAAACTGTGAAAGAAGAAAATAACTCCTTAAAAGTCAGGATGGAACAAATAGAAATGAATGATTCACAGAGAACCCAAGAATCAGTCAAACAAAACAAAAAAAAATGAGAAGCTGGAGAACAACGTCAAATACTTACTGGGAAAATCTATAGACCTGGAAAATAGATCTAGGAGAGATAATCTGCGGATTATTGGACTTCCCGAAAACTATGACCAAAAAAAGAGCCTAGATTCTATTTTACAGGAAATTATCAAAGAGAACTGTCCAGAGATAATAGAAACAGAAGGGAAAGTAGATGTGGAAAGAATTCATCGAACTCCTTCTGAAATAGACCCTAAAAAAAGAACACCACGGAATATAGTGGCTAAGCTGCAGAATTACCACACAAAGGAGAAAATCCTGCAAGCAGCTAGAAAAAAACAATTTAAATACCAAGGTGCCACAATAAGGGTCACCCAAGATCTGGCTGCCTCCACATTAAAAGATAGAAGGGCCTGGAACCTGATATTCCGTAAGGCAAAAGATCAAGGACTGCAACCAAGAATAAACTACCCAGCTAAGTTTAGCATCTTTTTCCATGGAAGAAGATGGTCATTCAATGAAACAGAGGAATTCTATATGTTTCTAAGAAAAAAACCAGACTTAAACAAAAAATTTGATCTACATCCACAAGACTGAAGACAAACAGAAAAAGGTACACAGAACCCTTGAGAACTGTAACTCTGTTGTGGGTATATAAAAAGTACTCAAGGATAATTTGATTTTACTGATATAAAAGAAAAAAAGGGGGGTGTAGTAAAGGGAAGGAGGTCGGTTCAGAAAAAGGGAAGGAATGATAAAAAGAGGGAAACTACATCCCAGGAAGAGGCATAGAAAATACACTATATCTGAGGGAACTTAGTGAGGGGGAGAATCATTGTGTGAATCTTACTCTCATCAGGAGAGGCTCAAAGAGTAAATAATTAACATATTTGTTTTTCAGAGAATTTTCTCTCACCTCATTAAAAGGGGAGAGAAGAAAAGGGAAAAGGAAAAGGAGAATAAGTGAAGGGACTTGGAGGGAGGGGGGAGGGATCCTAAAAAAAAAAAAAGAGGGAGGGTTGCGAGTCACAAGGGGGGTCTGTAAATTAAATATCGGGGAGGGGGATCAGGGGGGTCAAGGGAAAAAAGCATAATCTGGGGATAATACGACGGCAGGAAATACAGAATTAGTAATTTTAACTGTAAATGTAAATGGGATGAACGATCCCATCAAACGGAGATGGATAGCAGATTGGATCAAAAAGCAGAACCCTACAATATGTTGTCTACAGGAAACACACTTAAAGCAGGGAGATACATACAGAGTAAAGGTAAAAGGTTGGAACAGAGCCTATTATGCTTCAGGTAAAGCCAAAAAAGCAGGGGTAGCTATCCTTATCTCAGATCAAGCAAAAGCAGAAGTAGATCTTGTTAAAAAAGATAAGGAAGGAAACTATATCCTGCTGAAAGGTAGCATAAATAATGAAGCCATATCAATACTAAACATATATGCACCAAGTGGTATAGCATCTAACTTTCTAAAGGAAAAGTTAGGAGAACTGCAAGAAGAAATAGACAGTAAAACTATAATAGTGGGAGATCTCAACCTTGCACTCTCAGATTTAGACAAATCAAACCACAAAACAAACAAGAAAGAAATTAAAAAAGTAAATAGAACATTAGAAAAACTAGGTATGATAGACCTTTGGAGAAAACTGAATGGCAATAGAAAGGAATATACTTTCTTCTCAGCAGTTCATGGATCCTATACAAAAATAGACCATATATTAGGACATAAAGATCTCAAAATTAAATGTAGGAAGGCAGAAATAATAAATGCTTTCTTCTCAGATCACAATGCAATAAAAGCTACATTCAGTAAAAAGTTAGGGGTAAATGGAACAAAAAGTAATTGGAAACTGAATAATCTCATCTTAAAGAATGACTGGGTTAAAGAGCAAATTATAGAAACAATTAACAATTTCACCCAAGATAATGACAATGATGAGACATCATATCAAAATCTTTGGGATGCAGCTAAAGCAGTAATAAGGGGAAATTTTATATCTTTAGAGGCTTATTTGAAGAAAATAGAGAAAGAGAAGATTAACGAATTGGGCTTACAACTTAAAAGGCTAGAAAAAGACCAAATTATAAACCCCCAACCAAAAATTAAACTCGAAATACAAAAATTAAAAAGAGAAATCAATAAAATTGAAAGTAAAAAAACTATTGAATTAATAAATAAAACCAAGAGTTGGTTTTATGAAAAAGCCAATAAAATAGATAAACCTTTGGTAAATTTGATCAAAAAAAAGAAAGAGGAAAATCAAATTGATAGTCTTACAAATGAAAAGGGGGATCTTTCCACCAATGAAGAGGAAATTAGAGAAATAATAAGGAGTTACTTTGCCCAACTTTATGCCAATAAATTTGATAACTTAAGTGAAATGGATGACTTCCTCCAAAAATATAGGCTCCCTAGATTAACAGAGGAGGAGATAAATTGCTTAAATAGTCCCATTTCAGAAAAAGAAATAGAACAAGCTATTAATCAACTCCCCAGGAAAAAATCCCCAGGGCCAGATGGATTCACATGTGAATTCTACCAAACATTTAAAGAACAATTAGCCCCAATGTTATATAAATTATTTGAAAAAATAGGGGATGAAGGAGTCCTACCAAACTCCTTTTATGACACAGACATGGTACTGATACCTAAACCTGGTAGATCGAAAACTGAGAAAGAAAATTATAGACCAATCTCCTTAATGAATATTGATGCTAAAATCTTAAATAATATATTAGCAAAAAGACTTCAGAAAATCATCTCCAGGATAATACACTATGATCAAGGAGGATTTATTCCAGGAATGCAGGGCTGGTTCATTATTAGGAAAACTATTAATATAATTGACCATATTAATAATCAAATTAATAAGAACCATATGATCATCTCAATAGATGCAGAAAAAGCATTTGACAAAATCCAACATCCATTCCTACTAAAAACTCTTGAGAGTATAGGAATAAATGGACTATTCCTTAGAATAATCAGGAGCATATATTTAAGACCTTCAGTAAGCATAAAACTGCAACCTTTCCCAGTAAGATCAGGAGTGAAACAAGGTTGCCCACTATCACCATTACTATTCAATATAGTACTAGAAACGCTAGCCTCGGCAATAAGAGCCGAGAAAGAGATTCAAGGAATTAGAGTAGGAAATGAGGAAATTAAACTATCACTTTTTGCAGATGACATGATGGTATACTTAGAGAACCCCAAAGACTCTGCTAAAAAGCTACTAGAAATAATTCAAAATTTCAGCAAAGTGGCAGGATACAAAATAAATCCACATAAATCCTCGGCATTTTTATATATCACTAACAAAATGCAACAGCAAGAGATACAAAGAGAAATTCCATTCCAAACAAATGTTGAGAGTATAAAGTATTTGGGAATCCATCTATCAAAGAAAAGTCAGGAATTATATGAGAAAAATTACAAAACACTTGCCACAAAAATAAAATCAGATTTAAATAATTGGAAAGACATTCAGTGCTCTTGGATAGGCCGAGCGAATATAATAAAGATGACAATACTCCCCAAACTAATCTATTCATTTAGTGCTATACCAATCAGACTCCCAAGAAACTATTTCAATGACCTAGAAAAAATAACAACAAAATTCATATGGAAGAATAAAAGGTCGAGAATTGCAAGGGAACTAATGAAAAAAAACTCAGAGAAGGTGGTCTAAGTGTACCTGATCTAAAGCTATATTATATAGCAGCAGTCACCAAAATCATTTGGTATTAGCTAAGAAATAGACCGGTAGATCAGTGGAACAGATTAGATACAAAGGACAAAAAAGGATACATATATAGCAACCTAATCTTTGACAAACCCAAAGATACCAACATTAGGGATAAAAATTCATTATTCGGAAAAAACTGTTGGGAAAACTGGAAATTAGTATGGCAGAAATTAGATATGGATCCACACTTAACACCATATACCAAGATAAGATCAAAATGGGTCCATGATTTAGGCATAAAGAGGAAGATAATAAATAGATTAGAGGAACAGAGGATAATCTACCTCTCAGACTTGTGGCGGAGGAAGGAATTTATGACCAGAGGAGAACTAGAGATCATTATTGATCACAAAATAGAAGATTTTGATTACGTCAAACTAAAAAGTTTCTGTACAAATAATACTAATGCAAACAAGATTAGAAGGGAAGTAACAAATTGGGAAAATATTTTTAAAAACAAAGGTTCTGACAAAGGTCTCATTTCCAATATATATAGAGAACTGACCCTAATTTATAAGAAACCGAACCATTCTCCAATTGATAAATGGTCAAAGGATATGAACAGACAATTCTCAGAGGAAGAAATTGAAACTATATCCACTCACATGAAAGAGTGTTCCAAATCACTACTGATCAGAGAAATGCAAATTAAGACCACTCTGAGATACCACTACACACCTGTCAGATTGGCTAAGATGACAGGAACAAATAATGATGAATGTTGGAGGGGATGTGGGGAAACTGGGACACTAATACATTGCTGGTGGAGTTGTGAAAGAATCCAGCCATTCTGGAGAGCAATTTGGAACTATGCCCAAAAAGTTATCAAACTGTGCATACCCTTTGACCCAGCAGCGCTACTACTGGGGGATTATATCCCAAAGAAATACTAAAGAGCGGAAAGAGACATATATGTCCCAAAATGTTTGTGGCAGCTCCAGTTTCTAGCTGGAAGATGAATGGATGTCCATCAGTTGGAGAATGGTTGGGTAAATTGTGGTATATGAAGGTTATGGAATATTATTGCTCTGAAAGAAATGACCAGCAGGAGGAATACAGAGAGGCCTGGAGAGACTTAAACCAACTGATGCTGAGTGAAATGAGCAGAACCAGAAGATCACTGTACACTTCAACAACAATACTGTATGAGGATGTATTCTGATGGAAGTGGAAATCTTCAACATAAAGAAGATACAACTCACTTCCAGTTGATCAATGATGGACAGAGGTAGCTACACCCAGAGAAGAAACACTGGGAAGTGAATGTAAATTGTTAGCACTAATATTTGTCTGCCCAGGTTGCATGTACCTTCGGATTCTAATGTTTATTGTGCAACAAGAAAATGATATTTGCACACATGTATTGTACCTAGACTATATTGTAACACATGTAAAATGTATGGGATTGCCTGACATTGGGGGGAGGGAAGAGAGGGAGGGGGGGATAATTTGGAAAAATGAATACAAGGGATAATATTATAAAATATATATATATATAATAAAAAAGTTAAAAAAAAGTATAAGGCATATTGAATGACTTTGTTGTGTAAATAGGAGTTACTTTATTTTTTAAAAAAGAGTACATACCACAGCAACTTACTGTAGTGAAGAAAAAGACTTTTTCAAAATCAACAAACCCATAATTACAATAGGATTTTTCCCCCTACATCTTCCAATTGTTAAATGGTAAAGATAGCACAAATTAGTGAAAAAATATTAAGTGTTTACTATGTACTGGGCAAGATGCTAAGCACTGGGGATAAAATTTCCAAAGTGGAATTCTTGCTGTTCTCAAGGAGTTTACATTCAAATAACAAGAGACAGCAGACAGAGATGATAGCCAGGAAAGAATGTGTTGTTTTAGGAAACCATAGGGATGATAAGTGGAAAATATTATAGTCAATTATCATGATCATTTAAAGTAATTTATGATTCATTTGATTGCAATTCACATAGTAAGAAGTCTATTACAAAAGCTCATTTATTCCCTACAAAAATCCTCAATTCATGTATAATTGACATAAATTTTTTGTAAAATTAAGAAGGTAAAGATGTAGATCATTGTTTTTATTATTAAGGTCCAAGATTTTTTCTATTCTTTTGGCATCTTTCCTTCAAATATTTTTATCCCCCACAAATACTCATAATTATATTGCCTCCAACATGGATTTACTCTTTATACACTTGGTCCAATACAGCAATTTTTCCCATCTTTGTTTCCTTTGGTATTATTTCTACATCTCTCATTAACGTATTTAGTATTGTTTCCAAGTGTGGGCGTTCTGATGCCATTGTTGGAGAAAATGCTGTGCTAGAAAATATTTTTTCAAATCTTATTTAATTTTTCTACTATTTTTTGTTTTCTTTCCACTTATATCCTTAAATGCCCTTTGAATGCTTTGGCTTAGTTGGTGTCATAATAGTGAGGAAATAGATCTTTGTCCCGGTTTGCTAACATAGAAGCTGATACATACACACACACACACACACACACACACACACACACACGTTCTTATTAATAAGGAAAGGGTCTAATCATCTATTCTTCTCTCAGGAAAACCCAACCTTGGATGGAACTGTTCCCTACTTCCCTCTCTGAAATTCCTCACATGAAAATATTCCCAAGTTATTGTTTTTGCTTTCACTTACATTGTTTCTTGTCAGTTATGCCTTTTAGCTGAAGTTTATAGAGGAAGAAATGAGTCTCAGGAAAAATAAAAGATTCAGCAAGTAAGTGGCTGAGTCTTTGGACCTCTATCCAGAATTCTTTCCAGTTACTTATTTTCCAGTTACAGAACTTCAAGAAATCAATTCCTAAGATTTCCATTTATGGCATGTTCCCTTAGAGATTGAAATTCCCCGTGATTTAGTTGTCCCTAGCAAACAACAACAAAAAATAATCATCTTATATAGATAAGCTTCTGTTATTGAATATCTTTAAATTTAGTCAGATTGGTCTTTACATGATATACAGTCCATAACTAGGCCCAAATTAAAGCTTTTCTAGCTTATCTGGACCTACTACAGTTTATACTTAGATATCATACACACACACACACACACACACACACACACACACACACACAAACATGGTTCTCAAGAGTTTTTTTATATTTTTAAACTATCAAAGTTATTTAAGATAGTAAAGCTTAAAACTGTCCTAAGATTTTTGTGATGCTATTAACAATTATAAGAAACTCTGATTTCAAGAGAGTTTCCAAGTGTTTTTGTTTGTTTGTTTGTTTTTTTGTTTTTTTGGCATTTTTTTTTAAAAGAACCTAGAAGGAGAAAAAAAGGATTTGCATTTTGATGAATGTTTTCAGCTCCACATTGGAAGAAAAAAAAGCCTGCATCAGGTTTTGCTGAGCACTGATTTTCTTTTTTCTACAAAGACCATTATTTGGATTAATGGGTAGAAAAGCTCTGAGAAAGCACATAAATGGCACAAGTAGGAGGGCATATGCATGCTAAAGTGTGGGGGTGTATTGATTTGTGTGCAAATGAGAATAAACTTTGCTGTTAATTTTTCCAAGGCTGCTTTCACTTTAGTAAATTTATATTAGACAATCCCCCTTTTTAATGTTCTGTTGACCAAAAGGTAAGCATGGTTAGTCTTGCCATTTTTTAGGCAAACCTTTTCTACTACCACTTGCATAACTGTATAAATCTATATTAGTTATTTATTTCCATTTACTTGCTGTTCTAATAACAATTGACTATTTGGGTGGGGCTATTAGTGAGAACCATATTGGCTGAGAAAGAGATTAGGAATGGAAGTTCTTAAATTCAACTTTAAATGGAAGATATGGGGTGGATTAGAATACTTCCCATGGAGTTGGGCATGCAGCACTGATTGATAGAATGTTCTCTGTGATGGGGTGGGATTAAGGATGGGCATTATGCCAAAAAGATTAGTGACTGAGTCACTCATTTTGTAAATTGTAAAACACAAGGAAAGTTGATTTCTGGTCTCTTTGAAGGAAGCTTATTTGTGGAAGTTTACTCTTCATACCTTACTTGCTTTGCCCAGGATATATGGCAACTGTAATCACAAAGAATCAAGAATATGGACTTGCCTAGAGGATTTGAGAGATGACCTCAAATCAATGGTTGTTTTTTTTTTCTGCTATGCGTTCTAGTGGCTACCTCACAAAGTCAAATTAACAAGCTTTCAGGAGTTCCTGGGTGCTGACATGCATTTGGAAGTTCTTGTAAATCTGTTACTTCTCATAGGAAAAGATACACATTGGTGGACGGAACCAACTTGAAACCTGCAAGCTTAAACTATGGTCTGGATGTCTTAGAAGACTGACTTGCTGCTTGGCAAGTGGAGACTAAAGTAAAAGTGAAGTCTTTTATACAATCCCAGAACTCTCCCACAAATCTTTTATATTCCCTAAGGTATAAAAGGAGTTACAAATTACTTTTTCATCTCAATCAAAAAGATACATCTTTTGTGTTTCATGTATTTCTTTTGTGATAGAGGAAATAAATAGTTGAAATCTACTGATATGTATTACATTGTTTCTAGAAGGGCTCTAGTTAAACTCTTGTAGGGGAGGCAATAAATCATACCTAGTCTCTGTATAAGAGATTTTCCCTAAATTTCCAAGATAGGGGCATAATGAGCTAGTATAAGAAATAAAGCATAATTTCCCCCTTCCTGTGAGGATGAAATCCTTCAAGACTGAACTCAATCTATTGGAATCCAGAGTATAGCCCTTTTGTAGGATACTAGGTCCATGTCTTATGTTCTTAGCTTCCATAACTATTGTGCTAGGGAAGACAGGGTAGGAGGACCACACAATGTCTTCTTGCCTTTCTAGAACTTTAAGAGAGCATCTGGCCTTGGATGAATGCTAAGAAAGAGACCAATTCAGAAAGAACAGAGGCCATCCATTCTCATTCCTTATGCCCAATAGAGTTTGTGGTCATATTCAGATCTTTTGCCAAATACTTGAGTAATGTCTCCTTTCCCTGCTATATGAGAAAAAGTGAGTTTTTATTTCAAGAGAATTTCCAAACCATCTTAGCAGAAAATGCTTCATTATTTTCTTCAGGATCTACTGAATCTTTTCAAAATTGACTTTAAGAAGGAAGTATCACTGAAGATGATTTCAATTATATTGGGTTCCGTTTTTATGTGTCAAGTCCCCTATTAGGCTACCTTGATTGATCAATTGATTATTTTATTGATTTTGAATATGCATCTCTTAGGATACCTAATCTAAAGAAAGAGAAATAGATATAATTATTTAAGTCCTATAAGTGACAAACATTTCATAATGTTTTTGTTTCTTATTCTGATATTGTTCAAAGGCTTCCAGTAATCCATATATAGAGATATTGCTAATGTCTGTGCCAAAGAGAAAACAAAGAAAAGCTTTAAAAAAAAAAAAAAAAAGATCTCAAGATTATTTGGGGAGGAGCAATAGTAAATAGAGAAGCAGAGACTTGTTCAGTGAAGAATATCTATAACAGATAAATTAGGCCAAAATATTTGAAGGACTCACTTTATTTTTATTTTTAATTTTAAAATGTTTGTATCATCTATATTTTCCAATACATCTTTTCCTTCTTCCCCTATTAGATAATTATTCTTTCTAACAAAGAAAAACATTTCAACAAAATCAAATAATATTTTGATGAACATACTTCACCTTTACAAATAAAAAGGGAGATATATTTTCTTATGAGATTCAAACTATGTTATTATAACTTCACAGTATTAATCTTTTAAATTTATTATTTTAATTTAATAATGAAAATTATTACATCATTGTATATATTGTTTTACTGATTCTCCCTACTCTGCACCAATTCATATATTTCTATACTTTTCTAAAATCTTCATATTAATTATTTCTTATAATACAGAAATATTTCATTATATCATGTAATATGATTTGTTTAGCTATTATCCCATTAATGAATATTTGGGTTTTATTTTTTCTATTACAGTTTTTTCTATTATATTATTTTCTATTTATTCTATTTCTTTTATTATTAATATTTCTATTAAAATGTTATTATAAATATTTTGTTATACATAAAATCTCTTTTTTTATCATTGTATTTCTTAGGATTTTTGTATAGCAGTGAGATCTCTGAATCATAGGTGTGAACCTTTTAATTCCACCTTCCCTTTTTTTAAACAAATGGATTAGAATGCTTCACCTGAAGAAAAGAAGACTCAGGGAAACTATGAGAGCTGTATGGCAAAGAAGAAAATTTGGGCTTAATGGAAGGAAAAAACTCCTACTAATGACTGCCCATTCTGCTAGAATGAGCTGCTTGGGAAAGTAGAATATTCTCCTTTATCAGAGGTCTTCAAACAGAGGATTGATGAGCACTTTAGGAGGTTATCCTCCAACTATGGATTAGACCCTAGCTTCTTAAACTGTGGTTTACCATCCCACATGGTAACTGAATGTGTCACAAAATTATAATTTATTTTCATTCAGTGGTTGAGTTGTGAATTTATTTCATATATTTAAATACCCAGACTCACATAAAAAGTTCTCGGACTAAAAGGGGTCTTGAGTTGAAAAAGTTTAAGAAACCCTAGATTAGACTATATGACCAATAAGGTCCCTTGTAACTGAAACACTCTTGTAATTCATTGATACTGTAATCCTACATAATTATAATATTCAGTTGACAATAACATTAACCATTTATAGCTTCCACAATGCATTTACCTCTAGAAAACTTGGAAGGCAAAGATTTCCTTCCTAAGAAATCTGGGTGGCACAATGGATAGAGGTTGAAGTCAATAAGACTTGAGTTCAAATTCTACCACACATATTAATTAGCTGCATAACCTGGGCAAATCACTTAACTCTTCTTTACCACAAGGGTAGAATCACACAACTTGTACCTGTTGAATTTTTTTTTTTGCAATCATTGTCCTCACTGGGATGTCATGAAAAAAAGTGTTATATAAATAGTAAATGTAAAGGGTGAGGTATTATGAAATGATGAAGATGAGGATGATAAGGATGAAGTTGAAGACTTGTGAGAGAATTATAGCTTTTCTTCCTTAAGTAATAGGGTTTACATAAATTAGCTAATTGGATCCTCAAAACAACCTTGTGACATAGGCATTTCAATTGATGCCATTTTACAAATGAAGAAACAGATTTTGAGAATTTAAATTAAAACTTAATTCACTCAGAGTCACACAGCTATTAAGTGTCAAAGGTAGGATTTGCATGCCAATCTTTCTGACATCAATTCCTGCACTCTACACAATATACTAGTTGAGTCAACATATTTTTTGTGGATAAAGAATCCCTACATCTCATTTCTGGATTACTATTTCCCAAATATTAAATTCCATAAGTTATCATCTCATTTGAAGTCATATTTTCATGTGGCCAAATCATATAACTGATTACCAGAGCTCCAGAGCCTTTAATAAAAATCTTTCAAATAACAACCCAAATTTTTTTTTTTCTCTCATTGGGCACTATAGTTTAAAACATATCTTACATGTGCTGCTCAGATTTCTATACACTTTGCTTGTATGAAATTAAATAATTTATCACACCTATGTGTGATGGTGTCTGAGGTGAGAAATCCTTGACACCTGCTTAAGATGGGATTGGACAACTACTGGGAGTTCCTTTCTGTTTTGATGTCTGAAACTATTGTTTTATTCATTTAAAAAATCTGTCAGCATGATTTAATAGGAAGTCCTCAGACAATTCTTTATTTCTAAATCAATGTGACAGGGTCAGCATGAGGCTGTAATTTAAGGTTAACTTGCCATAAAATGCTAGTTGGTTTCATTGAATTCCACAGGGTCCATTGGGAATTACAGTATTACATTGTGACTGCCCCCTGGCAGACATTTTGTTTACTGAGTTCTGTGAAGTGCCTTCAGAGTAATGAAAATAATTTAGAAGCAGCACTGTGTATCTATGCAGAAGATGAACTCACGGCTTTTTGGTTGTGAAAAGAACAAATATTTCTCCTGGAATAAAAATCTATTTGAATAGAGGAAGCTATGGGTTGTAAATGAGGCAGCTCTATCCAAACTCTATCTCAGTTTCTATCTGTGCCAATGAGCATAATAATCATTGCTGGATTACTGGAAGCACCCAAGAAGTATTGTGTTATAAATAAAAAGTAAACACAACTGTCAGTACTCTAAAATCTTCATAAGTTCTCCCTTTCAACTTTCCCTGAGATGTTGCAAGGTTGAACTGGGGTAGAGATGAGAAGTATATGTACATTCCAAAGTATAGTGTTCAGGCCAGTGTTCTAGTCACACCACACACACACACACACACACACACACAAAATAATAATAATGATGATGATGTTTCTGCCCTTTTTGTGTCACTTAGGTTCTGTGTAGGTTTCTAGGTACAATAGTTTAATCCTAGCCTTTATCAAAGTAATAGCATCCAAAGAGGAATCCTTCCAAGGAATAAGCACAGCTTCACTCAGGTTTGAGAAAAAGAACCAATTCATCAGATAAAGGGCAGGTGAAGTAGTGCCTCAGGCACCACAATGTTTCTGTAGCTACAGGGCTTTGATAATACATAAAAAGGCATCTGGTGTCAACCTCTATCCACAAAGAAGCATGCTTGGAAGTTTCTTATTATGCTTTCTCTGTAGGAATCCTGTGAGAGTCCTCTGAAGGAACTTTTAAAGCTGACAGAGAACTTATAACTATTCCCTCAGTCACATTATAATTGGAAAAAAACTGAGGATTTTTTTTCAAAACATGATCAACTCTCAGCCTAGCCCCTTCATTACCTAAGAACAGCAAAAAAAATAAAGCAAATAAAGTAAAAGGAAATTAAAGAAAAGACAGGAAAGGAAAGACATCCTTACAAGAAAAATCTAACAAGTGTGGAATGTACAGGTTTTGTACTCACTTGCACAACTCCCACTTTCACTGACAAGTTGGGGTCACTGAGCCTGGCTAACTAATATCTCCCTCAGAGTTTTAGAAGGAGATAATGTTTTCTTTAAAAAAAATTAATTTTTATGAAAAAAAATAACATTCCTCCTATCACTTCACTACCCTACTAAACAATATAGTAAATATTCATAGTGAATTAAAACAAATTCCTACATTACACTCTGTAAATGCCTGAATCTTCACAATGATTCCATTATCTCTCTGTTGGAAAGGGGAATGCTCCATCATGGGTCCTATGAAATGGTTGGTCATTGAAGTGATCTGAGTTCTCAGGACTTTCAAAGTTTCATTGTTATTATTCTGGTTGTGCTTGCTTAAGTCTTTGTTAGTATTACTAGGTTTCTTTAAAACCATGTTTTTAATAATTTCTTAAAGCAAAATTTGTATAAATGAATGAATGAATGAATTTAACAAGTTATTACTATCCATGAAGTTCCATGTATCCATGAAGTAAGATTTAAGCATACAAATAGAAAAATAAAACAGTTCCTGTTTTCAAGGAATCTATATTCTAATGGAAGAAGACAACTTATATGTAAAGTTTCAGCAGTAAGTCAGATTGTAAAGTCCTATGGTCCTAGGGTATGAAGGCAAAGCAGATAGTTATGCTTCTTTTTAAAAATATTTCTATTGATTTTTATTGATAAAATAATACTGAAACATTTGATAGTTCCAAACACTTTGGAGATAAGAATTTTTCTTTTCTAGGTTTGTAATAGATGGGTCAGGATATATTTTCAGAAGGGTTGCTCTCAACATGAAGGTAAGAGTATTTGGGATGGAATCATTGTCACTTCTTCAAGGCACTTGGGTTAAAAGCCTTGGGTTGGATGTGCTTAAAATGATGTGCTAGAGCCAACTGGGATTGGCTGTTAAGCCCTGATTGTTAAATTTTCAGTGTTAAATATAATTCAGGTATTGTCAAATTCTACAAAATCAAGATTTGGTTTATTGTTTTGTTATTAAGAAAGTGATTGAGAAAATGTTAATAATGCAGATTAAGCTTAAAATGTGTTATATATTTATTTGTTTCTCATAGAGAACTGGTTATTAAATATTTACCAATACATCCCTGGCTGTTGCCATCAGTGTGTGAGGAGGGATGGTGGCTAAGGTAGTGGTGGTGGCAACTTGAAATTTCTGGTACATGCTGTCTTACTTCTTTCCTTTAGAGTGATGCTGTTGCTTAACCTGCATGGTACATGCTGTCTCTTCTCTCTTCCCCAGGATATCTTGCTATTTAATCTAAACTGGCTGCCTATATTATTCTATTACATTCATATAACATAATGGAAAGAAGCCAATGTTGAAAGGAATATGAAAAGAGAGGGACACTAATTCATTGATGATAGAACTACAGATTAATCCAATCTTTATGAAAAAAATTTAATTATCCAAGTAAAGCTACTTACTTTTCATATTCCTAAGAACCAGATTTTCCAATGCTAGATTTATACCACAAAGCAATTATGAATCAATATGAAAAGACTCATATATAGGAAAAATCATATCAGCATTATTTATAATAAAAAACCTAAAATATGTGATGAAGGATTTGGAAATTACCAAATAGACTGAGGTTTAAAGATGTAATGAAATATTATGGAGTTATGAGAATGAGCAAAAGTAACCTTATGAGTGTGAAGAAAAGTTATCTGTATTTCCACAAAACTTAAGGTTGAGAGAGGATATTGCCCAGTGTCAAAAATTCTTAGCCCTTCACCTTCCATAAGGCTATGCTGAGTTCCATAGAACAACAATGCCCAGCTAGACTAGCTTCTACTTCTCCCATTTAAAAAGTGTATAGGAGTCTCCCAGGTTTGTTAAGATGAAAGGCAACAATAACTAGAATGTACAGGAGCAAGAGGATAGCAAAACATAAAATAGATGGCAAACTGTATTCAGAGTTCTAGCATCCCAGCTAGACCTTGATAATGACAATAGGAGTTTAGCTCTTGGTTTCAGTATTCACCCAGTTATTGCATCCAAAATTCAGCATTCTCAAACTTGCCACTGCACCAAGAGGGAAAGGAAAGTGATTAAATGAATCTTGCTTCACATATTAATTTCAAAAATGACTGTGAATGAATGGATTTTGTCCCTAACTATGTTGAGGAGAGGTAAGAGTTAAATGTCAATCACCTAATATTTCTGGGAATTATTTGGTAGTGTCAGTCACGTGGGTATGCATGGTGAGAACATTTAATGTCTCAGCAAAATCCTTATTATTCATGTTGCTATGTTCTTTTATTAAATTTCTCTGCTATGATTTCATAAATTATAGAGATTGATATGATACAAGTCATCAGGCTGGAATTTGAATAGACAACTACCTGAACAATACTCCAAACTTGAATGTAGCTGAGAGAAAATCCACATTGAAGCAAGGGGTACATAGGTTTCTTACATAAATAATTCAGAAAAATGTGGGAAAACATTATAGACCACTCTACAATCAAAAAAAAAAAATGTCAAAACAGCACTACATACAACAAATCAATGCAATACTAAAAAACAACAAAACAGAACAAAGATGATGATGGTATCTTTCTGCCAAAATTAAAAGGTACATTCCTGTGTGCAGCATGGGGAATTTTCTGTTTAGAGAATCCTTCCACCAATACAGACTAGCAACTCATAGTTTTAAGTTCCAAAGTACTGAGAAGTCAATGAATTTGTTTCTGGTCACAGCTGCCTATCAAAGGCAGGAATTTATTTTAGGACTTCCTGATTTCAAGACCAATTGTTTATCTATTATGTGATACTGCTTCTCAAACGTCACTTTGAGAACTTTCAAGAAAGATTAGCATTAGTGTGAAAGATCATTTATCTCCTTAAACTTGTTTGATGTTATATAATCAGCTTTGATGTAAAGAAATGACAGAATTTCCTTTGCTTTATGCTCTTCTTGGACCATCTCCTATACTGCTTCCCCTACAAACATTGTGTTATGATTTGTATATGTACCTGGTCACTATATTTTGACTATATTCATGGATAGTTGTTTTTACCACTCTATTCAACACTTTAAAAATAATCAAATGATTGCTTTTGGTTTTTTTATATATTCAATAAATCTCATACAATAAGCATTCATTATGTTTGTGCTATAACTGAGGAAACAATTAATAGAGAAAGACAGTCACTACCCTCAAAAAGCTTGCAAAATATTGGGAAAAGACTATTTACAAAATAAGAAAGGAAAGCATGTATATGGGAATATTGTTCCATGGAGTTGAGAAATCAGCAGATAGGTAGAGCAGCAGATACAAAGTAGAGTGAACTGAGTCTAGTTCCTGCCTTCTGTAAAGAAAAGCATTGAAAAGAGTTTGGTACTCTACCCTCCAGCCTTCCTATCATAGGAGAGAGAAGGCTGAGGGAGGTGGTATCAATCAAGACTTGATTGTCTCATCATCATGGGGGGAGAAGCATCTTGTTCCTTGGAGTTGAATAGGGAAAACATCATATGCAAAGTGGGATTTCAATTTTCTGTTGCTGACACCCAAAGAGTCATCCCTTATAATCAATAATTTTTAAAGGACAAAAAAAAAAGGCAGTTCAGCAAGATAATGAATATATTAACCAGGTGTGTCAATGTATGCAGTGCTCCAAACCCATAGTCGCCTACCTCCACAACAAAGGGCAGGAAATGCATTTTCATAACTTGTTTTTGGGTGTTATATGACTATAATTATATTTTATTGTACATTACAATTAATCATTCAATTTTGTTCAAATTTTTTTTCTTTACGTAGTTATATATATATATTTTTTTCAGTTCAACTCATTTAATTTTGCATTATCAGTTCATGCAAGTCTTTCCTTGCATCTTTCTTTTCTTCATATTATTTTTTTACAGTAAAGAAACATTCTCTCAGGTATATGTGCCATAATTTGATTAACCATTATCTGATCAAAAGTCTTTTATTTTTATTTTTAACCAAAGATTTTTTTTTCTTTCCTTTTCCTGTGGAAAAAAAAATGATGCTTTAAATAATTTTGTGTATGGGAACTTTTGTTTTGTCTTTGTCTTTCTTAAGTTGACTAGCAGGAAGACCTCTAAGTCAAAGGATATGGACATTTTACTCATTTTCTTAGGGCAATTCCAAATTGTTTTCCAGAATGTTTAAATCAGTATATTGTATCAATAATTTATCAGACTTGCATATTCACAAGCTCTCTAAAGCTGACTATTCTCATTCTAGATCATGACATCTAGACATCTAAGGTTTTGTTGTGAGTCCTCCTCTGTATTATGTCCCCTGGCTATCTTATCAACCACCATGAATTTAATTATCATCTCTATGCTGGTATTCTGAAAACTACCTATTATACCCCAAACTCTCTGCTGACTTCCAGTTTCTCATATGCAACTGCCTTTCAGAAATCTAGAACTTGCAAAAGGTCTATTAATTTCAACCTCATGATATCCTTTGAATATTTTCCTTCTTTCCTCTGACATTACCAACATTTTAGTGTAGGCCCTCATCACCTAATGTATGGAATATTGCAATAACCAGCTGGCAAATCTGCCTTCCTCAAGTCTCTCTGTATCCATTCTCCATTCAGCCACTAAAGTGATGTTTTTAAGATGCAGATCCAGGGACTTCTTGCCAAGATGGTGGAGAGGACACACACTTAATCTCCATCTTTGCTCTCAGAATACTTTATTTCATGACAAGGCCTTAGAATTAGTGCTTGACTGGAAAAAAAAACCTACAAATTATTACCGACAGATAATATCCTTGAAATACGCATGAAAAGGTTTGTTTTTGCTCACAGATGGGGACAGTTAGATTGGGCACAGACTGAAGTCTGGCAAGGACAGCATAGAAGACAGGAAGAGGAGGGAAGGCAGCCTATACTGACCTGAGAGGGGTCAGCCATTTCTGTGGGGAGATCGTTACCACAGTGTGGCTGCTTTGCCCTGGCAGGAAGCCAGTAGATCAGCAGAGAAGCAGTAAACATAGGAGGTAAAGACTATAACCCCAAAAAGCTAGGGTCTCTCAGGACCTGGCCACACCCACCCAGAGTGTCTCAGCACACTCTCAGAGTCTCAGAGTTTCAGAGCAAAGACTAAGTGCAGCCATTGTTGTCCTGCTAGTGCCTCACTGCTGTCCCCTGCAATCTGTAGAGCAAGCTTGGTACTACCATCCAGCACCTCCCCCCCTCAAAAAAAAAAAAAAAAGCAGACTGCATTTGGTTTTTTGTTAGTTTGTTTTCTTTGATTCTTCTTTGACAATGGGAAAAGAGTCTGGATAAGTCATCCCAATCATTTAAAGATAGAGTGGATAAAGAAATCAAATCCTTGAGAAACAGAATTGTAAAATTACCCATACATATATCTGGTAAATAAAAACTATTTTTAAAAAGTGAGTGAAGAAAATAATTCACTAAAAATCAGAATTGAACAAATGGAAATGAATGACTTGAGGAGACACCAAGAATCAGTCAAGCAAAGCCCCCCCCCCCCCCAAAAAAATGAAACAATGGAAAAAAATGACAAATACCCTCTTCATGAAACCTGGAAAATAGATCTAGGAGAGATGATGTGGGAATTATTGGACTTCCTGAAAAATATGATGAAAAAAGGAGCCAGGATACTATTTTCCAGGAAATTATCAAAGAGAACTGCCCAGATGTTATAGAAACAGAGGATAAAGTAGACATTGAAAGAATGCATCGATCACCTACTGAAAGGGACCCTAAAATCAAAACTCCAATAAATACAGTGGCTAAATTCCAGAACTATCAGACCAAGGGAAAAATATTACAAGCTGCTAGAAAAAATCAATTCAAATATACGGGAGACACAATAACAATTACTCAGAATCTAGCAGCATCCACATTAAAGGATAGAAGGGCCTGGAATCTGATATTTCAAAAGGCTAAGGAACTTGGTATGCAGCCAAAAATAACTTACCCAGCCAAAATGAGTATTTTTTTCCAGGGAAGAAGATTGACATTCAACAAAATAAGTGAATTTCATCTATTCCTGATGAAAAAACTGGAAATAAACAAAAAGTTTGATCTCCAGATATATAACTCAAGAGAATCCTAAAAAGATAAAAAGAAATCTTAGGAACTATATTTCTGCTCTAAAGATATATAAAGAACATATGAATTATTTGTTCTAGAAACTAGAGGTGGAAAGGAAATTGGACCAGAAAAAGGGTAAAGTGGGAGTACTACATCTCACAAAGAGGCAAAGGAAACCTATTATATCTGAAAGAAAGAAGGAAGGGGATGAACATAGTGTGTTCTTACTTTCATCAGAATTGGCTTAAAGAGAAAAATATTGGACATATTCGATTTATGGTGAAAACTTCTTCCACCTCATTGAAAACTAAGAGGGAAAAAAGTGAAAAGGGAAAGAGTAAGCCAAGCAGAAGGGAATACAGAAATTTTGAGGAAAAGGGTAAGATAGGGGGAGGAACTCTAAGGTGGGAGAGGGACACTAAAAAGGGAGGGCTGTGAGAAGCAAGCTCACAAATTTAATACTAGGGAGGGGAGTAAGGGGAAAGGAAAGAGAAAAGCATAAGCAGGAGTTAACAAGATGATAAGTAATACAGAATTGGTCATTTTAACCATAAATGTGAATGGGGTAAACTCCCCCATAAAGAGGAAGCAGTTAGCAGACTGTATTAAAAGCCAGAATCCTACAATATGTTGTTTACAAGAAACACACTGGAAGCAGGGTAATACATACAAAGTAATGGTAAAAGGTTGGAGGAAAATTTATTATGCTTCAGGTGAAGTAAAAAAAGCAGGGATAGTCATCCTTATCTCAGATCAAGTAAAAGCAAAAATTGATCTAATTAAAAGAGATAAAGAAGAGTACTATATCTTGATAAAGAGTAGTAAACATAATGAAGCAATATCAATATTAAACATATATGCACCAAGTGGTGTAGTATCTAAATTCCTAAAAGAGAAATTAAGAGAGCTGCAAAAAGAAATAGATAGCAAAACTATAATAGTGGGAGATCTCAACCTTGCACTCTCAGAATTAGATAAATCAAACCACAAAATAAATAAGAAAGAACTCAAAGAGGTAAACAGAATACTAGAAAAGTTAGATATGATAGATCTTTGGAGAAAACTAAATGAAGACAGAAAGGAGTATACTTTCTTCTCAGCAGTTCATGGAACCTACACAAAAATTGACCATATATTAGGACATAAAAACCTCAAATTCAAATGCAATAAGGAAGAAATAGTAAATGTATCCTTTTCAGACCACGATGCAATTACATTCAACAAAAAACATCATCTTCTTTTTATTGAGACTGTGGCTGGATGATATAGCAGGATTCTATAATCTCTGATCTACAAAAGTTTTTCCACATACATGCACAGTAGAGAGGGGATGAACTTAAAAAGGTGTTGTTAGTTATTGTGAAAACTAAAGACAGCCCAACCCTCAACTACATGATGTGCCTTAAGATTTCCAATAGTACACAATCAAGCACCCTGAACAAGAGTCTCCTCAAGGTCACATATGAAACATGGAAACTGAAACAGACACTAGGAAAAGCCACCCAGATAATCAGATTCCCCAGAACTATATTACTCTGCCACAGAGAGATCTTAGTGATATTCTTGTTTTCCCTCCTGACTAGTTAGTTCTGAAAGTATTAGAACCATACAAAAACATTTGTCCAGAAGCCTAGACAAGTTCTGTTTCCATATGTGCAGTGTGAACCTTATTTTTTCCTCAGTTTGCTCATCTGTAAAATGAACTGCAAAAGGAAATGGCAAAGCACTCCTGCACCTCTGCCAAGAAAACCCCAAATGGTGTTGTGAAGAGTTGAACATCACTGAAAATAACTGAACAATGGCAACAAAAATAGGCAGCCTCAGAAAGGAGAACAGAATGGTACTTCCATAAAGATCATTGATGTTATTGCCTTTCTTTCACATAGATCAATGGTCCTCCCTTCTGATGACTCTTATGCTTGCTAAGGCCAAGTTATAAATATATACCCTTGATCACACATATCCCTTCCTATTTTCTCAAATAGGCTATATTCATCATCATCCTCTCCTTCTGCTCTCTCCATGTCTTTCTATCAACTTTAATGTCTCTGGGATTCCTTCCCAGCTTCTTGCAAATAAGTACAAGTTCCTTTCATTCTCAAAAATCTCTAAATCCTACCCTGCCCACAGCTATCATCTTATATTTTGTCTCAGTTTTTTTTGGTAGTTTCTTTCAAATAGTTTTCTATACTAAATATCTAAATCTCAATTTACTCTTTTTTCTAAAGCTTCTACAATTTTGCTCCCGATATCATCACTGAATTGAAACTACTCTCTCCAAGTTACGAGGGATCTTTTAATTATTAAAACTAATGATCTCTTCTCAACATTCATCCTTCCCTACTTCTGATTATGGTCTGCTGGTTCCAGACTATTTCACTGTGTATCCAGTCATATCCTTTTCCTTACGAGTCAAAATTCCTTTCTCTGATCCCCATTAATGTAAGACTTTTGAAAGCAAGAACTATATGTTTTTTGACTAAACACTTTTTAAAACAAAGATACTTTTTTTTCATTTTTCAAGATATATGTAAAGATAGTTTTCAACATTCACCCTAGCAAAACCTTGTGCTCCAAATGTTTCTCTCTCCCTTCTTCCCTAGATATCAAATAATCTAATATAGGTTAAACATGTGCAATTCTTCTAAATATATTTCCACATTTATCATGTTGCACAAGAAAAATCAGATAAAGGGAGGGAAAATGAAAAAAAAAAGAGTAAGCAAAAAACAACAAAAAAGATGAAAATACTATGGTGTGATCTACATTCAGTCTCCATAGTCCTCTCTCTGATTGCAGATGACTCTCTTCATCACAAGTCTATTGGAATTGGCCCAAATCACCTCATTATTGAAAAGAGCTATATCCACCATGATTATCACATAATCTTGTTACTGTGTACAATATTCTCTTGGTCCTGCTCACTTCACTTATTCTCAGTTCATGTAAGTCCCTCTAGGCCTTTCTGAAATTTGCCTGCTGATCATTTATTATAGAACAATAATATACCATTGAATTCATATACTATAACTTATTCAACCATTCCCCAGTTGATGGCCTTCTACTCAGTTTCCAGTCCCTCGCCACTTCAAAAATAGTTGCTACCAACATTTTTGTACACGTGGATTCTTTTCCTTTCTTATGATCTCTTTGGGATACAGATACAGCGGAGACACTGCTAAATAAAAGGGTATGCACAGATTTATAGCCCTTTGGGCAAAAAGAACTATATTTTTTGGAATTTGTATTACTAGTACTTAGCACAAGGACAGTCATATAATAAGCCTTAATTAACTGATTAATTAATCTGTTTGCAGTATTTGAGTTGCCTTCTCTTTATACTCTGTTCCTAAACCAAAATATACTTTCTGTGACTTTTGCAGTTTTCTCTCTTAATTAAGAACATTTTATTCGACTAGCAATGTTAACTGTTTTATTTTTGCATTCAAGGAAATGTCTTTTAAACTAGAAATAAAATATATTTTGCCTTTCAGATGTAACAATGATCTACATAGTAAAAAAAATAATAATAAAATTTCCATCTTGTTTATATATACATCAATGAAAAAAAATACAAAAAAACCAGAAAATTCTCTGACTACAAGTATGGTCCCATAGTTGATATAAAAATGTCCTTCCTTCTCCTCTTGCAGAAGTAGGAAATTATGAATGTTGAATATTCAACATCAAATTAGACATGTTTTTGTGTTTTGTGTTAAGTGACTTTGATGAAACACCTTCCCTCTTTTAATTTTTTTTTTTGCTGTAAATTATAGCTCCCTATATAGGGGAAGAGGAAAAGATTAAAGTGGGTTCAGAAATAAAGATGATATCAAAGCAAGTTGTCAATTAAAAGAAGAGGTTTTTGAAAACTCTTTTGTCTTCGGGATTTCCTTACAGAAAACATATTCAGACCATTGTATCTCCATTTCCTCAATTCGGTTCAATTCAATTCAATTTAAGTACTCTACTAGGTACTAGATAGAAATGAAATTATTTCTTCTCTTAAGAATTTTTGGATTCTGTTGTGTTGGGGTTGGGAAGGATATATACAAAGATAAGTGAATGTAAAATATCTACAAAGTGAATTTCTTCAAAATCATCCCTGTTCCCATCTTTCTTGTACATTTGAAAAGAATCTACGTTAATTATAGGGAGATAAATTTCATTGCATACTTGTCTGATGCAATTCAAAGAATGACAGAACATGTGCATAAAAATATAAAGTTTTTAGAAGGTGTTATAGAAAAAAATCCCAAATTATGAAGAGCTGTGTTCAAATGTTGCATCATGTATTTACAAGCTATTTGACCCTAAGAAAACTTTCAAGACATCATTTTGTTTTATTTTTTAAATAAAAAATGACAGTTCATAAATTCCTGCCTTACAATTATAAGAAAATCTTCATAATCTTTAAAGTATTATGAAAATGATAATTATTCCAAACAAATGATCCTGTATTTTACACAGAATAATAGAAAATCTTAAAAGCCATCTGATCCAAGAATCCCCATTAAGGCAGCTGACAAGTGATTATTTAATCTTTGCTTGAAAATCACTTGAAAACTTTGAAGGTATTCTTTGCCACTAAGTTACTATTTGCTAGTCTCATGATTTTTGACCAAATGTGGATATTCTATTATTTAAAATTTACCAAAACACTATGATTAATTTTATCAGCTACTATGTATGGCTAAGAATCATTGGAACATTAGAACAGGGAAAGGATAAAACATGAAAGACAAATCTTAATAGGGAAGCTATATCTGAATCACAGGAGAGAGAAGATTAGATAAATTAAGAATGATGGAAGAAGTATTGAACTTTGCTTCAGAATATTTGATTTTGCATACTACTACTTACTACTACTACTAAATAGCTATGTGGTTTTGGAAAAGTCACTTTTCTGAGACTCACTGTCAGTTTATAAAGTAAAAATGATGGTACTTATACTGCAAGAGGGTCAGTATGGGAGTCAAAGGATATGAGTTCTTATACTGCCTCTGCTATATATGGAAATAAATAAAGTCCTTGAAAAAGTCACTTAAATTCTTAGATTCTTAGCTTCCTTATCTATAAATTAGGAAGTCGCATTAGATATTCTTTTAAGTTTACTTCCAGATCTAAAATTATTATGTTGTGAGAGAATATGAGAAAAATGAAAACAAGGCTGTTTTACAGTCATGTGATACTTAATTGATTTTTAGTAACAGAAATGGGTTAGAATTAAGAAAAATTAAGAAGGGACCAAAAAAAGGACAAAAAACAAAACAAAAAAAAACACTACAGGTCATCAGATCTACCTTTATTTAACTAAAGAACTGAAATAGGAAGTATAAGTTCATTCAAACCAGAGAATAGTCTCTAGCCTTATAAATCACTAACTGTAACAAAAGAGGACAAAAAGTCAAATAACTAAATTTGCAAAGCAGTCATGCTTACACTAACAATTTCCCTTAAAATATTTCACTGGTGGGATTGGAATGTAGGTGGACATGTTGGATATTACACTTCACAAGAGAACTGATGAGTTTGCTTTCTAGATGACCGAAGGGCTGAACTCAGCCTCATGATTCATGGCTGCCTTCAGGCCAATGGCAAAATAGGATGTATGTTCTCAACTCAATTTCCAACAGAGGATAGCATAGACCATGAAAAACATCCCTCTGCAAACCTATCTTAGCAGTCGCAATATAGATGATGACTCTTTCTTCTCATTGAATATAAAAGCTTATTGATCATAAACAGAGTTAACTCATTAAGTTTTGAGCTACTCCTGTTCTGTGAATAAGACTTCTCACTATAAATTATAGAAGACGTAGTATATCTTATTATATTTATATTAATTTTGGTGGCAAAGGAACTATCTTATGTTACTATTCTCATACTTCACTTTGAGCTATTTCTTACTTTTTCTCTTAGTAAATTCATCCTACCCACTTCTAATCTGTATCTAGTTTCCATGAAACTTCTTTCACAGTTCATCTCCTTTTTGTCTGCTTACTCCTCCCATCTCCTTTTATTAGTTTATCATCCACTCTGGCTTCCTAAACTATACATCCAAGACATTGGCCTGTATCTTCATTTCTTCTTTCCTGATATTTTCTATATGACCTAATCTAATCCCATCTCTCTTTTATGATCATGTATTCAATTATAATTATGCCAATGACTTCCATATCTATATTTAATCTTTTTAAAAATCAAATTCCTGCCCCATGTCTTAATCTGCTGGAATCTCCATGTTGGTATTGAGGTAGGCACCTCAAACTCATCTTACAGAAAATGAAACTTATCTTTTCTCTGAATTTATTCATCTTCCAAACTTCTTTATATACGTAGGATGATATTACTACCCCTCAAATTATACAAATTCACAAACTTGGAGTCATCCTTGATTTTTCTCCTCCCTTTCTTTAACCTTTGTTATTCAATCAATTAAAATATCTGAAAATCTCTATCTCCATAAGACTTCCTCTATCAATCTGTCCCACTCTCTCCCCTCACTGTAGTTAAGATCCTATGATACTCTTTTGTTTGTCATTGATACTTTGATAAATCTATGACTATCAATATAGTTACTCCCTCCATTAGTACAGATTATAACTCACCTATGCCTTCTCATTGTATAAAACCCTTTTCCCATATCCTCCCATAAATTTTTCACAAAAGATCAATACATGATATAAATAGGGTCTTGTAGATTTCTTTGTATCACACACACACACACACACACACACACACACACATATATATATATATATATATATACATATATATATATATATATGTATATAAACAAAGAAGATGAGCACTGTGTTAGTTATCCTTTGCTCTACATGACTAGATCATCTTGTGTTTTAATCATATATCTCCCTGACAATATGATTTATGTTATTTCTTTCATGCAGTTCTTTACTGATAACATGTTATGGTTTATTCACACATACAATGCACCTCTTCATTGTCCATTTGATGATCTGCAACATTAACTCTTTGATGATTCAATTCTAAATAGTAATACTAAAAAAAAAATTGATGTTGAAAAAGATGCAAGGGCTTTTCCCCCCAAGAATATTGAAGTCATTAAAAGTACTGCCAAATTTCCTAATGAAAAGACTATTGTGAAGAATTTATGGAAATATATGGGCAAAGATCTTATACAATGAGAAAACATAATTGGTTTATGATCTGTACCACTGGAGGGCATAATTGCATTAATATGATCACCTGCTTAGTATTTATAACAGTAAGGCTATGAGTATCATAAGACCTTAAGTATAGCAATGGCCTTATAAAAGAATACATAGGTACAACAAAGGAGACTGTTTTCTTTTTGTTCAATTCTAGGTGCAGCTCATTATTTCTTTTTTTTAAATAGTTTTTATTTACCAGATATATGCATGGGTAATTTTACAATATTGACCATTGCCAAACCTTTTGTTCTAATTTTTCCCCTCCTTCCCCTCCTTCCCCCCACCCCAGATGACAGGTTGACCAATACATGTTAAATATGTTAAAGTATAAATTAAGTACAATATATGTATACATGTCCAAATAGTTGTTTTGCTGTACAAAAAGAATCGTACTTTGAAATCAAAAATGCAGGCACACAAAAATAGAGGGATTGGGAATTCTATGTAGTGGTTCATAGACATCTCCCAGAATTCTTTCACTGGGTATAGCTGGTTCAGTTCATTACTGCTCTATTGGAACTAATTTGGTTCATCTCACTGTGGAAGATGGCCACATTCACTAGAATTGATCATCATATAGTATTGTTGTTGAAGTATACACTGATCTCCTGGTCCTACTCATTTCACTCAGCATCAATTCATGTAAGTCTCTCCAGGCCTTTCTGAAATCATCCTGTTGATCATTTCTTACAGAACAATACTATTCCATAAGATTCATATACCACACTTTATTCGGCTATTTTCCAATTGATGGGCATCCACTTAGTTTCCAGTTTCTGGCCACTACAAAGAGGTCTGCCACAAATATTCTTGCACATACAGGTCGCTTTCCCTTCTTTAAGATATCTTTGGGATATAAGCCCAGTAGTAACACTGCTGGGTAAAAGGGTATGCACAGTTTGAAAACTTTTTGAGCATAGTTCCAAATTGTTCTCCAGAATGGCTGGATGTATTCACAATTCCACCAACAATGTATCAGTGTCCCTGTTTTCCCACATCCCCTCCAACATTGTGCATTATCTTTCCCTGTCATTCTAGCCAATCTGACAGGTGTGTAGTGGTATCTCAGAGCTGTCTTAATTTGCATTTCTCTGATTAATAATGACTTGGAGCAAGCATCTTTTTATATGGTGCAGCTCATTATTTCACATGAAGTATCTATTAAAGATAGATGACATTCATAAGTTGTTGATTTAATAACATTATCTAGACCAATAGGAATTTTCTAAAAGTTTATTGTTTTTGTTCTATATGAGTAGTTAGACTCATTTGAGTGACTGGTAATGATGTATAGAAGATTCCTCAATGCGTTTGGATTTGAAATTCACAATGCCATCTATAAATAAGAGCATCAGGAGGACTTTTATCAGGAGGCAATTCCTTTTCCATTTGGACTCTACACTAGACAACTTTCATGATAATGATAAACACACTTGGCAAATATGTTTCCTTGCTCTGTGCCTCATTTGATGTTAATAATCAGAGTCATTGAACAAAGTGATTTCTATTGTTTTATCATTAAGGTAATCTCATATGATTTTCACAAGAATAAGAAAGACACCTTTTGTAGGAGAACCTTTAAAGAGATTTTTGTTTTATTAAATCAGAGTTGTTATTGTGGGAACAGGAAGAACTACTTATCGGCTCTGTCATCCTCTCTCTTACTGCAATTTTTCCAAAGATACTATCAGTGAGCTTACATATTAACACTTAAATCCAATTACAAAAAGTATTTTGACTACTTATATAGTGGTCTACTTTAATATTAAAAATAAAAGAACAAAGAAATCACAACCACACAATTCTAGAATCATGGAATTTTAAAGTTGAAAGGGACCTTATCAGCCACTTGCTTCAACACATCTATATCCATAGTAACATACTCAATAATCATTTAGACTCTGCTTGAAGACCTCAAGGAGGAGCAGTTCATCAGTACTTGAGGCAGTCTATTCTACTTTTAATAACTCTAATTGTTAAGAAGTTTTTCCTGATATCTAGCCTAATTTGTTTCTTTGCAACTATAATATACTAGTCCTGGTTTTGAAATCTGGGACCAGAAAAAGGAATTTCAGCTGCAACAATGAAAAGAAGTTGAAAGAAAGAGAACCTGATAATTTTGCTTGTTTAGCTTTTATGAAGTAGGAATAATATAGATGTGGACATAATGTAAAAATCAAAACCATCTATAAAACTTTACTTTTTTTTGCTGAGGCAATTGAAGTTAAGTAACTTGCCCAGAATCACACAGCTAAGAAGTGTTAAATGTCTGAAACCAGATTTGAACTCAGATCCTCCTTACTTCAAGGCTGGTGCTCTATCCAATGAGCCACCTAGCTGCCCCCTTGAGGAGTCAAGGATGACTTCAAACTTATGAAAATGTGCACCAAATCATTGGTAGAAACCTTGGTAGAAATAGGGATCTTTGGAAGAGGGGTATATATAGGCAAAAATGTCATAAATTCTGTTTTGCATATTTTTAATTTGAAAGGACTTTGTTACATCAAGTTCAAAAATGTTCATTTTATTTTTTTTTATTTAAAAACACAGAAGAGAAAAAAAAATGGAAAAGGAAAACAAAAGAAAAGAAAAGAGATCATTGTCACGTGCCCAGCAGAACATCAGGGAGGATTCAAAAATATATAACAACAAATTACCAGTTCATGTATATATATATAAGAAATTATATTCATGAGCATTCATTTTTTCTTTACTTCCTTGTAAATTGTTCTTTGTGTTCTCTGTTGCTTACAGTTTTTACTTTATTCTTTTTTTACTCCTTTCATTCCCTCCTCCCTCAAGCAGGGTATAGTTAAGAAAGGATAAAATTTATATGTACATATGTAAATATATGCATACACAAACACATACCCCCATATATAGACACACATATATCTGCTGACCCTTTGCTTTTATTCTGCTCCTAACTTGCCTTGCTTTTACTTAACCTTCCCCCACCTAGTCTTTCCTCCCCATCTTTTTATAGATTTTGGAGGATTCTATACCCTTCATGGGAGAGAGAAATAGAGAGAGAGACAGACAGACAGACAGAGAAAGAGAGAGAGAGAGAGAGAGAGAGAGAGAGAGAGAGAGAGAGAGAGAGAGAGAGAGAGAGAGAGAGAGAGAGAGAGTGTATTTACTCTTGTATTCCCTCTTTAACCATTCCCAATGTGAGTAAGTTTTTGGAATTATGACCTCTCATCCCCTCTCTAATGCCTCTGTGCCTATTCTTCCTCTGAACATCATTTACATAACATAATTACTATTTCTACCTTTTCCTACATGATTTTACTTTTTTAGAGAGTCAGGTCTTACTCAGCTCTGAACCAGTCTTACTTTTGAGCTACCGAATTGCTGATGTCAATCCTAAACATATAGTATACAAATTTGTCCATGTTATATTCCTTGAAACTGATGTTTGATATTGGCTCTTATATGTTAAATTTTCTATTGAGTTTGGGTTATTATATGTTTCATACTTTTTTTTTTATTCTTTGTATGCTGTTTTGTTATTTCTTGGTCTCTTATAGCTTTACTGGCTTCCCCTTGCCCAATTCTAATTTTCAAAGAGTTATTTTCATCTTTAAGACTGTATCTCTTTTTCTAGATACTTAACTTTTTTTGTTTAATCTTGCTTTTCTTAAATTTTTTTTTGTTTTTTTTCCATGTCTTTAATTTGATTTTTAAATACTTTTTTAAAGTTCCTCTATAAATTCTCTCTGGCAGAAAGCCATTTCATATTACTCTGGGGTAGAAGCAACAATTTTTACTTTAGTGTTGTCCTTGGAAGATGAACCCTCAGTCTTCTTGGATTCAGACTCTGACTCATCACACTATCCAGGAGATGAAAGTTTCTGTGTTTCCTGTTGAGGTTCCAGCCAAGCCCAGCTAGCCCAAGGGATCCTGACTTGGTGTTTCAGTGGAGCTGTCCTGGAGGTATCTGCAATTCACACAGGTAATCCCCAGTCTGGGGTCTTTCTGCTGGTCTTCTTGGATTATCTCAAGAGAATCTCTTTTCTGTCCCAAGTTTCTTTGTTTTTCACCAGTCTATGTTTGTCCTGAGGCACAAATTTATTCTGTTTGTGAGGGAAATCTGAAGAGCTTGAAATTTATGGATACACACCAGTATCTACCCATAATTTTCCAATTCAAAATGTTTAAAGAGAATTTAATGATCCCAAGGATTTGGAAATATTTGAATGAATCTAAGAGTACCAACTGAGGAATCTCACTTTATTGTCCCAGGGTGTCACATCCTTTTTTATTCAGTTATTTCAGCCTCATCATGACCTCATTTGGAGTTTTCTCGGAGAGATACTGAAGTGGTTTGCCACTTCTTTCTCCAGCTTGCTGTACAGATGAGGAAACTGAGGCTAATAGGATTAAGTGACTGACTTAGGGTAACACTGCTAGTCAGTGTCTAAAGCCAGATTTGAATTCAGGAAGATGATTCCAAGACAAACATTCTATCCACAATGCCACATAACTCCCCAACTCACATAGCTCCTATTAGATGTGAAAGATATGGGATTGTATCTACTCAAAGTTACCTTAAGAATCACTTAATCCAATGTTATTTTAATATTGTTAGTGTTTGTCCTTCTTTCTCAAAGAGGACCATTACATCAGGGAGGTGATGCCATAATATGTAAGACAGTTTGATTTAAATGAAGGAGTCTGAGCAAGATCATCAGCCTCATTTACTCCTTCAAAGTCATCTGGGTCCAATGGCCAGATATAGATCAAGAAAACTGGAAATGGTTGCAAGCAGTGGGAGACCTTGGCCTTTAAGTTAAAGTCTTTAACAGACTTCTTCATTTCTTGCTTACCCTTAATCATAATAATTAGGCGTTGCCTTAGTCAAACTAACAAGATTTTAGCTCTAAAAGGCTAAGGTCTATCACTGCATTAGGACCATCTCCAGTCATCCTGTTCTACAGTTTGCCACTGGATCTAAATGAATTTGGAGAAGAAACATGTTAATGTGTGAGGAAACAAAAACACAAGGAAGGAAATAACCTAAGATCTAATGGGGGAAAAAATTAATATGGGTGTGATGGTGTTCTGAGCTGCTACCAAAGTAAGGCTAAAGTCATATGGATATCTGAACTAAATGTGGCACCAATATAGTAAGTATTTTGGAAGGCTAGACCACCGGATTGCCTAAGGAAGGTGAACCAGCCCAGGTCAGGTGTCAGGAGGCCAAAACTCTATTGAGAAATCATGGGATGGGATCCCATAATGGTGATTGTATTTCTATCCTAGGGGAGGAAGGGAAAACGAATAATAAGAGTAATAATCATAATCTAGTCATAATTTTAACTAGATAAGGTTAACCTTAGCATTCCATTTTGCAGAGAACTTTGTAAATTCTTTACATATGATTCTGATTTTATGATCCTTTGTTTAATTCTCAAAGTTCATTTTCTTTATCTCTACTTCAGCAGTGCCGCTGCTGAACAAATTGCTCCAGGCTGGCAAAGGAAACAGACAAGAGGCTGCTTTTTTGTCTTGATTAACTTGTGGGATTGATGGGAAAAGCTCCTTACAAACTGAAGGCAGAAACTGTCACTTCCCCATATGTTGCTGGCAATCATAGCATGTAAAAAAAATTCAACAAGACTCTGAGTGTTGAAGTTCTCATAGCTTTTAAGAAAACTTCATTTGTATTCCTATTCTTCATTTTTACTTTGTCTTCTTTCTATTTGTACCTACTTAACAATCATCCTCATGAAAGAGCTAAAGCTGTCCATTTTTCTTTGTCTCAGCAGTCAAATATGGCCATGAAAATATCTGGGAAAGTAAGAAAGATATAAAGATAGGATAAGAGAAAACAAGTATATCCCGCAAGCTCAAATACCAAATTGCTAAGTAAAAATGAAAAATGAAGGTGAAGGCCAATTTAGCATCATCACAATCATCATTAATAGCTACTATAAATATAGGACTAAAATAGTGTTTCAAGGTTGGCAAAATATTTTACATGTGGGCTCTCACAACAACCCTGTGAGGCAGGTGTTACTACTATCTCCAGAGCACCGAGACTAAGAAAAACAATAACAATTAGACCCTAGGACAGAAGTAAATCCATTTCCCTGTCACTTTTCTCTAAAAAAAATTACACATACTTGTAATGTGCATATTTGTGTCTAATGGTAGCCATAGGGCAAAGAAGAAAGAAAAATAAGGGGAAAATGAAATGTGTAAGATAATTTAAATATTTTTTTAAACAGAATAACAAGTTGTAGATTTGCAATTTCATATACAATCATCTTTTTTATCATGCTTTAATATGGAATTGCTTGTTTTATTCCATAAATTAAAAATTAAATAAATGAAAATTTAAAAAAATAAAGATCAGATGGGATATGTTTACACTTCTGAATAACAGTTCTTAGAAGCTCATGGAAAATGTATTTCAGAATCAGACAGGTTTGTACCTGATGGACAACATACTGTTTTCCCTAATCGGATCCTACCCCCCACTCTCCAGTAATAATAAAAAGATACAGAAGATTTTATTTATACATAAGCTATAAAAGTCAGATTGTCAGAAACAATTAATCCTTTTATATTGAGTGTTAGATTAGATCCTGTAAATATTTTTATTATTTGGTAATATTCAAATACTCATGATCCTTGTGATCTCTTGGAGGGCAGCTTTTTGCTTTCTTACTAGCTTTTCAAAAATCTTGGATTTCAACTCCTTATTTAGGGTGAGAGAGAAAGACAGAGAGACAAACAGAGATAGACACAGAAAGATACAAAGAGACAAAAACATGTAGAGATGGAGAGACAGAGAAAGACAGAGACAGAGAGATAGTCACAGTCACATTTGGGGTTTTCTTTGCCAGAAATATTGAAATGAATTGCATTTCCTTCTCCAGCTTGTTTTAAGATGAAAAACTGAGATAAATAGAGTTAAGTGGCTTGTCCAGAGACACATAGCAGACAAGTGTCTGAGACCAAATTTGAACTTAAATTTGAACTTCCTGACTCTAGGCTGGGCACTCTGTCCATTATGCCATCTAGTTGTTCTTGTAAATATGAATTCCCCAAATAAAACATTCCTTTATCTTTAAGGTGCTTACTTTGTTCAAGGGATTAGGAAAGAATTAAATAAAACATGTGTACAGATAAGTAAATATAAGATGATTTATGGAAGCAGAGAACACTAATCCTAGGAACACTGATAGAAGTACTACAGAGAATGAGACTGGAAGTAAACCCCAAAAGAAATTAACAATTTCTAAAAGACAATAGTAAAAGAGAAATTGCCAATTATAGGGGAAACTAAGATATAAAATTACAAAGGTGAGAGATAGAGTTTGAGAATAGCTAAAAGGATGATTTGGCTCTATTATAGATTAAAATAGGTAGAATTCAAATCATAAAGTATTTTAAATGTCTAGCACCTATTAACAGACATATTAATACACAGTGTTGCTTCTTTTTTTTAATAGCTTTTTATTTACCAGATATATGCATGGGTAATTTTCCAGCACTGACAGTTGCAAAACCTTTTGTTTTATTTTTTTTTATTAATAGTTTTTCATTTAGCAGATATTTGCATGGATAATTTTACAACATTGAGAGTTGCCAAACTTTTTGTTCCAATTTTTCCCCTCCCCCCCCCCAGATGGCAGGTCGACCAATACATGTTAAATATGTTAGAGTATAAATTAAATACCATAAATGTATACATGACCAAACAGTTGTTTTGCTGAACAAAAAGAATCAAACTTTGAAATAGTGTACATTTGGCCTGTGAAGGAAATCCAAAATGCAGGCGGACAAAATTAGAGGGATACATACAAGTCACTTTCCCTTCTTTAAGATCTCTTTGGGATACAAACCCAGCAGCATTGCTGGTCAAAGGGTATGCACAGTTTAATAACTTTTTGAGCATAGTTCCAAATTGCTCTCCAGAATGGCTAGATGTATTCACAGTTCCACCAACAATGTATCAGTGTCCTTGTTTTCCCACATCCCCTCCAACATTCTGCATTACCTTTCCCTGTCATTCTAGCCAATCTGACAGGTGTGAGTGGTATCTCAGAGTTGTCTTAATTTGCATTTCTCTGATTAATAATTATTTGGAGCATCTTTTCATATGACTGGAAATAGTTTCAATTTCTTTATCTGAGAATTGTCTGTTCATATCCTTTGACCATTTATGAATTGGAGATTGGCTTGATTTTGCATAATTAAAGTCAATTCTCTATATATTTTGGAAATGAGGACCTTATCTGAACCTTTGAGTGTAAAAATGTTTTCCCAGTTTATTGTTTCCCTTCTAATCTTGTCTGCATTGATTTTCTTTTTGTACAAAAACTTTTCAATTTGATATAATCAAAATTTTCTACTTTGTGATCAGTAATGATCTCTAGTTCTTCTTTGGACATGGATTCATTCCTCTTCCACAGGTCTGAGAGGTAAACTATCCTATATTCCTCTATTTGATTTATAATCTCATTCTTTATTCCTAGGTCATGAACCCATTTAATCTGACCTTGGTGTATGGTGTTAAGTGTGGATCAATGTCTAGTTTCTGCCATATTAATTTCCAATTTTCCCAGCAATTTTTGTCAAACACTGAATTCTTATCTCAAAGGCTGGGGTCCTTGGCTTTGTCAAACACTAGGTTGTTAGAGTTATTGATTATTTTGTCCTTTGGACTTAACCTATTCCACTGATCAATAGTCTATTTCTTAGCCAATACCAAATGGTTTTGGTAACCAATGCTTTATAATATAATTTTAGATCTGGTACAGCTAAGCCACCTTCATTTGATTTTGTTTTTTCATTAATTCCCTTGAAATTCTTGATGTTTTGGTTTTTTTTCCATATGAACTTTGTTGTTATTTTTTCTAAGTCATTAAAATAGTTTTTTAGGAGTTTGATTGGTATAACACTAAGTAAATATTATCATTTTTATTATATTTGCTCACCCTATCCAAAAGCATTTAATATTTTTCCATTTGGTTATATCGGACTTAATTTCTGTGGAAAGTGTTTTGTAGTTTTGCTCATATACTTTCTGATTTTCCCCTGGCAGATAGATTCCTAAATATTTTATACTATCAGTAGTTACTTTAAATGGGATTTCTCTCTGTAACTCTAACTGTTGGATTTTGTTAATGACATATAAGAATGCTGATGATTTATGTGAATTTATTTTGTATCCTGCAACTTTGCTAAAGGTGTGGATTATTTTTAATAGCTTTTTAGTTGAATCTTTGGGGTTCTCTAAGTATACCATCATATCATCAGCAAAGAGTTATAATTTGGTTTCCTCATTACCTACTCTAATTCCTTTAATCTCTTTCTCCACTCTTATTGGCAAAGCTATCATTTCTAATACAATATTGAATAGTAATGGTGATAGTGGACAACCTTGTTTCACCCCTAATTTTAATGGGAATGGTTGCAATCTTTCCCCATTACATGTGATGCTTATTGATGGTTTTAAATAGATGCTACTGATTCTTTTAAGGAAAAGTAAATGGACTATACTCTCAAGTGTTTTTTAATAGGAATGGATGTTTGATTTTATCAAATGCTTTTTCTGCATCTATTGAGATGATCCTATGATTTTTGTTAATTTGATTATTAATATGGCCAATTATACTGATAGATTTCCTAATATTGAACCAGCCCTGCATACCTGGCATAAATCCTACTTGATCATGGTGTATTATCCTGGGGATGATTTTCTGGAGTCTTTTTGCTAATATCTTATTTAATATTTTAGCATCAATAATCATTAGAGAGATTGATCTATAGTTTTCTTTCTCCATTTTCAACCTACTTGGTTTGGGTATCATAAAGGAATTTGGTAGGACTCCTTCATTCCCTATTTTTTCATATAGTTTATATAACATCAGAGCTAATTTTTCTTTGAATGTTTTGTAGAATTCATCTGTGAATCCATCTGGTCCTGGAGATTTTTTTTTTAGGGAGTTGATTAATTGCTTGCTCTATTTGTTTTTCTGAAATGGGACTATTTAAGAAATTTACTTCCTCCTTTGCTAATCTGGAAAGCCTATATTTTTGCAGGTAGTCCTCCATTTCACTTAGGTTATCAAATTTATTGGCATAAAGTTGGGCAAAGTAACTCCTTATTATTTCTCTAATTTCCTCCTCATTGATGGACAGTTCCCCGTTTTCATTTTAAAGACTGTCATTTTGGCAAGTAGATAGCTGACATTTTTTTTCAGATTTTCATTTTTTTGACTTTGCTTGACTGATTCTTGGTTTCTCAGTGAATCATTCATTTCTATTTGTTTAATTCTGATTTTAAATGAGTTATTTTCTTCATTAGCTTTTTCAACTTCTTTTTGTATGTGTCCAATTGAGTTTTTAAATGAGTTGTTTTGCTCCATGGAATTTTTTTCCATTTCACTAAATTTGTTTTTTAGTGAGTTATTTTCTCTTTCCAATTCACAAATCCTACTTTCTTGGGAGTTCTTTATCTTTTCCAGTTCACAGATCCTACTTTCCTGTGATTTCCTTACCTTTTCCAACTCCTTAATTCTGTTTCCCTACACTTCCTGTGAATTCTTTACCTTTTACAATTCACATTGCAGGAAGTTGTTTATCTTTTCTAATTCACATTTCAGGACATTGTTATTCTCTAGCATAGCTTCTCTTTCCTTTCCCCATTTTCCTTCTAATTCTTTCTTCAGATTTTTAATAGTTTCTTCTAGAAGAGCATTATTTGGGGAATTGTCTGGAGGCTGTCTGCTATTAGCCTCCTCAGGTTTGGAAACCAGCTCTTTTTCTGCATAGAAGTTTTCAATCATTTTCTTCATTTTTTTGCTCATTTTTTAAAGCCTTCAGGGTCTGCCCTCAGGCAAGGAGATTACCAGCTTCCTCAGCATAGCAAGGATGGGTTTAAGGACAGTATTTGCCTTCTCAATGGGCTGCAAGGAATGGCCGAGCTGCTGGAGGGCTCTGGGAAGAGCTCCATGGGGAAGTGATTATGCCTGGGTATCACAGCCCGGGCTGTGTAAGTGCCCTTCAAGGAGCCCTGCTGTGAGGATTAGTGACCACCTTGGGGCTAGTGGTTAAGGAGCAAAGGTATCATTGCCTCCCCACAAAAGCCCATTTAGAGTATTTGTGATCATCCTGTCCCTCACTGCAAAGGAAGTGTCCCTGCCTGGGGGAGCTAGGGAAATTTCACTACCCCTGGCTAGCCCCTCACTATACAGATGAAATGCTGCCCTGGGTAGTGCCCCTACTGTGTATGACTGCCCCCCATCATGAGCCCCTCACTGCCGAATGCCTTGAAGAGCTGTGTTATGGTCTGCACTAGGTCACTTCTGGTCCTGGGTGACCACGGTCAGATCCTCTCAGGCTCTGGTGTCCCTCAGAGTACCTACAACCCTAGGCTCCAACTTCTATGCTGGTCCCCTCTCCGCCACCAAAGCAAAGCAGTCAGGCTGCAGCAGAGAGCTCTGTGTAAATCTTCCAATTGCAGAGGCGGCCCTGTTCCCATTTCTATCCCTGCCCTGCACTGGTCTGCTCCTGCCGCCTCAGGTCAAACCTTTTCTGGCGATATTCCATATTCTCTTCCACTGGTAAGTTTTTGTACTTCCAAACTTCATGGGTTTTACCAGTCAAGTGCTGTTTTTGAGGCTGAATTAAATACTTGGTAGAAAAGGAATTAGAAAGCTTAGAAAGTTCCGTCTAGCTTCTCTGCCATCTTGGCTTTGCCCCCTCTCCCCCCCGCAGTGCTGCTTCTTAAACACTTTTCTGGGGACCTGAATTTTGTCTCAGTCACAAAGAGTCCAGGGGTTAAATTGAAATAATTATAAATGCAAATTAATGTGGAGAGCCAAATTTAAAAGTTAGGAATTTTCTTAACTCAGTACCTAGAGTGATTGTGATGATCTTTCCTTCTCATATAAACTCCCTATAGGAAAAGAAAAAGTAGTCATGTGAATATTGTCCTTTGACTTAAAGTTAATTATAGCAATAATGTATTTGTACAGGCCACAAAGACAAAACAACTTCTCCTTCTTTCCACTCCTCCTGGAAGAGCCTTGAAGCTCCTCATTTAGAAGCCATAATGACCTTTCACTTCAGGAGTCTGAGATGTTAAATGGTGATCTCATGGAGGGCAGTTTTTTACCTTCTTACTAACTTTTACTAATCTTGGATTTCAACTCCTTATCAGAGTGAGAGAGAGACAGAAAGACAGAGAGAGAGAGAGAGATGCCCCTCCCCCTAAATTCCAGCATATTAAAACTAAACTAAAAGAACTAAAAAGTCCAGTCTAGTCCTATTAACTGAAATACCCCTAAACTAAAAGTCCAGTCTAGTCCTATTAACTGAAATACCCCTTCACTAGTATATATTACATTTTTGTGACAATATTGAATCCGTTCCCTGTACATTTCATATATTTTTCCTTGTGTGTGGGAGACCCATCTGATGAAAATATTATTTTTATTACTTCCACTTATCATATCATAGTTATTTCATGGACTCAAGCTTTAGCATGGACGTTAACTATACTCTATGCTATGAAATTTGTTGAATAGCCTGATTTTTAATAGAATAAAAATTTTCAGGCTATTTTTAATTGCCAGAGAAAACATCAGACAGTCAAATAAATGTAATAAATATTTAAATCTTTTCCATTAATGCAAAGTACACATTTTTTTTCTCATTTCTGGTACAATATGTTGGAAGAAGAGTGAATTTGAAAGTGATTTATTAGTACCTAATGAATTTATATATCACTTTTACCCAAATGTTTTTCCTTCATCCTATTTTTATGAAATAATGTAAACTTCCAGAGGCATATTTTAGTCCTGGGATTTATCCCACCAGTAAGTCTCAGTGATATCCACCAAATCAACTTTAGTCTTTTCATTAGGAATAAGAGTAGATTTTAAAAACTTTTTTCATTCACACTCCTTTTTGCCTGAGAAATTTTTGCATGACCCTGAGCATGTAAGTATATAAAATAAATAAACAAATCAAACATTGCTCATAATAAATCAAAATTTTATGATCCCCATTTTGCTCTAGATTAGTCTACTGGCTACTGAGATGACCATGTTATTTCTGTTTCTGTGTTTAATTTTTTGTCTCCTATGAAACCTCCTGTTTGTTGTATTTGCAGCAGTCTGAGAAAATATATTATTTAAAAAGTAAATTTGAATTGATATCCTTTGTGAGTTATTATGGGGTTGGGGGGGTGTTTCTATCACCTATATTTCCCAAAGTATCCTCCCCAGGGCTTTAAAAAAACAGTTCAGTTCAGTAATTAAACAAGATATTTTAAAAGTCTGACTCTATACATTATATATACATAGCCCTAGTCTCTTCAAAGGGAAGTGCCTTCTCATATATTCTTTGAGGCCCAAATTGATCACTATAATTGTAGTTGTACATTTTCTTTCTTGTGATAATTCAATGACTACTGGGCTTGGAGGTAAAAAGGTCTTTGTTCCAATCCTACCTCAGATTCTTTCTGGATACATAACTCTAGGCAAGTCATATAATCCCATATCAGCCTCAGGTCACACATTTATAAAAATGGAGATAATATTAGCACCTACCTCAAAAGATTATTAAGGATAAAATGAAACCATATATATATATATATATATATATATATATATATATATATATATATATATATATATATATATATATATATATATATAAAGTATTTTGCAAAGTTTAAAATCCCATATAAATTCAAGGCATTATCACTATTAACTTAAAATTTCAACCATTAGCCACAGCTTTGAAAGTTACCTGATCTGATGATTTTATGAATGATCTTTTATATTTAGGTCATGCCTTCATTCTGAGTTTATTGTGGTAATATGGTGCTGTTGCATTTCTAAATTTAGTTTCTGCTATACTGTTTTCCAATTTTCCCCCCTGAGGCAATAGGAGTTAAGTGATTTGCCCAGGGTCACACACCTGGAAAGTGTTAAGTATCTGAGAGCAGATCTGAATTCAGGTCCTCCTGACTTCAGGAACTGCACCACTTAGCTGCCCCGGCTTTCCAATTTTCTCAGAAATTCTTGTCAAACAAGATACTCTTTTCTATGCAATGTAGAATTTTAGGCTTATTTAATGCTAGATTATCATATTCATATATTTCTAATTCTTTCTTGTCTAGTGAGTTCCATTGATCTACTTTTTTATTTTTAAGTCAGCAATAATTGTAATGTGCTTTCTAGAGCCCCCACACTGGGGTGCCAAAATATATCATCCAGACTAGCTCTCTGGAGGATCTCGGAACCAGCCTTATTCTTAGCAGAGGAGTGAAGAAGGCAGGAGACTCACGAGGAGGGTCAAAGATAGATTGTCCTTATTTCAAGTCCCATCAAACCTTACATACCTTGGTATGATTTCAGCATTGTAAGTATGTGCCAGCTAGAAAACCATTATATCCTCACATCACACTGAACAAGTGCTACCTATAAGCACCCTGCTATTGATATGTAAATGCCTCTCTTTACTGTAAATATCCCTTGCTTCAAGTAAAACACAGATGGTCCCATCTTCCTTGACTTCTTAGGAAAGGTGAGAACACAAAAGGGAGGTGAGGAGCCAAACTAGACATTTTCAGCAGGTTTTCTCTGGACTGAAGGATCTCATACCTTCAGAGATTCCCCCACAATCTGTGGCCCTCTACATCTCCTGCTTTCTTTTGTTTTAGTTGATACAGGTATACATAAATCCATCATGATGGGAGATATTACACAAGTAAGTACTAATGTAACAAACAATATGAATTAACATGATATTATAAAATATTTCCATGAGTCCTAGAAGGAGGATATATAAACAACAATCACACATACATCTCCTTCAACAGCCAATATGTAGTCCAAAACCCATCTATTGTTCATCACTTTCATGTGTCAGAGAATCCAATGATTCCTGCAGGTTTTGCAGTCCTGCAAGTCTCATTAACAATTTTTGATGTTCATAAGTCAATTGCCATACACAATGGGTTAACAGCCATGCTCTTTCAGTGGCCCATGTAGTCAGAGATGGAACCACTAGATGTTTCCTAGGTCTTCTCCTTCATTTCAAGGGTGTTTCCATCTCTCTCCAATGGAGAAGGGGGATATGTCTCATTGGCACCCATCTAATTTCTTCTCCATCTGTAGAGATACAAGCAAACCCTCTTCCCCAAGCAGTTAATCTATCTGGTCCCTTCCATTCACCACTTTCTGGATCTCTCTATATCACCTGGTAATTATCTAAAGATATTGGAGCTGCTAGCACTGAACACTGCCCTTTTGATGGGTCATGAAGTCTGACTGCCAGAACCAGTGCATCTCCATCAAAAATCAAAAAATTAATTATATGAAGAGCTAAGTTTAAAAGTTTTATATGGTTACCTATGGCTCCCCCTTTCTTTTGCTTTTTGAGAAGTGTCTTGATGTTTCTGTTTCTCTTTTCCATTATTTTCTGTCCCTGAGGATTACAAGGTATACCAGTAGTGTGTAAAATCTGATACACTAAAGTGTGTAAAATGTTTAGAAGTATATGCAGGTCCATTGTCTGTTGTTATTGCTTGTGGCACACCCATAATTGTAAAAGCTTGCATGAGAAATTCAGTGACCACACGGGTAGTCTTTTTTGCTGCTGGTATTACAAAAATAAATCCTGAAAAGGTGTTTACTACAACATGATTAAAAGATAGGCAACCAAAAGATTTATAATGGGTCACATACATTTGCCAAATGTTGTTGGGTCTCAAACCACAAGAGTTCTTCCCTGGAGGGAGTGTAGGAGCATGGAAAGAAAGGCAAACTTTTACTATACTCCTAGCTTCCTCTTTTGTTATCCCAAATTGCAAACGTAAAGCTCGGGCAGCCTGATGATCTTTAGAATGAGATTCTTGGGCTGCCTAAAATAAAGGAGTATTGGTTAACATGGTTAGAAGGCGATCTACCTTTGACTTTCCATAAAAAATAGGACCTGGAAGTCCACTATGGGAGTGGACATGAAAGATATAAATATAACTTGTTCTTAAAGTTTCTTAAAGACCTGATATACATTGGAAGCTACAAATTTTATTTAGGCTGTGGCACTTCCTTGTATCACACCTACTGAATAAGCCAAATCAGATATTATATTTACATCTCCTGGATAATAAGTAAGAACTAGCATGATTGCATACAATTCATTTTACTGAGTGGACTGAAAAGGAGTTCTGACTACTCTCTTTATAGTCAAGTCATAAGAGTATATAGCACAGCATCTGTGAAGATAGTTGTTCCTAGAAGAGGAGAAACCTTTTCTTCAGAAATCTATGACCAATTATGTAATAGTTGGGTTATCTTTAATGGAGATCATATGTAAAATTTGGAGTTATGGCCAATAAAATTTGCCACTCTGGTATGTTTTCACAGCATACATTAATTTGTGCATTGGTATAAAAGGTGTATACCTTGTTAGGTCTTATCCCAGATAATTGTATTACTCGCTTAATGGTTTTTAATAAGATTCTAGCCATAAGCACTGGGTAAGGAGTAAGGCTTTGGTCTGATTGTGCTGGAAGAGTCACCCACTCTATCACACTGTCTCTTTAATGAAGAACTGCTGTAGGTGCCTTTTTTGTAGCAAAAACTGATATTTCCAAGGGTTTCTGAGTAACTCTTTCAGCCACATTGAATAAAGCCAGTTCAACTTCTCTCAAAACTTCCTGAGCTTCTTTTGTAAGCTGGCATAGTGAGTCTAAAGTATTGTCTCCTTAAAATGTCACATAATAGTTATAATTGATAGGCAGCTAAGCCTAACACTGCATGCATCCTTTGGATATCTCCTATCAATTTCTGAAAGTCATTTAAGGTGTTCAATTTCTCTGTTCTTAAGGAAAGATTTTGTACTGTAAGCACCGTTAGGATATACTTCATATCCTAAATATTGAAAAGGAGCATGTCTTTGAATTTTTTTCTGGGGCTATACAGAATTTATAGTTCTTTAATGTTTCTATGGTCTTTTGTAAACATGCTTCTAACATTTGCTCCTCAGGTGCACACCCCAATATATCATCCATATAATGTAATAACATAATTTTTGGAAATACTTTTATTACAGAAGAGCAGCAGCAACATAAATTGACACGTAGTAGGGCTATTTTTCATTCCTTATGGCAAAACTGTCCATTCATATCTCTTATAAGGCTCAGCTAAGTTAATGCTGGGCACTGAAATGGCAAATATTTTTATATCCTCCTTATCCAGAGGGATAGAATAGAAACAATCCTTAATGTCTATAACCCAAAGAGGCAATTCCCTAGGCTATTGAATAGGAGATGGAAGCCCAGGCTGAAGAGTTCCCATAGTTTCCATCTGTTCATTTTCGTTTCTCAAATCAGTCAGCATCCTCCATTTTCCAGATTTCATAATAAATATAGGGGAATTCCAAGGACTTAGAGAAGGTTGTAACTGTCATTGATCAAGTTGCTCCTGTACTATATCTAATAAGACCTAATTTTTTTTTTACTTGTTAAGGGCCACTGTTCTACCCACACTGGTGTATCAGTTTTCCATTGAATGGGAACAAGGGAGGCCTTTAACAGCAGCCCTGCCTAAAAAGCTGAAGTACTCAATTGTAATCCTAATTGTTGTAACATGTCTCTTCCCCACAGATTGATGGGGATATTTTTTAACTACAAAAGGAGTAAAAACTCCTGTTTTATCTTTGATTTTCCATTTCAAAGGGGTAGCACTAAGTTCAGCTGCTATTGATCCTCTTATGCCAGACATATAGGCGTCTGCCTTAATCTTTGGCCAATGACTAGGCCAAATGGCACCTCTAATGACTTTATGATCTGTACCTGTGTGTACCAACTCTTTCAATGGTATGCCATTTACATAGATAGTGAACATAGGTCAGTCAGCTATAGCAGCTGCAGTCCAGAATATTCCTGAATTCTGTTGTTGGGAGGCAAAATCTGGTTAAATATCCCCAAATTGACTGTCAGGAATGCATATCAGTAAACCTCATGATACTACTTCTCCTGGTTGATAAGTCACAAATTGTCTACCTATTAGTGACTAGGATATTAGCTACACATTCCTCAATTTCCCAAATCAGCATATGGATGGACATTGTTTTATAAGCCCTCTCAGGGGGTGAAATGGTCAAATCGACTGTGTGGAGGCAAGGGATATATAGGCTGGCCAGGAAAGATTTCACCTCTTTAAGGGATATCTCAGAAGTGCCAGCTGCATACAACTCTATTGTCCCCAAATGTAATACTCTTCCCACATCAGTTTGTTTCTTGGTTCACTGATCATGTTGGAGTACTGAACTTTTAAAGACTCTCTGGATATAACAGTGGCTGCCATCATGCTCAAGTGTTTTTTTTGCATGGGGCCCTGGAGCTGAGCCCCTTTGCCTGTTTCACTGAGTCAGTCTGCATTCTGACACCCAGCAGAAGCCCTTGTTGCATTTCGGACATGGGGTTTGGGGGCTTGTTCTCCCTCCCTGTTTTTTCCCTTTATCTTTTTGTCAATATTGAGCTTTCAGGTGATAATTTAACACCTAGTATTTATATAATGTATTACTATTTGCAAAGCTCTATCCATATTTTATTTCATTTGATCAGTACTAAAAAGCTTTGCTAACTGCTGCTTTACAATATAGTTTGAGGTCTAGAAGTACTAACTCCCTTTCATTCTTACCCATTATTTTTTGTATTTTGTCTTTTTTTGTTTCTACAAATTAATTTTATCCTTTTTGTCTAGCTGTACAAAGTATTCTTTTGGTACTTCAGTAGTATTGTTAATTTTTATGATGTTGACATAGTCTAAACCTAATTAGTGATTATCCCTCCAATTATTTGAATTTTTTTAATTCAAGAAATATTTTGCAATTGTATCCACATGAGTATTAAGTATGTGTTGCAAAATTGGCTCCTCTATATTTATTCATTTTTTAGTTATTTTGAACGGGATTTCCCTATCTATTAATTCCTCCTGGACTTTGTCTTGGCTATATAGAAATTATATCTTTTTGTTGATTTATTTTGTAAATAGTTACTTTCATGAAGATATTAATCATTTCAATTAAATATACTCTTATTAGTCCTTGGTAAGTAATCTCCATTCCTGACTAAGAGCCTATTACTTTATATTAAGCTGTAATCTAGGAATATCTCTTTCTCATATATCATCTTCTTCATTTTTTAACTGTTTTGCATACAAACAATGGTAGTGAAATTGTAGGCTCTTATGTATGCATGTGTATATGCAAATTGATTCTTTAATTGCTTTTCAAAAAGACAAATTTCAATTACTAACATAGAGCATCAATTAGATGAAAGCCACAATAAATCTCCAAAATGAACTGTTCTTCATATATATCATATATACATTTTATATTTAGATCATAGTATTGTGAAAATGTACATTTAGGGCTACAAGGGACATAAAAGACCACCTAGTTCAATCTCTATATTTTATGAATAGAGAAACAGACCCAGAAAGATGGGGGGGCTTTCTAAATTACAAAAGTATTAAGTAACAAAACTAGGATTTAATATCATGGCACCATAGATTTTAGGGAATAGGGAAAAGCTTCAGGTATGGGTAATGAGCAGAATTTTGAAACAAAGTAGAGATTCTAAAAGAAGAGGCAATGGAGTTCATTCCTGACATGGAGAATAGCCAGTGCCAACACATGAAATAGGAGATAGAAAGTTGTGTGTGTGAAGCATCAGGATGCCTAACCTGTCTAGCCTGTAGAATGTGAGAAACAGATTGAGTCCATAAAAGTCTTTTGGGACCTCATTTGAAAGGCCTTAAAATCCATATAGAGGAGAATCTAAACTCAACATTATTCCCGATTTACCATGTTATCACTTTCATATTGGAATGTCAAATTCTTAATGGCCCTATTGTCTATAACTGAAAATATGACTAGAAAGATGGCTTTTTCCCATTGACAGTCAAAGCAAAACAAAACTGTAAGGGTTAAAAAGCTTCAAGAAGCAAGGAATGCAATTCAAGACATGTGGGAGGACCTGAGGGATAAGAGGTTCCGAGGCACAGTCGAGTCCTACGTGGAAGTGGGGCCCAGTCACAAAAGGCGGTGTCTCATTCCAGGTACCACGCCTCCCTCCTTAGTGCTCTCAAAGCCTAACATGCCTCCCTCCTTATTCTCAGGCCAATCCCATTATGCCAGGTTCCTAGAGGACTCCCCTTCCCTCAGATCCTCATGGGGGTATAAATATGTGCTATCTAAGAATAAAATTCTCTTTTGCTTCACCCCTACCTCCTGGTGGTCTTCTCTATGGGATCCGGGTTGGTACCCGAAGACGGGTAAGTGTGGCCTAGCCATGCCATTGAAGGATGGGCATTAAGAGTAGCTTTAAGGGGAGCTACCAAGTTAGAGTAGTCCATAGGGGTGTAACAAAAACAAATACAAAACTCTACTAGTGAGAGATCATTTTAGCTTTTTCCCTCTATGGGAGAATAAAATCTTTAAACAGTTAAACAGCTAAAAAGAACTTCAAAATAGTATCTAAAAAGAATTTAATGTAGTTTACCTCTTCTGATGTTGTCATGTTTCATTGCTCAGTATCCTAGCCTTGCCTGGACTATAGCATTAAAATAATAATAATGGTTAGAGGTAAAGACCTCAGTGATGCAGAGAAATCTAAAATACTCTTGAGATATGGCCATTTTTCTCAAAACCTTTGTTTCTATTCATTTTTTGTTTTTGTTTTTGACAGAAGCAATATCAGGCAGGTATAGATGAAAAGCCTTTGTCATGAAGAATTCCCTTTTTGGCTTCTTTCTTGATTCTCAGATGTCACAGGATACATGATACCAGGGATAACCGAGGGAAAGATTTATGATCAAAAACTCTGGTGGCTATAAATCATTATATCTTATTTTGTGATATAAATAGGAGTTGCCTTCTTCCACCTACCATATAAATAAAACTAAGTTCTTGCTAAAATTCATAATCTAAGACTTAGTGCTGCTACCATTTACTCTTCCTGTCTCTTTATAAATAGAGAAGTCCACATATATAATACTTCAGTGATGTTTATTTTGAAGCTGCTAAAATTCTCATCCTCACATGTCAACTATTTGTTGAATTCTTGAAATGTAAGAAAAAGAAAAAAAAAATTAAAAGACCAACTGACAAAAGTTGATTGCTCAGAGAATAAAAGAAAATGCTTTCCAAACTCTAGACCTCAACTAAAATGAGACTGGATCATAAAACAAATAGGCATTTGTATAATAGGTTCCCTGTATGTCAAGAAGGCTGCCTTTATTGTCTGAAGATTTTACTTTAATACATTTTCTAGCTTTCATTCATTAGAATATGTCTCAGTCATAGTACTCTTCTCTTAGTGGTTAATTATCTAAAAAATAGATGTGATCCAATTAGAAATAGTCCAAGAACAATTCCTTATTATTTTTTTTTAATATTTATTTTGATATGTATTTTTATTTCCATTTCTCTTCTTCCCTCTTCCTGTTCTTCCCTCCCCCAAGAAGGCAATTAATCTGATTTTTACACATGTACAGCCATATTAAACATATTTCCACAGTAGCCATGTTGTGAAAAAAAAGAATCAGAACAAAATTTTTAAACATCACAGGAAAGAAAAGAAAAAAAAAAAAAAAACCAAGTGAAAATGGTATGGCTTGATCTGCATTCAGACTCCATGGTTCTTACTCTTAGTGAATAACACTTCCATCATGAACCTTTTGGAATTTTCTTAGATCATTGTATTGCTGAAAACAAAGTCTATCAAAGTTGATCATTCCTACAATACAATAATATAGCTGTTACTATATACAGTGTTCTCCTGGTTCTCTTCACTTCATTCAGAATCAGTTCATGTAAGTCTTTCCAAGTTTTTCTGATATTTGTGGATTCATCATTTTTAATAGAGAAATTATATTCTATTACATTCATTAACCATAATTTGTTCAATCACTCCCCAATTAATTGACATCCTATTAATTTCCAATTCTTTGTTACACAAAGAGAGCTACTGTAAACATTTTTGTAAACATGGGTCTTTTCCCATTTTTAAAAATCTCTTTGGCATACAGACTTAGTAGTGGTCTTGCTGGATCAAAGGAAATGCACAGTTTTATAGCCTTTTGGATTATAAATTGCTCTCCAGAATGTTTGGATCAGTTCACAAGTCCATCAACAATGCCTTAGTGTTCAAATTTTCTCATATCCTCTCCAACATTTATCATTTTCCTGTTTTGTTACATTAGCCAATCTGATAGGTATAAGGTGGTACTTTAGAGTTGTTTTAATTTGCATTTTTCTAACCAATAGTGATTTTTAGCATTTTTTCATATAACTATAGATGGCTTTCTTTCCTCATCTGAAAAATGTTCGTATTCCTTTGACCATTTATCAACAGACGAATGACTTGTATTCTTATAAATTTGATTCCATTTTAGAAATGTGATCTTTATCAGAAACATTGACTGTAAAAATTGTTTTTAATCTTTCTGCTTCTCTTCTAATCTTAGTTACAGTGATTTCTCTATGCAAAATTTTTGTAATTTAATGTAATCAAAATTATCCTTTTTGCATATCATATTTTTCACAATTACCTGTTTGGTCATAAACTCTTCCCTTCTCCATAGATGTGATGGGCAGATTATTCCTTTCTCTAGTAATTTCCTTATGGTATTATTTCCCTTTATGTCTAATTCATGTACTCATTTTGACCTAATCTTGGTATAAGCTATGAGATGTTGGTCAATGTCTAGTTTCTGGCATATTATTTTCCAATTTTTCTAGCTGCTTTTGTCAAATAGTTCTTTTCCCCAGAAGGTGGTTTATCAAATAGTAGATAATTATTGTCATTGACTATTGTGTCTTATGTACCTAACCTATCCCACTCATCCACCACTCTATTCCAAGATCAATTCTTAGACAAGTTTAAAAAATAGTGTTTCAAAAGACAGAAAAAATATTTTAAAAACCAAGTAAGACAGTAATGGAAAAAATGAGAAGAAAAATAAGCGTTACATAAGAAAATTGTAAAAAACAAAACAAAACTGGGGTATTCATAGAGTACTAGTGCCTCTGGTGTAAGGGCTTGCTGATCCCTTTTGAAGATTGCTCATCCACCTTTGGTGTCTACCTGGCACTCAAATCTCACTTGTGGCTTCAAAAAGCTATAGTATTTTCAGAAGCCGTACCCTGGTAAATTGTCTTGCCAGATGGATTAAACTAGATTGAGGATAACTGGCCACAAACTCATTTATGATATAAGGAGAGTGTCTACTTCAAGAATGAGAAGACTTCCCTAGATGGATTGGAAAAATCAGAACAATTTGTTCCAATGACCATGAAGGTAGAAAAAGCAGGCACTGTGGAGTACACAAAGCTTGGTCAGGCATGGAAGATGCCAAGTCATCCACTGCATCCTGACATTGCCAGTCATACTTATTTTTCTCTTCCCACTGGTCTTTGATGACTCAGGAAGAAAGAGTAAGGTTGATGACTTTGTGCAACTCTACCTCAGTTAAATCCATGCATGAGTCAAGACATCACCTTGTGATGTCATTGGTCTTCTTCAAAAATGAAGGACAAACAACATAATTCTATAGGAGAAAAAATGGATATTTAGAGAAATAGAGGATTTTTAAACACTCCTAATGAAAAGTTAATAAATATTAATTAATTACCTGGGCCAGGAACTGTACAAAGCACTGGAATTATGATTGAATTGATTTCAAGAAACTCATAGTCTAATGGGTGCATACAAGCAACTACATGCAAACAAGCTATATACTTGATAATTGTAAATCAAGAGTTGAAAAACACATGAATTAAATGGGGTCTGAAAGGCTTCCTGTAAAAGGTAGGATTTATCTGGGACTTGAAAGAAGCCATGGAAGTTGGGGGCAGAGATGAGGAGGAAAAAAAATTACAGATATTGGGAAGATGAAGTGAAAATGTCTAGAGTCAGCAGATGTACTTTATTATTCAAAGAAAAGCAAGGAGATTACTAGCATTGTCTCACAAGACAGTGGAAGAGATATAAACTATAAAAAGACTAGAAATGTAGAAGGAAATGTAATGAAAAGCTTTAAAAGCCAAATAATTTTTGTTTGATCTTGAAAGTATCAGGGAGGTACAGGATGTTAATGTGTGGATTGGGGACAATGATATGGACAGAACTGTTCTTTGGGAAGATTACTTTCATAGCTGAGGATAGGATGGAAAAGAATGGGGACAAATGTTCCAGGAAGACCAACAAGCAAGATACTGCAATAGTCTAGGCAATGAAAGTCGTGATAGTGCCAGAAGCATGGAAGAGGAATATGTGAAAGATGTTTTCAAGGTAAAATTGAAAGACCTTGGCAACAGTTTAGCTATAGAGGTTAAGAGAGAATAGAGAATCAAGGGTGATATTTAGATGGTGAGTTGAGGTGATTGGGAGAACAGTATATTATTCCACATTTAGGAAGAACCAGATCTAAAGGATTCTTGACATTGTTTAATTCATCTATATTTTTTAAAAAGGGTTATTTTACAGTGCTTTATAACACACACATTTACATGTATCATAAAAATCCAATAAAACTAGACTAAGAACTTGCCATATGTTACATATTTTATTTCTTTCTTTGCTTCTTCTGGGATTTCATTGATGTAAATAACTGTGGGTGAAGAAGTCCTGTTACCAGTTCAGAGCAGCAACTATTTTGTAATTTGAAATCTTAAGAAAATTGTTAGATAGTTACTAAGAGACACCATGACAGTGAATAGAGAAGTGGCTTCAAAATCAGGACATCTATGTTAAAGTCTCTATTTTGACACATTCTATATTGGCTTTATGATCTTGAATAAGTCATTAAACATACTTTCATTTTTTAAAAACCGAAGTTCACTTGTATGGGTTAAATTACATGTGAATATAAACTTTCTTTTGGTGGTGTGTGTATGAGAAGGATTTTCTTCACATTTTTTCCCATCTGATGTGTGTTTCTGCCAGAAAACTAGATTTTTTTCATATCTGAATTATTTTCTGCAGCACACTGCCAGATCATGCTTCCCCAGGATTAGGTCTTACTAGAGTGAGATGAAGATAAAGGCAATTGAGGTCAAAACAACAATTGATTCAACACTGAGATTTTTTGCTGCTGGCATTTAGTATCTGCATCTTGCCCCTTCAAGTCTGGACTGTTAATTATTTTACAAACCATTTGACCACATGGATTATTCTTCTTCAGTTCTAGTAGTAGTTTTCTGGTTACTGTCTATTTACATGGACTTTGAAGATTAAGTCTTCTTCTATTTCCTGATAATTGGCTACTATTGATTTTTGTTGCTTACTTTTCCTCTGAATCATCACTGCCCAGACCATAGAATTTTAAGTGTTCTTTTTTCTGCAATGGTCTCTTTAGCCTACTACTAGTTATGACCCTGTGTGCCTTTTTTTCCAAATACAATTCCTTTTACAAATAATCTTATTAATTCACTTCAGTGTTTAATTGTATCTATTGTCAAGAAATATCCCTTATGTATAGAAACCAGAGAGACTAGGTTAAGATTTGCTGGTGAGAGAAATGGGACAAATGTCAGTAGCCATTTATGTAGAACATAGAACATGATGGGGAAGTGTAATATCCTCTTTCAAATGTAATATTGTCTTGTTGAGGTTTCCTTGGAGTCTCTGGAGGCAGCCTTAGTTTCAGTTCAGCAACACTACAAGTGGAGCCAGGCTTTGAAGTCCAAATCCTTTATTGTCTCCTTCAAAGCCTTGTCTCCTTGGGGCTCAGCTAGTTTTCTGGAGGCCTTCTGGATCTTGGTTTCAGTGGAGAAGCAAAGGAGGACAGTCTGCCACTACTTCTCTGGTCTTCCCTAGTTCTAATTCTGGCTGAGTTTGTCCAAACTTATATGGTCTCTTATCAAAGGCATGAATCTTGTAGAACTATAATAAGTAATAGGTACATGTACCGAACTAGAGAACTATTAAATACCATACTAAATAATTATTGTCTCTATCAATTCCATTGACTTATCACCTTCTTTCAATCCTTTCTTTCAAGTTCAGAGTTCTGGCCCATAACAGGAAGACTCAAAAGCAATCACCTCATCTAAAATTTCCTTTAGTGTTATTACTGTTTGAGAAAGTAGAGACCAAAAGTATTTACCACAACATGGGGGGAATGCAGAATGTGATGAGAACTCAGACTTAAAATGAGTTCCTAACTACAAGTCTAAGTGAACTGAGAGAATAAGAAAAACTGATGAAAGAAAGCAAATGTGACCTTAACTTGTACATATGCTATCTTTTGGTATAGCACAGCTGAAGAGAAGTAATTCAGAACTAGTAGTTGAAAAAAAAAATTTAGTGGTCCCTTACCAAGGGGAGGCTTACTAGCTAAAGCACCCCACATTAAATGATAAAGTTGGCTAAGCCACTAAGGTTAGCCATCTTTCCACATGAGAGACAGGACTGTCTTTGTGTGGTTGAAGGGAGGTAGAATTGATCTCTAGCCTCATCTTTCCCTACTCTTATCCAAAATAGACTTCATTCACTGCCAGGAAGGGAAGCAGAGATACAAGAGCCAGAAGCCAACATTCTGCTCTCCTTGGAGAAAAAAGGTATCAGACTAGAATACATATTATTGGTCTAGGGGATATGAGTTTCAAGTCCAACTTAATTTCTGATTAATGTTTCAATATTGAGAAGGAAGGAGGATAACTGAAGCATGATCCCTTTCTCTTCAAATACCAGTTCTACAATGAGCATACAGTAATTATCAGAAAACAAACAAACAAACGAAAAAACAACTGATTTATCCAAACTGGTAGCGAAACAAAAAAAAAAAAAAATCAGACAAAGTATACATAGGAGAATATATACCAGACAATAGAATGAAGGTACTCTCCATTGGGAGTGAAGTAACTCAGCTCAACTAGGAAAGGAGAGAGAGACACACACATACACATACACACAAAGAGACAAAGAGAGACAGACAGACAGACAGACAGACAAAGAAAAAGAGGGAGAGACAGAGACAGAGAGGGACAGAGAAAGAGAGAGACAAAGAGACAGAAAGAGAAAGAAAGAAACACAGAGAGACAGATAGAGACAGAAAGACAGAGAGAGAAGGAGGGTCGAAGGAAGGGAGAGGGAGAGGGAGGGAGACAGAGACAGAGAGAGAGATAAAGGGAGAGAAGAAGGGAGGGAGGAAGGGAGAAAATGAGAGAGAGGAGAGAGGAAATGAAGGAAGAAGGGAGGGAGGGAAGGAGGGAGAGGAGATGAGAGAGACAGAGAAAGAAAACAGACAGAGTCAGAGAAACAGAGTCAGAGAAATAGATAGAGAGATTATATTCCCCAAAATCTACAGTTTAATAAGGTGAGTATAAGGATATGATGGAGACTCCAACTCCTTTCATAATAGCTTCTTCCCAGAATGCTTTTCATCTTGAGCAACACAAAGAAGGATTGGCATCTTCCAAGTTTCCTAAAGCTAAAAGTCAGAAGTTCCAGAAGTCATTTTGTGTGTGTGTGTGTGTGTGTGTGTGTGTGTGTGTGTGTGTGTGTGTGTGTTGCACACACAGTGCCTGTCCCGGTAAGTTGCTTGATTAACTGATTGACTGAGGGATAGGGTATGCTTTGAAATGGATATATGATTCCTCCTTTCAGGGGAAGAATTCTCTATATCACTGCACATTCACAATTGTCCTGAAATTTTTGTCTTAATAATTTAACTGGGGTATTGAGATGTTAAATGATTTATCCAGGATCATAAAGCCATTGTATATCAGAACCCATGTTTTCTTAAATGTCAGGATCACCTTCCATTCACTAGAACATCCTGCCTCTCACAAGTATTATGTTACTTATCTATAGTCACAAATCTGTTTAAGTATTCAAGGTGGAATTTGAACATGTGCTTTACTCAGTATATGTTTCATGCTACATTTTGTCAGAGGCAATGTACAACATTGTAGTTAGCTCTTTCAAATGAGTACAGAAACTCATGTGGAGTGTAATGTCACCTATCTCACAAGGCTGTTGTGAGAATCAAATTGGGGTGAAACAAGCAGGTAAAATTTCTATATGCTTAGTCTCATTCTTTCCAGTTTATTGCTATAATGAGATAATGTCAGTGGAAGTGCTTTGCCAGCTGTTGAATGCTATATAAATTCAGCTGTTATTTATTATTATTGCCAAAGAGTAGGGCTTAAGGGAAAACTGGAACTAGATCTGGGCATTTATTTTCCAATGTTCTTTCCTCAGTCAGAAAAAGCAAGTGATAGATCATAGATCATAGGCATCAGTTATCTATATAATTTGCCTCAATGCTAGTCTGGTACATCCCTGACTCACTAAAAACTCAGACAATCAGTCACCTTGGGCCCTACAATTGTAGGGAACCTAACCTTGTGGTGACTGAATAGTGATTTAGCCAATCTTGTATGGTATCTATGAGAATGTCCCCCTTTCACATATAGCTTTCTAGGCACCCTTTGATGACTTTTCTGTTTGAAGGTTAACACAATTTAAATTAATTTCATTGGAATCAAATTATTAGGGAAAAAGGGATAGAGGCAAGACAAGTATCATTTGTCCTACTTTCCTTAGCCCCACCTAAAGGTATGTTTGATCCAGAGTATGAAAGAAGGGACTTGAGCATTTGTAAATGAGTATTTGTCTCAGCTTTACACAAGACAGAGGAAAGTCTGTACTGGAGGTAGAATTTCTGCCATTTATTACTTCAGTAATTAAGATTATAGAGGGAGTCAGTAGGTAAGAAAGAATTTAGTTCTCCATACTCCATAATGTGGGAGAGTTTTTGATGTGATTGGAGATGGGGGCTGAGTTTTTAAAACTTTAAAATTGTCTGGAGCCTTTAAGAACTAAGTTACTAAACATGAAAAAAATCTTGGAGGTTATCTTGTTTACAAGAAAACCAAGTCCAAAGGTTGTTAAATGATTTGCCTAGTCATACAAATAACAAGATTCACAAGTGGGATTTGAACACACACACACACACATACACATATAATCATACTTACATATATGTACAAACATATACACAAACACATGCATACACATACATACACACACACCTGAGATTGCATTGATAATTTAGATGAGAAAATTTTCATTACTGTTGATACAGGTCATTACTAACTCCACAAGTGACAGTCTTAAAGAATTACCAGAGACTTTCATTGGATCAGTGACAGAAATGAGACTTGAATACAGTCTAGAAGACTCTAAGACCATTTGTCTATCCATTATATCAGTACCTTCCAAAGTGTGGTTCAATAATCCAGGGACCCTTTTTAGAGAGTTTCTTTGTGATGTCCTCATTGTCTCTCAATTGTAATCTTTCTCTGGGAGGTGGTTTCTTTTCTGTAAAATCTTTTTCTCTGTGAGCAGGTTTCTTGGGAGGCTTCTGGACCCTCCAGCCAGAGCAAAGGTAGAATCTCAAATCCTCTTCTTCCTGAATCCTGGCTCTGAATCTCCTTGAGCTTCCCTGAAGTTCTCTTGGGAAGTCTTGTCTTTCCCCAATACCAACTGCTTCCTTCCCAACTGCCCTTCTCTTTTATCCTCCAAGGTTGTGGGTATTCCCAGGGGCTTGTGAGAACTACTTGCAACCAATGAACTTGCTCCTTTTAAAGGTGTGTATACTCCTTTTCAGAACTCCTTTTAAAGGTGTGAACTAAAGATGTGAACCCTGAGCTAGAGAATTGTTAAGTACCGACTTAGCACCTAGTAAGAACCTAATATTTCTTGAAGCCAAAACTATTTTCATAAAAATGAATAAAACATTATTTGAAGGGTCAGCTAGATTGTGCAATGGAGTAGAGTACTGTCCTAGAGTTATGAGGACCCAAATTCAAATTTGACTTCATACACCTAAAACTTATTAGCTATGTGACTCTGGGGAAGTCACTTCATCCCAATTGCCTTACTAAAAAAACTCCCAAACGAAACACAAAAAACAAAAAAGAAACCCCACAAAACATTATCTGTCTATTAAAATGCCCACTTTTCCAATTTATATACCTATGAGGCCAGAGTTTCTTCACATACCTCAACATATCACAACAGATTGAATGCAGAAGCAGATATGAGAATCCAGATGTCTTTTATTAAGCCAGACATTAGATTTGCAAAAATATGTAAAACAATGCCACTTTTCTCACTATATTTTGGAAAGAAATATAATTATTTTTCATTAAAAATGTTATTTATATTAACATGTAATGGGTTATTATTTTATATTAGTATGGAAATATTTTAAAATTATCAATTTTCATTTCTAAAATATTAAATTTCAGTAGATAAACCTGCATAAATAAAAGTTCTTTAGAGTTCTCAATAATTTCTAAGAGTATAAAAAAGTGGTGAGACCAAAAAGTTTGAGAATGTCTGCTCGTACATTGTTCTGACACTCTAAATATATAAAGATCTATCTATCAATCAGTCATTTTATCTGTTGTCTATCAATCACTTTATCTGAACCTGTGAAGGGTTTCCCATTAGAGAAATTTTCTAATATAGATTGGCACTTATTCTGCAGTTGATAGTTTATATATATATATATACATATAATATATATATAGTAGGTATGTGGTGATATGTATGTACACACATACTAGGAGTACATTTACATGTATATGTGTGTTTATATACCTACACATATGTAATTGATAGTCATGTGCATGTATGAGTATTGTGTGCCTAATATATTTACATACATGGTTTATTTACTGCAGAATAGGTACCATATATGTATGTAATAAAATTATTATGTATATAGATAAATAACAGATAAATGATGAGAAAAAGAAAAAAGAAGGAAGGAAGGAAGGTGAAAGAAACAAAAATAAAAAAGAGGAAAAGGGCAATTAGCAAAGTCTCAATAGAAAGACAGATAGACAGATAGCATGGAGTAAGGTAATTAGCAAAGTCTCTAGATAAATAGGAGGTTAGAGGGGGTAATTAGAAAAGTCACTCTGGTTTACTACCAATGGACTACAGATGTTCTGTCAGTCCAGAAGGGTTTGGTGTTTCTGGGTTACTTAGCAAACTCTGATTTGTTTCTTGGCCTTCTATAGAATATGGAATATTGTATCAATTTTAAAAGATAGGCAACTTTCACTCTCTCCTTGCATTCTCCTAAATATTTAGCTTGGCACTCTTTCTAGGAAGTACCATGAGAAAAGAATTTGCAACTGTTCACATATGACATGTACTTGTCTAGGTGAGCTTGAGATAGGATCTCTCAGCCTTGGCTGCTTTCTGATTTATGCTTCTTTGCATGATCCATTGGATACCTGAACAGCTCCCCTAAGATGACCCTGAACAATTCCCCTAAGATGGATGTCCCTAGCCTTAGTGTTCACCTCAGGAGTTTGAGAGGCCTGGAGCTCTTGGGCCCTTCAGACAAAACTACATGGCAGCAGGATAATTTTTCTGAGATTACATTTTCCATGAAAAAGGTGATCATCAATAAGAAGAGGAGCCCAACCCGTGATTCAGTAATCTTACATTTGGTCATTTGACAAATTAGAAGTTTGAAAGAACTTAAAAGGTCCTTATGTCCAAACTTTTCATTTTATGGATAAAGAACGTGAGCATAGGAAAGTTTAAGGGGCTTTCCCTTGGCAGCTCCATGTTGGAGGGAAGATTTGAATTAAGGTTTTCTTTTTTTTATGGCTTTTCATTTACAAGATATATTCATGGGTAATTTTTCAGCATTGACAATTACAAAACCTTTTGTTCCAACTTTTCCCCTCCTTCCCCCCACCCCTTCCCCCAGATGGCAGGTTGACCAATACATGTTAAATATGTTAAAGTATAAGTTAAATACAATATATGTATACATGTCCAAACAGTAATCTTACTTTGAAATAGTGTACATTTAACCTGTGAAGGAAATCCAAAATGCAGGCAGACAAAAATAGAGGGATTGGGAATTCTATGTAGTGGTTCATAGTCATCCCCAGAGTTCTTTCACTGGGTGTAGTTAATTCAGTTCATTACTGCTCTATTGGAATTGATTTGGCTCATCTCATTGTTGAAGAGGGCCATGTCCATCAGAATTGATCATGATGTAGTACTGTTGTTGAAGTATATAATGATATCCTTGTCCTGCTCATTTCACTCAGCATCAGTTCATATAAGTCTCTCCAGGCCTTTCTGAAATCATCCTGCTGGTCATTTCTTATAGAATAATAATATTCCATAACATTCATATACCACAATTTATCCAGCCATTCTCCAATTGATGGGCATCCACTCAGTTTACAATTTCTGGCCATTACAAAGAGGGCTGCCACAAACATTCTTGCACATATAGGTACCTTTCACTTCTTTAAGATCTCTTTGGGATATAAGCCCAGTAGTAACACTGCTAGATCAAAGGGTATGCACAGTTTGATAACTTTTTGAGCATAGTTCCAAATTGTTCTCCAGAATGGCTGGATGTATTCACAATTCCACCAACAATGTATCAGTGCCACAGTTTTCCCAAATCCCCTCCAACAGTCTGCATTATCTTTCCTTGTCATCCTAGCCAATCTGACAAGTGTGTAGTGGTATCTCAGAGTTGTCTTAATTTGCATTTCTCTGACTAATAATGACTTGGAGCATCTTTTCATATGGCTAGAAGTAGTTTCATGAATTAAGGTTTTCCTGGCTCCAAGCCCAACACTGTATCTACTATGCCAGCCTCCTTTAAAGAGACTTTAATAGTTACAAGATTTTCTTCATATGTAAATCTTTGTCACTGCAAACTTTTAAGTCTTATGAATTTTAAGTGTTTCTTTTGTGTGTGCAAAAATAACTATCATATTTTATATTGTACATTGATTTTTTTTAACTTTCACCTGTTAGAATACCCTAGACATGATCTCCAGGGTGGATATGTAAATAGCCAATCAAATTGAGGAGGGGAATGAAACAGTTCTATTTTAGAGGTCAGGCTCCTGCAGGACTAAACCCAATCTACATACCTAAATCCAGACCTAAGGGTTTCTTTAGAGGGAGAGAGAGCAAGTTATCAGGATATTTGGACCTAGGAAAGTTTCTGTATTTTTACACTTATATGGATATGGATTTTATGTAGTTGTGTTATTGACTGATGTTGGTTTTTTAATTGACTTTTTCTTTCTTTTGAAATCTTTGTCATAAGGGATACCTTATAAATAAGAGAATAATATATTCAGAAATGAAAGTGATGGAAAAACAAAAGGATAACATGGTTTTTAAAGAATCATACAATCTTGAATGATAATGCATCAGAAATATACTTCTGTGAATGAAGGAGCTATGAGACCTTGAATGGAGAAAACTGAGTTTGAATTCAGGCTCTGATATTTACAAGCTGTAAGTCTATTTGGGTATTTTACTTCTCTAAGCCTCATCTTATTTATAATATGAAGATGTTAATTTAGAAAGTGAGGAAAATCCTTTTTACAACTAAAAGGGAATACCTAAATAATAGAATTCACTTGGATTTATTAAATTTAACAAAGATTTATTGAACATTTCCTAATATGCAAGACACTGTGCTAGACTGGGTTTTGCTAAATAACAATAAATGTTTTCTTTTTAAAATAGTTCCTGCCTTCAAGGAGGTCACATTCCATAGGGATAGTGTATTAATGCTCCCTTACAATTTTGTACAATGTGAAAGCTTGAAGATTATTAAAAAATGGAGATAACATTTTCAAATCTTACCAATTAAAAAATCAACTAAAATAATCAGTTATTAAATCAAAGTAAGTAAATAAACCATTTCCTATTGTCACAATGCTAACAAATAATTTGATTAGGAAAGCAAGAATTTGATTAGGAAAACATTAAAGACAATCCCAGTAATCCTAGTGTTTATGTAGACTCTTGCATCTTGTGGTTCCCGTGGGCATTCTCCTCCAAACAATGTTCCCTCAGCAGATTATCTGTTCGGTGTGATACTGGCCCCGCATTGTTTCCTGGACTTCCACAGTCTCTAAGCAAGGCACCACATGGTGGCGCTCTGGTTGTGCCTATAGTACCACTGGCCAGAGTCCTTTTTCAGAGCTGAGTTTATCAGAATCAGTAGCAAGTATATTCAAGCTCTTCCAATCTGAGTTCTAGGGGGAGGATTTCTTAATATTTTTTCTCTCCCTTTGTCTTTTCCTTTCTTTACCTCCTTGGTACCCGCACCAGCAGGCAGCAGGACAGCTGCAGAGGACAATAATGGGAGGGCAAGTGAAGCAAAGATGCTCAGAGCCTCCTCTTTTTGGATACAGGATTGGACTGGGTTTGCCGAGAGGGAAGAAAAGGAAGGATCCTCCCTTCAACCCGCCCCCCCCAAAAAAGGATAGTCTTTTGCCCAGTGTTAATGAACTTTCTCTTGGTAACCACAGCAGAAATAAAATGCACAAAGTGCATTTCAGGTTTAAATATTGGGGCTGGTTAGTGATGAAGCAACTTAGAATTTAAACCATGGGGAAGTTAACCTACTTTTTTCTAAAACATAATAAATGTACTTGCAAACCTTCTTGGGGGCCTCTGAGAGGCAGGGGAGATAGATAAGACTAAGAGACTGTCCATTCAGTAGGGATCATGACTTCCTCAAAGGGCCAGAGATCGTATCAGTTTTCCAAACTCCCTGGGAAAGCTCTAGCATTTTGGTCAATTTGTGCAATTACTGGTCTAGGATGGAGCACCTGAAAGTAAGAAGGAAGTGCCTTTCTCTGTCCTTCCTATTATCCATTCCAGAAAATGGAGACAATAAAATGAGCAGGTTGGGTGATCTATTGATTGGTCTAAGTCGTTCACTAGTTGTGTTCTGCTGAACAAGTCACCTAACATCTCTCTGCCGTCTTCTATAAAATGGAATTAATAATAGCATCTAATACCAATGGTTGTTGTGATGATCACATCGTAGGATGAATGTAAGTATTCTGAAAACCTTACTATTTAATGCCAGCTATTATTATTATTACCATAATGGAAGGGTTTTCTTCCAGGCTTGGACTTCTCAGAATATGGTTCTGACCCAATGAAAGAATGAAGGGACAAAGTCAAAGTTAGTAGGAGCCATGGAAGGGGAGGGCTGTCTGACTTTGATGGCAATACATAATCACTCTGGAGGAATCCATTTCTGTTCTCAGAGAAAAATACAATTCAATGTTTCACAGATAGCAGGAGATTTGTTGAGTTCATACAAAGTAAGCTATTTCTGCTTAACTGCAAAATGTTATGTTTTCTGTTTTGTTTTGTTTTCTATTCCCCTCAAATGGATAGCTTACAAAAGGTAGAATACCTCCTCCATTGAGGATATAATTCAATTCAATAAGCATTTATTGAATACCTACTATGTACCAGGTCATGGGTGCCTAGTATGTAGTAGGTATTTAATAAATACTTGTCAAATGGTTGACTGATTGATTGATTCGTGGAGTTTCCATTCTGCTGGAGAGTTGCAAAATGTGTACTCCAAATAAAATACAAAGTAATTTCAAGAGGGAAAAGATTGCTCATAGCATGGGGGTGGAAATCAGGGAAAATTCCATGTAGGAGGTAGCACTTGAGCTATGCTTTGAAGGAAGCATGGGATTTTACATAAAGAGTGAAATTAAACTAGGAAGAATTTTTAAGAGTTTTCTACCAAAAGGAAGGCTGCCACATCTTGGCTTTGTCTGTGGCATTAGGGGACAGTGAAATGTTGTCAGATTCCATTGTTTGCCAAACAGATTGGATTAAGAGACCTGCTGAGGAAGAGGAGGAACGAGTTATCATTCTGATACAGGAAGTATTTGTTCAAATGAAGATCGAAGGTTAAAAGATGTCTCCAAAGGACAACATGGGAGGAGGTGTGGAAAAGCTTGTGGGTGGGTTGGGGAGAAACTGTTAGTCATCCAGGCCAGAAATCCTTACTGCTTTACTGTTCCTGGTGGGTATATGTATATGTGGAAGCTAGGCGAAGAGGATGAGGAGTGAAAAATTACAAAATATAAATATATGCATACACATCTACATACAGATTTAGGTCTTAATAGCCCCAGCTGATACCCACCATCCCATTTTCCTTGAATCCAGCCTTCTTATTACCACAACTCTTGGGGTCACAGTTTCTCCAAATACAGCTCATGGCCCTTGCCACAGAAGGTTTTGATATTTTGACCTATTTATACTGCACTGCTTTAAGATGGGGAGTGTGAAAGTGAGTGGTATTATTTTTTCTTTGTCCTTCCCATTGCCCATTATATAAAATAAAGATAATAAATTGTTTTTCCTCATTTGGGAATAAAATTGGTCATTGTAGTTTCTACTTTCAAATAGGCTTTGACTCAAGATGGAGCAAGAGGGAATATGTTTCCAACACCAGTGGGAAGTGTGCTATGCTTGGCTTCATAATGTTCCCCAGTGACTGGTTGCAGTGCTTTCAAGAAAACTTGCAACAATCCAGGGAATATGAGCAGTTGAGTACTGACTTATTTAGAGGCCTGTGGTTATCCAGGTTTTAAATATATGGAGCTTATCATTCTTGTCATTTTGATGGAACATAGCTGCCCTGATAATCAACATATCCAAAATATTTCCATCCTTTCAGTCTTAGAGAATCATAACCAGCATTGTTCCTTACCATACATAGGCAACCATTTCTACTGACTCAATGACTCTAGCATCCAAAGCCTTTGCTGTAATCACACAGCTGCTACCTTAGTTCAGACTCTCATCACTTCTTTCCTAGATTACTACAACAGCCTCCTAAGTGGCTTTCCAGCCTCAGGTATTTTCCCAATTCATGGATGTCTTATAAACTACCTCTAGAGTGATTTTCCTTAAACCCAAATCCAACCCACATCATATCCTTGTTTAATTAACTCTAGTTTCTCCCTATTGCCTCTAGGATCAAATGGTTTTAAAGCCCTTCACAATCTGAACCCAAACTATCTTTCCAACCTCATTTGCCTTAACTCCTCCTCCTACACTCAAACATGACTTTCCATTCCTCATTTTTGTACTGGACATTCCCCTTGCCTGAAACACAGTCCCTTCCTTACTTCCATGTTATAGATACATTTTTTTCTTTTTTTTTTATAAGCTCAAACATCAATTCCTGTACAAAGATTTTTCTGAACTCCCCAATTTCTAGTTTTCCCCTCCTTAATTACGTTGTATATACCTTCTTTGAATTTATTTTCTATGTATATACATGTATGTTATCTTCCTCATTAGGTAGTTACAGAGATATAAATAGTTAGATAGACAAATAGATAGGTAGACAGACAGACAATCTGTTTAGTGGCTGCTTTGTAACAGGCACTGGGGAAGTGTTGTCGATACAAACACAGGAAAACAGTATGATCTCCACATCTCTTGGAGCCTCTATTCTAATAAGAGAAGGCAATAGTACAAAAAGAAGAAATAAAAAGGACACAGTGCATGGGGACAAGGAAGCCAGTTTCATTCCTGGCATTATAATCTCCACACCTAGCAGAGTTTTTTGTACTTAGGAGGTACTTAATAATTGCTTATTTGCTTGATTGACTTGTATCCTGTAGTTACCTTAACAAAACTGGAGAATCTAAATGGGATTTTTTTCCTCAATATTTTAATGATGTGTGTTTCTGGCATTCCCTAGGATATAAATAGGAAGAATGAGTCCAAAATTACTTTATATATACTCTTCCTCTCTGGTAGCACTGATTGTTTAACATTATATTATAGTTATTTGTGTACCTGTCTTCCGTCCCCTGTGGTAGACTGGAAATATGGGGTAGGAACAATATTTTATTTATCTCTGCACCACCTGCAAATACCTTGTATTTAGTAGGTATTCAAAATTGTTATATTTACAATACACATAAGAAAGTATTTAACAAAGGAATAATTTTATTTGCTCATCCAAGACCTTATAATCAAAGGACTTGTTCAATGGTAGAGTGCCCACTTAGTATGTGAGTGATAGTAGAAATGATGCCTATATTCCCCAGTCTTATTTTAAAAAATCATCAGAGCAGCTAGATGGTGCAGTGGATAGAGCACTGCCCCTGAAACCAGGAGAAGCAACAGAGATAGTAAAACGAGCATTGATTATAGAGTCAGAGAGATCTAATTTCAAATTCTGCTTCAGACTCTTAGATTCTGTGTGATGCCAGGCAAGTTTATCTGAACTTTCTGGGATCCAGTTTCCTTATGTGAAAAATAAGGGAAATAGAAATAATAACCTATGGAATCTCTTCCACCTCTAAATAGGTGCTCTCACAAACAAAAATTCTTCCTACTTTTTGAGTATACAATTGAATCAGTGATATAATTTGTCAAGATATATTCCATGAGTTAATGGGTTGAACCAAGAATAGAGTTTAGATCTCAACTTCCAGTTCAGGTTTTCCTTTAGTACATTGCACAGTGCTTTTCCCCCCCTCCTTTTCTTTTTTTTTATTAAAGGTTTTTTTGTTTTTTAATTCAAAACATATGTATGGATAATTTTTGACATTCATGCTTGTAAAACCTTGTGTTCCAAATTTTTTTCCTCCTACATTCACTCTTAGATGGCAAGTAATCCAATATATGTTAAACGTGCAATTTTTCTATTCATATTTCCACAATTATCATAATGCACAAGAAAAATAATATCAAAAAGGGAAAAAATGAGAAAGAAAACAAAATGCAAATAAACAACAACAGAAAGAATGAAAATATTATGTTGTGATCTACATTCAGTTCCCATAGTCCTCACTCTGGGTGCAAATGGCTCTCTTCCTTATTGGAATCGGTCTGAATCATACCATTGTTGAAAAGAGCCACATCTATCATAATTGATCATCATATAATATTACTATTGTTGTATACAATGATCTGGTTCTAACTTCACATAACATCAGTTCATGTAAGTCTCTCTAGGCCTCTCTGAAATCATCCTGCTGATTGTACCTTATAGAATAATAATATTCAATAACATTGATATACCATAACTTGTTCAGCCATTATCTAAGTGATGGGCATCTACTCGGTTTCCAGTTTCTTGCCATTACAAAAAGGGCTGCCATAAATATTTTTGCACATGTGGGTCACTTTCCCTCTTTTATGATCTCTTTGGGATATAAGCCCAGTAGAAACACAGCTGGATCAAAGGGTATGGATAGTTTAATAGCTCTTTGGACATAATTCCAAATTACTCTCTAGAATGATCAGATCAGTTCACAACTCCATCAACAATGTTTTAGCATCCTAATTTTTTCATAGCCCCTCCAAAATTTGTCTATCTTTTCCTGTTATCTTAGCCAATCTGAGAGGTGTGCAGTGGTACCTCAGAGTTGTCTTAACTTACATTTCTCTAATCAATAGTGATTTAGAGCATCTTTTTCTATGATTAGAAATTGTTTCAATTTCTTTATCTGAAAATTGTCTGTTTACGTTTTTTGATATGAACAATTGAAGAATTCATCAATTGAAGAATGGTTTGAGTTATTTTAAGTTTGAGTCAATTCTCTGTATATTTTAGAAATGAGCCCTTTATCATAGCTCTTGAATATAAAATTTCCCCAGTTTATTCCTTTATTGTATCCCTTTATTTATTCCCTTTATTCTTGCCTGAATTCATTTTGTTTTATAAAAACTTTTTATCTTCATATAATCAGAATTATCCATTTTGTATTCAATAATGTACTCAAGTTCTTCTTTGGCCATAAATACCTTTCTTCTCCACAAATCTGAGAGGTAAACTATTTTTCTTTTATTCTTCTAAGTAGCTTATAATATCACTCTTTATATCTAAATAATGAACCCATTTTGTTGGGATTTTTTTTGATAAAAACAACTCTTACTTTTGCTTATTAATTCAATATTTTTCTTACTTTCAATTTTATTAATCTTTTTTTTCAGAATTTCAAATTTGGTATTTAATTGGGGGTTTTTTATTTGTTATTTTTCTAGCTTTTTTAGTTGCATTCCCAATTCATTGATCTTCTCTTTCTCAATGTTATGCAAGTAAGCATCTAGAGATATAAAACTACGCCTAAGAACTGCTTTGGCTACATCCCATAAATTTTGGTATGTATTCTCATTACTGTCATTCTCTTGACTGAAATTATCAATTGTGTCTGTGATTTGCATTCTGCTTTTTTTTTTAACATGTTAAGGAAAGATATTTTTAAAGGAAAGAAAAAATTCATCAGAAAGTGTAAATATTGTGATTTATCTATCTTAAATGCTTATTATATTTTTAATTATTCATCATTGTGTTAAGATGATATTCCATTTACAAACTTTATTATCATGTTTTATAATACATAGCCCATCTTTTATAAATTAGGAATTCAGGAAAGGATTGTCATAAGGTCACAGATACCCAGAAAAGTCGAGTCTGAACCAGACCGCATGTATGTTTAATTTCTAGTTTTGCTTATTTCTCAAGATTTGCAGAAAAAAGTTTTATGGGATTGGTAATGATTTTTGTTCTAATCATTTATATGTATATATATATTTAGGAAATCACTTCAACTATCTATGCTTTTATTTTCTTGAGTGTGTGTATGTGTGTGTGTGTGTGTGTGTGTGTGTGTGTGTGTGTGTGCAGTTTTTGAAGATGAAAGATAACATAGTCTTGGAAAAAACAGCAACTTAGTGTTAGGAAATCTGCATTCTCATTCTAATTCAGTGTATACATGGGCAACTCACTTAATCTATATATTACACATGAAATAAGGAAGCTGAAGTACATGATTTTCAAGGTCTCTACCAGACTTAAAATTCTATACATATATCAGAATAGTAACAGAATTGAATACATAACTGCATATACACACATGTGTATATACATAAACACAAATACACATGTGATTATATAGCATATATCCACATATAAGATACATATACATATATAGATACAACAATAGAGGCAGTATGGTAGAATGGAGAGTGTTGGCCTTGCAGCCAGAGTGACCTGAATTCAAATCCTGCCTGTGAAAATTTTTAGCTACTTTACTTAGCAAATCTTTTAATCTTTCAGTGCTCCAGGCAATTCTCTAGATGTTATCTACAAAACACAGACTGATTGGGATTTTGTAAGGATAAAGGAAATTTCTTATGTTGACATCATAGATTCTACATACACACACACACACACATACACAAACACATACACACCCCACATACACATATGTCTTAGCTAAGATTTTTATAACTCCCACTACGTGCCACGTACTCTGCTAAGCATTTTACAGTTATTTCATTTGATCCTCAAAACAATCCTTGGGAGGTAGATACTATTATTACTTCTATTTTACAGATGAGGAACCTAAGGCAAACAGTTTTCCTGACTCCAGGCTCAGTACTCTAGATGTATATACACATGTGTATATATGTATTTATATACATGTATACTATTACAACTAGCTGTCATGTATGTGTGTGTTGTGAGTATACATCCACATATAGATGTAGATGCATTTATGGCCACTAGTTTTTGCAGTTGCTGAAGTGAGGCCTGGAGTCAGGAAATCCTGACTTCAAATCTAGCCTCAAACACTTACTAGCTGTGTGACTTTGCATAAGTCACTTAACCTATTTGCTTGAATTTCCTCACCTGCAAAATGATTTGAAGAAGAAAATGGCAAACCCACTCTAGAGTCTTTGCCAAGAAAACCCCAAATTAGGACACAACTGAAACAACTAAATAACTAAGTGTGAATATGCATATGTATGCATATTTATATAGATGCATGCATATGTATATATCTTTATCTCTATATGTGTGTATGTATATATACATACCCCATATATACCCATACACATACATATATGTGTGTGTCACACACATATATTTTACTTCACATGCATATCCCCACAAATGAGAGACAGAGAAAGATATAATGGATAAGCATAACCAAAAGCCAGAACTGGAATCAAGAAGAGATAGTTTCCATATTGATTATGAGATTGTAGGCACATCTGCTTCTCAATGTTCCAAGTAATTCTCTAAAACTATAAGTTGCAGATGTCTTGTGATTTGTATTGATAGAGGATGTTCCCATAAAATATCCATGAAATCTCAGTATGATATAATATAATCTGATATGACACAGCATGTACATGTGCATACCTACCAATGTGCATTGATGTATAAATGCATATATACATATGACATATATACACATATGCATATATATATGTGTGTGTATGTGAAAAGACTAATATGGGGAAAGGCTATTACAACTTCTTTACTACATACTCTGAGGGTTTGTAAATGCTTCTACTAACACCAGCTATTAACTGACAGGTCTATTCCTATCTGGAATCCTACATCTTAGATTCAAAGTCATTCATTAAAGCCACAAACTAACTTTCTTCCTCAGTTGTTACCGACCTAAGGCTTTCCATATTGTTTGAAATTATTCTCCAATGATTAATATTTTCTTCTGCCTTTTCTGCCTGTGATTACCTCTCTTCAGTTCATTTTAAGTCAATGGTTTAGATGTTTTGCTTTCATCCATTCATTCATATATTTGCCAACTGTTTATTACATATTTACTACCCTCCCAGGGCTTAGCTGAGCATTCTATGTGCTTGTGCAGCTCAGTGAAATGTTGCATTTAAAGAGTGTGATATTTATAGAATGCTTTACTGTTCACAAAGCACTTTCTTCAATACAATTTCATTATCCTCATTTTACAGATGAAAAAACTAAGGCTCAAGATAATTAAATGATTTACCTATAGTTTTATGTTTATTAAGCTGAAGCTCAAAAAAGTCTTCATGTTTCAGAACTTTTTGTTACTGATTAAAATACATACATACACACACACACAAGTGCATACACACATTGCTTATGTAGATACAAAAATATAAATGACATCTACTGTTTCTTGGAGTTATTTTGTAGTTCAACAGTATGTTAAAAATATGGTTTTTGCCTGTTGACAGAAAGTTGACCTGTATACCAAATGATAGTTTTCCAGATTTTCCATATTCATGCTCCATTAATTCCATGGTGGTACAAACCTTGCCATTGGGTGTTTTCCTGTAGCATCAGTCACTAAGAATTCATTTTTTCTACCATGAATCAGGGATATGACTCCCTAAAAGTCTTCAAGAACATACTCACAGATGCTATGTAGCTTTGAGACATCAACTCTATAGGAGCATCAAGCAAATATTCAACTTTGGAACAGTCTTTGAGAAGGGACTACAGAAAAAATATACAGATAGCTTTGGGCATCAGAAATGAGCGTCCTTTGAAGGGCCATGGAGAATTTTACTTGATCTCATTCTTTTCAATCGTAAATACATAACATTTTCCTGTAGTGCCTAAGGTTCTCTTGGCAGTGCCCTGCCTAACCAATATCTAATTCATCTTTAGATCATTGGATGATAGATTTAAATCAGGATGAGACTTAAGCAGTCACCTAAAGGAAGTCCCTTCAGATAAGGATCTGAAGACCCAGGAGATTTAACCATCATACAGGAGTAAGCATCCTATAAGCTCTGAAATTAGGGGGATGGCTAGCATATCTAGGAAAAAATTCAGGCATTCAGTACTAGGAGAAGATGACTTAAATACATTTTTAGTCTCTTGATTCTAGAAACAAATCAAGAAGTCAAGGAACAGGGTGTGGTAGGCAACTATAAATGAAGGGCCAATATAAATTTTTCTAGCTAATATAGTTTTTACAGCCTAATGATTTTAAAAGCTATTTACAAGGTTGATTTTTTTTTAGTCACTGTTGACCTGATCTACATTTGAAGTGGTGGTGTGGAGGAGAAAAAAAAGGTTTATTTTCTGTTATTATCAGTCCTCTAAACAATGTCGGTCTCCCCATGCCCCCTACTTACCAGAAAAATTGCTTCCTTTGTCTGCATTTGTTTACAGCAGATGCCTTATTACAAGCCTGGGTTTTTAATTGTCCTTATCAACACTGCAAACCAAATGAAAGGAGGGGTGGAGGGGGGGGGGGATCGACAATAACAAACAGCATCTACTCTACAAATATTTAAAAACAGAACTGGAGGAAATGATAAATGCATTTTGAATTCTCTCCTTTTAATGGTGAGCCTGGAGGCTGGGCCCCTGTCTCCAGAGGTTAGCTCCCTGGAGCAGGGATAATTATGATTATTTGAGTTTATTATTTTCATAGTGTTGCAAAGAGCCTCTCTTCTTTCTCTGGTAGATGATTTCTGTTCCAGCCCAACCATTCTTCCTGAAACAGATTTTACACTGTTCTGAAGAGATTTAGGGTCCCCTCCTCCTTCCTCCTAAAATTCTCTATGTTGACTATCAGGGACTGGCTTGACAGTAGTGAAATCTCAGACAGAAGGAGAATCATTTCTATAAACTGTACTCTGATTCTAAAATGATAATTCTTTTTATCTACATATGCATAAATTTGTGTGTGTGTGTGCTATATCAGAAGCAGATGTCTCTTTTTTTTTTTTAAACCAATAGTAAAGAGGCTAAAACCAAATGCTCTTCTTTTACCTTCTCCTAAAAAAAGTTCCAAATTCTTGGCCATTTCAGTTGAAGGCAGTCCTCTGATTTCCCTTTAAAACCAGCTTCATAAGAACTACTCAAGGCCCTGGTACAATTTTGCTATTCTTATGCTAAAGAGTTAAAGACTTCTGGCCTGTGCAGGATCCACAATCACTGAAAAGGAAGTGGTTTTTTTTTTTTTTTTCTTTTTTTTTCCCCCCTATCCACTTAATCCCTAATTGAGAAAACCAAGCTAATTATGAATGAACCCTACTCATTTCACCTTTGTCACTTCCACAGCCACATTTTGAACAGCACCACAATGCACTATCTGCACTGGGAGAGGCAGACAGACACTGAATATCTTGGCACCTTCTGGTTCCTGGAAGCAAACAATGTTCTTTGCTTACGGCTGGCTGGAATATGAGACATTGGTATTAATGATTAACTCAGCATTTCAATCCAGAAAATATCATAGGCTATCAGGACCGGGCTACAGAGTGACAGCAAATGATTGAAAACAAGAGGCTCCAGTATTAGGGTATGATGGAGGGCCCAGCAGACACAGAAGGAAGGTCATGAAGACTCTGTTGGAGGTCAGCAGGACTGTGCTTTAAAAAAACAAACAAACAAAAAACATTGTACAGAATATGTGAGTGAGTAAAGACAAGAGGGAGACCAACTTAAGTTACAAAAGTGGATGTTGTCAAAGACCAGGTTGAATGTCTTACAAGAGTAACAAAGCAACCACCAAGATAGGATCCAGAATTAGTTTTAAATTAGTGGCCATCAATATCCCTCATCCTCAAATATCTGCTAGCTGCAAATTTTGCCTCCTAGTCTGATTTTAGACAAATGGATCCAGAACAAAGGGCAAGAATAAGGAAAACACATTCTGGGAAAAGAATCAGAGAAGTACAGTAAGACTGCCTCATCTATTTCTGAAAATAGAGGGAAGAGAAGAGAAAGGGTTTCATCACTTAAAGGGTTTCATCACTATCATCAAAATGATGAAACTCTTTCTCCTCTCTTCCCTCTATTTTCAGACACAGATAAAACAAATTAGTTTGAGGCTTTATGTTATAAGACGGAAGGAATACCATTATAGGTTAGAGTTTTCTATGGGTGTCTGGATGCATGCATGTGGGTGATTGTATTTTTCAAATGATCTTGAAAAGATAACATTTAAAAACTAAACCATATTAGAGATTATTGGTTCCAAAAGATGAATTTCAGAAATGGGGAACTGTATATGAACTCCAGTCCTCCTGACTCCAGAGTTAGTGCTCTATCAACTGCACCATTTAGTCGCCTTCCCCTCCCTTTTTTTAATCTGTAAAATGAATGTGTGGGACCAGGTGATTGCTAATATCTCTTCCAGCTCTAAGTCTATAATCTTATGACATACTTGTTTTTGGTTTTTAACCAACAATGCCACTTACAGTGGCTGACATTTATATAGTACTTTAAAATTTGCAGAGTGCTTTAAATACATTAGTTTGCCCATTTCTACACTAACAGAAAAAAATGGGCAATTTTCTCCTCTTTCATGGTATTAATGCATTTTACTTATGTCAGTAATCATAGCCAGTCATCCACCACAGTGGGGCGGTATTTTTACTGCAGTAAAAGAGAATCCTGTTAAATAAAATATATAACAAATATCATTCATTTGAGGGCATGATGTTGGATTAGTGTTAAGACTAAAGACTACAATTTATAAAAGCTAGTCATTCTTTGTAACTTGTTGTCTTATCTTCCTTATTTGGAGAAAAGAGAAACTGGGTTCTTCTTAACAACCAACTAGTTCTACAAGGACACTTTTATTCATATAATTGCAAATCATTAAAATGTCCACCATCTATAAATCCATAGGAAATCTTATTTACAAAAAGAAGACCATTAAAAAATGTTGGTTTCAAGTCCATTATGTTCAAACAAATTAGAGGACCTGATATATAAATGTGTGTTTAATTATTACTTTCTTTTCGTAAATCACAGCACGTGAGTGTATATATTTATATATGTGTGTATATATACATGTATATATATATATATATATATATATATATATATATATATATATATACATATATACACACCGAGAGAGAGAGAGAGAGAGAGAGAGAGACTTTCTTACTGAGAACATCTATGTGATGTATATGTATATCTGTATACCATTAAACAACACTAGGTGGGACTTTAGAGATGATCTAATTGGCCATTCTATTTACTCTTCATCTAATTGGTAATAAAACTGAGGAGTCCAAAAAGATTTAAGTTATTTTCTTGGCTAAGGTAACATAGCTAATGCCCGGGTACTGGTTATTTTTCTTGGCCATGCATTACACTCTCCAAATAGAGACATTTTGCCGGAGTCTGTCTTTATATATTCTGTTTTCTATATTGTTTCTTTGTAACATGTTCCTCTGCTATTTCCCCTTTTTGCTTCTCCTAGCATTTGTCTCTGAAAACTGCATGATGATCTGTGAGGTACTGGAGATTTTCTTTGCCCCCAAGTAAACTGAGTCTGTGTCTATTTAAAAAAGGGCAGAGTTCATTATGACAATTCATTTTTTCCAGCCATTTTAATGGCCATTATGTCCATAATCAGATACACTCTGTGGAAATACTAATTGGTCATTAGCCTACATAACCAGATCAATCACACTGTAGTATGGTTACTTAGGTTTTATAGACAGTGCCTGATTCTCTATAAATAATTTTGTTGAATTGATTACACAGGAAGATGTGTTCTGCTGGTAGGATTTGCATCTGATCTAAATCAGTTAGCAATAATTCCAGTTTATCCTGATTGTTCATGTCAATATGCAGTCACAATTCATAGTCATACATTCTCCCTATCTCTGACTCCATATGAATAAGCTGCTGGTGTTATTTAAATAGGCCCCAAGACTTAGAAACCCCAATTCTCCCTTATCTTCTTTGATTTTATACTCCAACATATAGGCCATGTTGTAATAGAAAGAGCAGGGTTGTTAAAAAATTATTACGCAATTAAGTTGTGCTTGTGACTTTCATGGCAGAGATTCTAAAGTATATTATGAATGCCTGAAAAATCTAATAAATGAGAAGGTCTAGGAAAACATTGGTCAAGTAGAGTATTTCCCAAGCTCAAATTTGTAACTATAGAAATGAAGCAGGGCCAGAAATGGAAAAAAAATAGGGCAGATTCAACTGGAACAATAGCAGAAAGATTACAGATTAGAAATTATTTAAGGCAACTCTGAACAATTCCTTTAGTGTTAGTTGTCTCCCCTAAAATACTATCTTTGAATATCATATTCAGAGTAACCATTATCCTCTCCAAACCAATATGGAGATTAAAGAGCTGCTTGCACAGCAAGCATATTACCCTGTTTACTTTTGTGTAGAATCTATGATGTGTTCTCCAGAATTGTCACCTAAAAAAATATACCTCAGTAAAATGTACTCATTAAGCACTTACTATGTACAAAGCAGTAAACACAGTATACAGAGAAAGGCAAGACACAACCTAACTTCAGTCTTGCCTTTCTGTATATATCCAGCACTTAGTACTGACCTATCTCAGAGATATTATAGATTTTGTGCCATGCCATCTAGCCATAATCACTAAATGAGTGTGGCTTCAGCCAAATTGAGACCTAGGAAAGACTTTAGCTTTAAAAAGTCAAAGTTTCCCACTGCCTCCAGAGCCATCTCCAGTCTTATTGATCAACATTGATCTGGCTACTAGAGGATCTTGCACAGCCTCTCTCATTTAAATCTAATTCATTTTCATATCACAGCATCACCTCTCTGATGTCATGGTCCTTTTTAAGAATGAAGGACAAACAGGGGTAGCTAGGTGGCACAGTGGATAGAGCACCAGCCCTGAATTCAGGAGGACCCAAGTTCAAATCTGGTCTCAGACACTTAACACTTCCTAGCTGTGTAACCCTGGGCAAGTCACTTAACCCCAGCCTCAAAAAAAAAAAAAAAAAGAATGAAGGACAAATAACAATACCTCAATAAAATAAATATTGCAATAAGGCAAGTCATTTGAATTTTTTTGGTTTCCCAATGAATATAAAAGTTATGTTTACACTACATTGTAGTGTGTTATTATATTAAGTGTGCAATAGTATTTGTTTAAAAAACAGTGTCTATACATTAATTAAATATATTTTATTTTTAAAAATGCTAACCATCATCTGAGTGTTTAGTGAATTGTAATTTTTTTGCAGATTATAACAACAAAATTTCGCAGTCTTCCCTTCTTGTTTGTCCTTCATTTTCAAAGAGAACATTACATTAGAGATGTCATGCAAGTGAATGGTATGTAAATGAGGAAGAGTGCCTTGCCTTACACAGGTAAGATCACCTGCCTTACTTTCCCCTCCAGAGTCATCTGGGTCTGGGTGGCAAGGTAGAGATCAAAATGATTGTAGATGGCCCTGGATGATGGCTGCTGACTGATCAGAGTGATGCTTGCTAATGGTTTAAGTGGCTGTGACAATTTCTTAAAATAAGACAACAATGAAATTTGACACATTGATAAACCCTTCTTTTCACTTGAACACTTAGGAGTTAGTGTTATAGAGTTATTATTTGACCTAATTTCAAGATTGTTGTGTCTAAGGGAAAAGGGAAACTTGAGGAGGAGAGAAGTAAAGAACAGTTGTTCAGTAAAGCAGTCATAAAACACACTCAATATTTATCAATTAAATTCACTGTATTAAATGGGCCCATGTAATGGGCAATTACAATTAATAATATCAAATATAATCATAGTAGGTATAATAATAATGAAAATGTTTGAAATATTGTGAAACTTATCTAAATGTGACACAAAGATATAATATGAGCACATATTGTTAGAAAACTGGCACAAGTAGACTTGCTTGATGCAAAAATGCTACAATCCTTCTATTTGTGAAAAAGGTGATATCTGCAAAGTATAATAAATCAAAGTGCAATAAAAGCCATGTCAATATGTACAAACAATTTTTATATAGAATATATTGGAGATAATCAACAAAAGAAAGTCATTAACATTAAAGGAGATTTGAAAAGGCTTTTCATGAAAGATGATGTTTTAGCTAGAATCTGAAGTAAGCCAGGGAGACTAGGAAGCAGAGATGAGGAGGAAGAGAGTTTCAGACATGAGGAATAGTCATTGAAAATACCCAGATTCTGGAAATAGAGTATCTTGTGTAATGAATAATAAGAAGGCAAGTATCAATTGATTGCAGAGTACATGGTCAGGGAATGAGGGTGGGGAGGAGGGGCAGAGACTGAGTAAGATTTAAGATCTTGCAGCACTTCTTAAGGTAGGAGGAAAAACAGATTATGAATATCAAACAGAAGATTTTGCAATTTATTCTGTATTGTATATTCATTAATATAATAGTTACTGGAGCTTATTGAATGGTTAAGTGGCATGGTCAAATGTGAGATTTAGGGACATTAATTTAATATCTAAATGAAAGTACTGGAGTGAGAAAAGACTTGAGTAAAGATGATCAACCAGGAGGCAATAGTCTGGGCATAAGGTGATAAGGATTTGCATAAGGATGGAGGCAGGGTCAGAAGAGAAATGTAACAAAAGTAAAATTGATAGGAATTGAAAACAGATTGATATTGGGAGTGACTAAAGAATCTATATCCATATCAGTAATATCTCTGGCTGCCATTATCAAGTGATCAATTAGAAAAAGTTTAGAAAGAAAACATGCCCTGTCTTGTTTTTGTCTTGGCTTTGCATAACATAGAAAGATAGATATTGGCTTTGATTGGCTTTTCGCCAGTAATAAAAGGTAAATGGAAGCAGTATAGAGCATTGGATAGATGAAAGTTTAAAATCAAGGAAATTTGGGTTCCTGGTTATGATTCATATTGTCTGTGTGGCCTTGGATAAATCACTTAAACTCTCAGGATATCACCCCCAGTAGTCCTGATAGGCTGTAGATTATAGTTGACTAATAGATCTCCAACAATGGAAGATGTTTACATACCAGAAACTACATTGATGAAATTTCAGGTCTGTACCTTCACTCTTTGTCTCAGAAAAAGAGGAAAATAACTAAATTCATTATAGTAAATATGGAAAGCATTCCTTAACAAAATGAAAATTCTTATAACCACTTTGCAACCTTACTCACTTTTCAACTGAGACAATACTCAAGGACATTGGCCTCTATTCCCTAGTCTTTGATACATTTAAATCTAATTCTTTAGTTCTTCAGTTTACTGAGTACCCATTATATGCAAGTCACTATGCCAGCTTCTGGGTAAAGTCAAAAACAAAACAGCCCATGGTCTCCAGGGACTTGCCTTTATTATTTAATCAGATTCTATGTCAATATTTAAAAATCTATGACTTCATCTATGTGGGAACATTTGGCAATTTCCCTCCTGCTTTAGTTAAAAATATCTGTTAGTTCCTGTGATTAAAAAAAAAAAAAATCAAACCCTGTGATGAGACTCTTTGATCATTTTTTAGTTTGGCCCTCTTTGCAGGTGGGTGACTGAGTGGATGGAGTGCTAGACCTAGAGTCAGGAAAACTCTACATTGTAAGTTCAAAGCTGGTTTCAAACACTAACTATGTGAACTTGGGCAAGTCACTTTACTCTATTTATCTTAGTTTTTTCATCTGAAAATTGATCCGGAGAATAAAATAGCAAGCAATTTCAGTATCTTCACCAAAACAGTCTTAAATGGGGTGAGGAAGAGTCACACATAATTGAAAATGACTAAACAATAACCAGTTCATTCTTTGACAATAACAATCTATTCCTGAATTCATTCTCCAGGCCTTTCTATAGTATGGTAGAACAAGGGAAAACTAATGTTTTGCTGGTCTCCACTTGGAGCCTTCATGAACCCCAGAAATGTAATGATTAATTTTCTTTTTTTCATGGTTCATTTTGTTTTTATTATAAAAAACAACAAAGAACATGAACATGTACAGGTATTTTAAGTAATGAGAAATATAAGACAAATCATAACCATGGTGAGTTATTAAAACCCTTTTCTGTATACAAACAACAAAATTTCCAAAGTGGAATATCATCAAATGTGAAACACATTATAGCATTATACTGTACATATGAAATATACACTCAGACCTGCTGGTTATCTCTGAATCTTTTATACATGTAATTTGATACATAAAACTGCATTTAGACTTTAATTTTATTTCTCATATGCTCTTTCCTGCTACAATAGGATGAAATTAAACAGTTTTAATGAAGTTTACAAATGAGGAGAAAATAAGTTAAAATGAATTTCTGGCTGGCAAGAGCTTTGTCTTTTATTCTCTCCAGAAGCCCATTAAAAACAAACAAAATACAGTTTTGTAGCCTAGGCTCAGTAATAGAAAACTTTGCTATCCAAGTAATTTTTAACTATGTAATTCTCTAATCTTGAATGCATAGTCCAGAAACTGTTTCAGTTCAAGAATCAATAGCATTTTCATTTTGTTTAATTAAATTTAAAATGCCACATATATATTTTTAAAAACCAACACTAAAAAAGATACTTTCTGCAGCAAAAAGGGCAAAGTTCAAATTTTTGTTATCTAATCATGATACAATATTTCAACCTATCATTATGTAAAACATGTCAGTCTTATATGAAATGTATATTCAACAATATCATAATTTTGTGAAGGTTATGCCTTCTAGAATAAAGTCATTAATATTTTTTTCTTATTTGCCTATAACAATAAGGAAGGTCTCTATCTTTTGCCTGGTCTTGTTGCTGATATTGCTTTGATCACTTCTGAATGGTGTCAATCAAATTTTCTGGTAAAGACAAAAAGGCACTTGGACAGATACAGTATCTTTCTCTTCAGAGGTTTAGCTGAGTTCTGCTACATTCAACTAATTGACTTCAATTAAGCCACACATAACAGCAGATGGGATAGTCTTTGTGGTCATTCCTGTCCAATTTTCTGGTACCTTGGTCACTTCTGCTGAATTTCTGGGACTCAAGTCACAAAGAGCATATATAGCTGTTAACTGAATACTCCAGGGTACATCTTCATCTAAGTAAATATACAAAATGTGATTAATTTCCTTACAATTATAGTTGTCCAATAATTGAAGGAATGGACTTAGGTGTCCATAATACTGGAGACATGTAAAATATTCATTTTTGGATATGGGCTCAGTTATATGGCCTTTGAGGTCTTCTAAACTCTGAGATTCTACCCAAGGTTATGATTAGTGGATTAACATTGATACTAATATTATAGTAAATCATTCCTCTCTCTAGTACTCAGTACCAAGGTAAAAGGGAATGCTATCTCCTATAGCAGTAACTGTTGATGCACCTTCATTGTTTCATTAGTAAAAGTCTGAAAGTAGATCTGTAAAAGAGCAATTAGAATATCAACCCAATGCTGGTAATTGGAGTTTTGTGTGATGATTGAAAGGAGTCCTAGATGTGTTGTAGGAGCTTTAGTGCTATGGTGAAGTAAGCTTGAAGATATGGTATGACCAGTAATAGTTTAGTAGGATTCAATCAGTGTTTAGAGAATGATACTATAGAGAGAGGTCTTATCAGTGAGGAACCCCAAAGAGGGAGGAGTAAGACTTTAGTACTATGAATGAGTTTGGGGAGAATGGTATCATGAAATAAATGAAGAAAAGAGAACAGAATCTCCTGGAATCAGGAACAGTGATCCATGGTGTACCTGCCTAGAAGCTGGTGATTGAATCCAACATGTACAATAACATTAATGAGCTTTGAGTTGAGAGGTGAAAAACCAAGAAAAAAGGTAGATTTGGTTTTTCCCCATTTGTGCAGCAGGCCAGATAAATTAAATATGATTCCTAGGTCCTATTGCTATCCAAGACAGTGATACTAACTGAGGGTTAATAATAAGATAGTCCTGTAAGATATAAAAATTTCTATACTTCCTTTAAAGAACCAGTGTTGAACCTTTGTACCTTTCCTGTGAGGTTGGTCTACTAAACTTGCTGCAAACCTACAATATTGGTTGATATTGGGCAAGTAGTTCATGAGATTAGGCTATTAACCTAGTTTGTCTTTCACTTCCTTAGTGACAGTGTGAGAAACAGAATCCAGCAAAAAGGCAGTCAGGAGACTTTTGGGGATATGACTATAATTTTATTTAATATATTGAATCATCTTTCTCTAACTTCCTATGGTTGGTCACTAAAATCAAAATTCCATGAAGGGCAAACAATGGGGTTTTTAGCTCTAAGACAGTAACTACCCAATGGCTCCTGACAAGGCTGATGCTCTACTACATAGACACACCATCAATTTCACAATCAGTGGCTTGTCTACAAACCTACCAGAACAAATTGTCTTTCTTCACTATTTGCTTCCACTTCAAACTAATTTTTAAATAAGTGAGATAGCCTTCTCCTGATTTGCTTATTAGTATTTTTTTCAGAGACAGGTTGAACTGGATCCCTTAATGTAAGAAAATTTGGCTCAGGGGTTAATCAATGCCACCGATGTTTGAATAAAGCAATCCTTCATTTTGGTGCCATTTTAACCATTACCTGAATGAAACTATCATCTGATAATGAGATGCCATTTTAACTTGGTTGGTAAAAAAGGGTTTAAGTGACAAAAATCATTTAATAGTTCTAGGATTTGTGGAATCCTGGATTTGGCCATGCTTTCTGATTTTAGATCATGAGAACATAACAATCATAGGCTGCATCTTTCAAGAATTCATACTGACATTTGAAACAATTAGAGATGGTAAAATAGTAAAGGACCAAATAATGTCCCAGCATCTGGCACCCAAGAGTTATAAAGTATACAGAAATGCATTGATAGTGCAGGCTCTTGGAGGGTAGGAGGACAATAAGGAGCCACTGCTATCAAGTTTAAGACTGAGGCAGAAGTAATGGAGTGGTACATCATTAGTTAGAAATAGTACTTATAATTAAACATACCATAAGTGAATTTGTATGTGATAATATAAAATATATATGTGTGTGTATAAATTTCATATATATTTATATATGTTATAGACATCTTTGAATTTTTAAAATATCATGTTTTTTGCTTTTCTATATTTTTCCCAAAAAATTTATTTTACTTAAAGAAACAAAATAAGAAAAAAGAAAAACAGAAAAGGAATACAAAACAAAATGAAACAAAAGAGAACATTGTCATGGGCCTAGCAGAACATCAGGAAGGATCAAAATATATAACAAATTACCAATTTAAGAAAGTATATATATATATATGTGTGTGTGTGTGTGTGTGTGTGTGTATGTGTGTATACGCGCACATGCACATAGACATAACACATATCTTTCCTATACCTTTATATTTCCTATACCTATAAATTCGCTGACCCTTTGCTTTAATTCAGCTTCTAACTTGCCTTGCTATTACTTAATCTCCTCCCACTCATGTATTCCTCTCTTGTGTTTTTCCCTTACCCTTATGAGCCCTTCTCCCCACACCCCTCTAATGCCTCTATGTCTATTCTTCCTCTGGACCTCATTTGTATGACATAATTACTATTTTTACTTCAATATTGCCCCAATGTTTCTTTTGAGTTGTTGTATTTTTTATATCAATCTTAAACATACACTATAAATTTTCCATATTAAAAAAATAATTGTCCACATTGAGTTCCTTGAAATTGATCTTTGATATTGGCTGTTATATGTTAAATTTTCTATTAAGTTCAGGTTGGCATTTGGTTCTAAGAAATAGAGTAGTGGATCAGTGGAATAGATTAGATACACATGACACAATAATCAAGACCTATAATAATCTGGTATTTGCTAAATCCCCAAACTCCAACTTCTGGACTAAGAACTCACTATTTGACAAAAATTGCTTGGAAAACTGGAAAATAATAAATGCAGAAACTTGGCATAAACCTCTCACATACCATAGCAAAATAAGGTCAAAATGGGCACATGATTTAGGCACAAAGGATGATACCATAAACAAATAAGGAGAGCAAGGGATAATTACCTATCCGATCTTTGGAGAAGGGAGGAATTTATGACTAAAAAAGAGCTAGAGAACATTATGGAAGGCAAAATGGACAACTTTGGTTACATTAAATTAAAAAGGTTTTGCACAAACAAAACCAATAGAAATAATATTAAAAGGGAAATTCAAAGCTGGGAGGAAGAATCTTTACAGCCAATGTTTCTGATAGAGATCTCATTTCTAAAATATATGAAAAACTATGTCAAATTTATAAGAATAGAAGTCATTCCCCAATTGATGAATGGTCAAAGGATATTAGCAGATTATTTTTCAGATGATAAAATTAAAGCTATCTATACTTATAGGAAAAATGCTATAAATCACAATTGATTAGAGAAATGCAAATTTGAACAACTCTGAAGTACCACCTTACACCTCTCAGATTGGCTAAGATTAAAAGAAAAGATAATGATAAATATTGGAAGGGATGTAGAAAAACTGGGACACTAATGCACTGTTGATGGAATTTTAAAATGATCCAACCATTCTGGAGATCAGTTTCAAACTATGCCCAAAGCATTGTCATTACTGTGTTGGTATCCCAAGGAAATGTTAAAGGAGGGAAAAGGATCCCCTGTGCAAAACTGTTTGTAGCAGCTCTTTTTGTGTTAGCAAAGAACTGGAAAATGAGCAGATGCCCATCAATTGGGAAATGGCTGAACAAGTTGTGGTATATGAAAATAATGGAATATTATTGTTCTATTAAAAATTACAACAAGCTGATTAGAAAGACCCGGAAATGTTTACATGAGCTGATTCTGAGTGAAACAAGCAGAATTAGGAATACATTGTACACAATAACAGCAAGAATATACAATGATCAACTATGAAAGACTTGGTTCTTCTCAGTGGTTCAGAGATCCAAAACAATCCCAATAGACTTTGGACAGACAGTGTCATCTGCATCCAGAAAAAGAATTAAGGAGACTGAATGTTCTTCTTGCTATGTTCACTTCTTTTTTCTGGGTTTTTATCTCTCACATGATTTTTACCTTTTGCTCTGATTTTTGTTTCCCAACATGATTCATAAAGTAATGTATATTAAAAATAAATAAATTGACTTCTGGAAGTGGAGCCAAGATGGCAGAGATGACACACATTTCTCTCTGACCTTCTCTACAACCCTCAGATTAATTAGTAAATCCAGCCTCTGAATTAGCTCTGGACCAGCAGAACCCACAAATATTTGGAGTGCAACAAATTATCAGCAGAATTTCGAACATTGCCAGAAAAAGTCTGTTTCAATTGGAAACAGAAGGGAGGCAGCCAAACACAAGACTGACAATAAACCCCAGCACTCTCAGCACACAGAGTCCCAGGCCAGTGCAGTCTCTGTGTGGTGGTGCAGATTCCGTGTGGCAGAGAACCTATGAGGAGGAATCTACAGGAATATGCAGCAGTGTTGATCACTCTGCCCTGGTTGCAAGCCAGTAGATTAGCAGAGAAGTTATAAAACATCCAACACAAACACAAAAAATAAATAGTGAACATGAAAACACTAGAATCTCATGGGACCTGGTCATGCCCACCAAGCACTGGGATTGAATCACCATTGACCCAGCTCAGCTGCAGTCCTTGGAAAGCCTCCCCTACTCTAAAAGCAGACCTTAACTTTAAAAAATAAAATGAGAAAAAAGTAAAGAGGACTCTGACAATAGACAGCTTTTTTGGCAAAAGAGAACAGAATTCAAACCCTGAGGAGATTAAAGGCAAATTGTCTCCAGATGAAGCCCCAAAAGGTTATATAACCTGGTCCCCATCACACAAGGCTCTCCTAGAAGAAATGTAAAAGGATCTTAAAAGAGAAATAGAAGAAAAATGGAGAAAGGAAATAAAAAACTTTGCAAAAGGGTTTGGAAAAGGCATGTAACTCATTAAAAGATAGATTTGATAAAATGGAAAAAAAGAAAGCAACTCCCAGAAGAACAGGATTTGTGAAACAGAAAAATAAAATAACTCCTTGAAAAAGATAATGTGTTCATGATCTAGACATAAAGAATGATATTAAAAACAAATTAGAAGAACATAGAATAGTTTATCTCTCAGATTTATGGAGGAGGAAGAAATTTGTGACCAAAGAAGAAATAGAGATAATTATTCTCATAAAATAGATAATTTTGATTATATTAAGTTAAAAAGCTTTTGTACAAACAAAACTAATGCAAAGAAGGTTACTTTTTCCTTTAAGATGCAGCTTAGAAATCATCTTCTGAATGAGACATTTCTTGAAACCTAGCCTCTCCCCTCCTTGTGTTCTTTCTCCTAAACTATCTTGTATATTCATAAACATTAATAATTGTGTATTTGTATAGACATTTATTACCTTCATATTTCTGCATTATGTAATTTATACTTGTATACTCATTGTTGCCTCAACTAGAATGCAAGTACCTTGTGAGTAGAAATTTTTTTCATTTTTTATGCTGTACCTACAATGCCTAATAGATGTTTCAAAATACTTTTTAATTGATTCATTGTTTCTTGATATTCAATATTTTTCTACTAAGAATTTTTCTGCTAAGAAAAGTGATATATTTACATGGAGAATTATAACAAAAATTGTTAAGAAGAAATTGAAATAAAATAGATAAATTAGATGAATGATAAACTAGAAAGTGGTAAGAGTATATTAATGTATCCTTGATGAGCTGAAGTTAGTGCTTTTGAGTGTAGAGAAAATACTGGCAAATATTATTGCTTGTCCCTATAAGTGATCTTAGAAGAATTATTAAAGATGAGAAAAGTTTTAATGCACTAAAAACTGACAAATATTTTCAAAAGAAAGAGAAAGGTGGTATTTTCCAACTCTAAGTAGGCAATCTTAAAAGTTGTTGACCATTGTGAAAATAATGACTTATGGGGGCAGCTAGGTGGTACAGTGGATAGAGCACTAGTCCTGAATTCAGGAGGACCTGAGTTCAAATCTAGTCTCAAACACTTAATACTTCCTAGCTGGGTGACCCTGAGCAAGTCACTTAACCCCAATTGCCTTAGCAAAAAAAAAATAAATAAATAAAATAAAAATAAAATAAAATAAAATAAAATAAAATGACATGAGCATTTAGAATGGAAAATAATAATCATAAAGGATTATGGTGAATTTGTTAAAATAAAGTTTATGAGAAATTAACTTCCTTTTTTTTTTTTTAAATTTTCGATGGAATTATTACCTTGTAAATCAGAGGATGTCATAGACCTAAGACACTAGATTGCAGCAAAGTAGGTAATAATATCTCATGTTTTAACTTTGGACAAAAGGAGATGTGAATTATTGGGTAGTATTGTTATATGCATTTATTACTATTTGAATGACCAAATTAAAAAAACTGGTGGGGGGAGGAGAGATTCTGCCAAAAACTAGTTTGGTATCTGGGTGACTGGTATTGGAATTTGGGAGAATCTAGGCAGTTAGAAGACTCCCATTTCTTTTTGATGGTGAAGAAAATCCTAGGTGGTTCAAGTCTGTAAGTATTTTATTTTCCTTTGTAAAGTCAGGTGAGTCCATTAGCGAGGACAAGATACTATGAATCATGGGAAAGGAACATTCTAAAGTATATATGATGTGTCTACATAAGTGTACATATACATATATGCATCCATATGTATACATATACATGCACCTAGCTCTAAGAACTTGTATAATATATCAAAAGATAATCCTCTGGATTATAGTCTTAAGCAGGGGTCCTCAAACTATGGCCTATGGGCCAGATGCGGCCCGCTGAGGATGTTTATGTGGCCCGTTGGATTATGGCAAAATCAGACCAAAAGTGATGTTCAACCTAAACTCGTGTTAGCAATGCACATTTCTACCACTGGGCTGAGGTGGTGGAGACAGAGTGTGAGGCAATACTGAGGTGAGGTAAGTTCCCAGGCCAGGGTGTATGGTGTGGGGAAGGGAGAGAGATGCAGAAGAGAGAGAACTGATGGCCCACGGCCTTGTAAAGTAACAGAAGCCACCACAACAGACAGGCAGGAGGGATGTACAGTGCATGCTGCGCATGTCACATCTGCTGCAGGGGAAATATATGGGTTGTGTCTAGTACACAGGTATAGTAACAGTTAGTACTACAAGTCCCACCTTGACTCTATCATTGTCATTATGCTGTAATGACAATGTAACAGCTTCTTCTCTGGCACATGTTGTGGTACTAACTGCTATTGTCGCCCAGAGTGAGGCTCCTGGTACTAGGCCATGGCCCTGTATCCATAGTGACCTCATGTCTGGCTGTTGTGGTCATCAGTTTTATCATTGTGTGTATGTTCTGTAGTTTCATAAAGAGATGGAATATTGTTAATATATGTCATCACCTTATAATCGCTGGGAGTCTGACCTTAGTGCCCCCCCCCACTTATCTGAGTATGAGGGGTTGCAGAGCTGGTGTACTGCTTCATCCCCCTCTAGATTCTTAAGGTTTCCATATACTTGTGCAGCTTCAAGTCACATGATGACCTCCCCTGGAAGCCCCAATGTATGATTTGTCACTGAAGATCATTCTGCACATAGAATATATCGCACAGTTATATACATATATGCAGTCTTGCCTGTGAATATGATAAATTACGAGTGCAACACGTATGATCATGCAGCACTGGATCATGAGAATTGATCCCAGGATTCAGAGGAAGCCAGGGAATTTGGGAGGGTCACCTGAATGGTGATTTGTGTGCAGTGAAGGTCTGAAGTGGGAGAAAGAGTGTGGGAAATGGAGGCATCACAGCATAGAGGCAGCTTGGAGGAAGTTGGGCATTGCAGTCTGTATGTCTCTGTGTGGGCAAAGGTATTGCTGGTATGTTGTCAAGAATTATGTCAAGAAAAAGAAAAATTGACTTGGAGTGTAGGTATTCAAAGAACAGCAGACTTTTTCATGCAGTACAAGGAAAGAGTTGTATGTCTGATATGCCAGAATACAGTGTCTGTGTTCAAAGAATATTTGTGTCAACACTATGAAACTCAACATAAAGATAAATATGATTGTTTAGTTGGAGAAGTGAGAAAAGATAAAATATTAAAACTGAAAAATACACTGACAACTCAGAAAAATATTTTTGTGAAGCAGAAGCAGCTAAATATTTCATCACAGTGAGCAGGTTTTCAAGTTGCCAAGTTAATAGCACGCATTGGCAGACCATTCATGGAGAGAGAATTTGTTAAAGAATGCCTTCTTTCTGTTGCCAAAGAGATGTGTCCAGAGAAGGCCAATTTATTTAGTATAGTGAGTCTTTCAGGACCTACAATTACATGGAGGATTGAAGAAATGGGAGACAATCTGCATCAGCATTTGCAAAACTCCACAGGGAAAAAAAAAATCATGTTTTTCTTTGGCATTCGACGAAAGCAATGATGTTTGTGATTCTGCACAACTTCTAATTTTTATTCATGGGACAAATGATTATTTTGAAGTCATAGGAGAGCTTGCTGCACTGCAAAGCATCGAAGGAACAACTACAGGAGAGGACATCTATAAAATGGTTTGCCAAACTATGAATGGTTTGGAGCTAGACTGGGCTAAACTAGCCATCATGACAACTGATGGTGCCCCTAGCATGGTGGGGTCTAAGAAAGGAGTAATTGCTTGATTAACCAAGAGATGGACAAACATAACCATTCTCATCCAATAGCCATACACTGTCTCATCCATCAAGAAGCACTGAAGTGAGACTTTGTTATGAAAATTGTGGTATCTCGTGTTAACTTCCTTAGAGCTAATGCAATAAATCACAGACAATTTCAGGAATTTCTGTCTGAGCTAAATGTTTAGTATGAAGATGTTCTGTATCACACAGAAGTCCGTTGGCTGAGTCAAGGGAGAGTTTTGAAACATTTCTATGACTTACTTCCACATATTACAACTTTTCTGCTTTCAAAAAAACAAAGAAGTACCAGAGCTCAATGATGCATAATGGAACCTTGTTTTTCTGACAGATGTAACAGAGCTACTCAACAATTTCAATATGCAATTTCAATGAAAGGGGAAGCTCATCAGTGATATGCAATCACATGTCAAAGCATTTGAAGTAAAATTAGCCCTCCTCATCAAACAAGTGAAGGAGGAAAACTTCTGTCATCTTCCCACAACTCAAAATCTGCTAGCAGAAAAACAGCTGATTGCTTTCCCAAACAAAACATGTATGGTTTCATTGGAAAAATTGCAAAAGGAGTTCCAATTTAGATTTAAAGAGCGTCATCTCCATGAACAGGACATACAGCTTTTCTGTAACCCATTTTCTATTGACATTGAAAATGTGGATACAATTTACCAAATGGAACTGGCTGAACTGCAGAATTTGACTCTCTGAAAGACACATTCAAGTCAAGCAGCTTTCATAATTTCTATGCATCTCTCCCCTCTGAGACATATCCTCAGGAACTATGCACTCAAAATGGCAACTATCTTTGGCAGCACTTATGTCTATAAACAGACTTTTTCTAGAATGAAACATTTGAAATCTCCAGCCAGATCAAGACTAATAGATGCATACTTGCATCACTTGTTATGACTAGCAGTGACAAATATGGAACCAGACATTGACCATCTCATTAGCCAAAAGCAGGCCCATAGTTCTCATTAAAATACTGATAAGTTTGTTGATTTGACTTTACTTCATTTTAAATATTGTATTTGTTCCCATTTGTTTCTTCACTTCAAAATAAGATATATGCAGTGTGCATAGGAATTTGTTCATAGTTTTTGTTTTTACTATAGTCCGGCCCTCCAACAGTCTGAGGGACAGTGAACTGGCCTCCTATTTAAAAAGTTTGAGGACCACTGGTCTTAAGAATTGGAATAAAGTATTGAAATGTGCAGGAAAGGACAAAAAGAATATTATTAAATACTGTTGTTTTGTTTGGGCAGGCACCTCACCCAGAGGAGATGTCTTCTGGCCAAGGTATGGATTTACCAAGATCTGGGTGAGGCAAAAATTGAATGAGTATGTAAATTCAAAAGCAGTCATTGGGACGTCCAAAACCTGAAGGATGCAATCTTAATCCAGTTTATATCTCGTGGCCTGTATACTCTTGCACATTACCTAGTGAATGGTTGCTTATTTGTTGAAGGACAAATAAGTCTGCCCTCTGCCAGGCACCAAAAGGAGGAAGGCCTCTGAGAATCAGATCTATTTAGGTGGACTTTACTGAGCTGCCTTTGGTGGGTGGCCTCAGATACCTGCTTGTCACAATAGACCATCTTTCCCAAGACCCAAGTACTGATAGGACTGTTAGAACTTATTGGAACAGATTATTCCCAGATATGGGATGATGGAGAAGATAGAGTCAAACCAGAGCATTCACTTTACTTCTAAAATTCTCCAGTCTTAGCAAAAGCCTTGGATATTACCTGGGAGTTTCATACTGAGATAAGGTGGAAAGAATTAACCAGATCAAGAGGCAGTTCACTAAGTTAATGTTAGAATGTTTCCCTTTGGTACTCTTGAGAATTGGGACCAAACCCCAGAGGGATATTGGATTATCCCCTTATAAACTCCTCTTTGGACATCCTTTTCTGGAAATAGGAGAAGGAAACTGTGATCCCATATTTGACAGTAGAGATACATTTCTCAGGAATTATCTATTCTTTTGTAAAACATTTGACTATGTTGTAGAATAAAGGGCTGATTGCTCAGACTTCACCACTATGATTTCCTATACACAAATTTCAGTCTGGGGACTGGTATTGATCCAGACTTGGAAAAAGGAAAAATTCACTCCCTCCTGGGAAAGACCTTTCCAAGTCTTGCTGACGTTAGACACCACTGTGAGGATCAAGGAGAAAAGCTGGAGTCACCACACTCAGACTATGGGGCCATAAGGACCAGTTACCATTCCCATGAAGTGAATTATGGATTCAAACCCTCCCAGTGACCTCCCACTGGATGGATACATGCGCTTTTAAAATAAATTTGTGATCTGTTTCTTTTAGCATTTCTGTTGTTGCTGACTTTAGTGATAGACATTTTTATTCTAATTACTGGGGACCCAACTGGTTGGGGTGATAGATGGCCTCATATAGAAGTTGAGCTGCAGGAGGTCCAATTAGATAAGGATGGACCCCAGTAGAAAAAAAGGACAAGTAAGGTCAAGAGGGATTGGAGATTGAGAACAAGCTGGTTGAGGAAATAGTGTGTGAAGTCTTCAAAGGATGAATAAAAAATGGAGGGATTGTGAGGAATTAACTCACAATGAAGAGGCTCTCTTGGGAATATAGCCTTAAACTATATTTTAATTGTGACTTGAGACTTTATAATAATAAATGGAGCTTTGGCTAAAAGTTGCAAAAGATTGTTCCCTCCTATTTCCCCACCATCTCTTAATTATCATTTAAGTATTTCTTTTAGATGTAATGATGGCTTTGGATTCTCTTAAGAGTTTATTACTTATATTTCTTTGTTTATAGATTAGATGCAACAATTAGAATGTAAGCCTGGACTCCCCCAAACAATGGGAGAAAAGGCCAGGCTGGAGGGTTGGGCTTCTGTGTTCAGGCTATTTAATTTGATACTTGCAATTTAAGCTTTGTGCTCCTTCCACTGTCAAATAGCTTGTCAGATGGAAGATGCCCTTTCTCTCTTTCTCTGTTTTCTTAATAACTCCCCTTTTGCATTTTCTTACTCTGAGGGTCTTGGATTGTTTTTGTGGATGATGCTGTCACCCACACTATGCTCTGGCCAATCTGGTATATTTGTCATAGAACTCTGTATTCTTTCTCCCATGTCATTAAGAAGTCACTTTCTCCTCATATTTATCTGTTACAAATTCCTAGGTTTCTTCAAGGCTCACCTCCAATTACAAATTCCAGGAAGCCTTTTCAGATCTTTGTAGTTGAGTTATTCAGTCATGTTGATGAGAACTAGATAAGGAGTACCTAAATGAAATTAGGTTTAATTGCAGTCTAGTGGCAGGTTTGGGGTACAGGGAGTCAAATAGAGCTCCCCTGCAGCCCCTTTGGATTCAGCACAAGGATACAGAGTTAAATGAGGTCTAGTAGCGGCACAAGAGTCCTCTGTAAAGGAATTTACAGACCTGAAAACTTACATTGATAAAAAGAGGCTTATTATGGGGTTTGGAAATAAGGTTAAAAGGTAGAAAAACACCAGAGCCAGAGATCCAGCTTGACATGACCAGTGTAAGGATGCCATGTTTGGGATATCTGCAAAGAGTGGACTCCAGTTTGGCCCTTATTATGATCTGAAGGGGCTCATGGATGGAGTCCCAGATTGGCTACTGGCTTGAGTTCCAGGCAAGGTTAGAATTTGCTAGGTGGGGGTTGGGGAACCTGAGAAGATCATTAGAATGGAGGCTGGGACAGCCCAAGTTGGCTCAGATCCAAAGGGGGCTGGGAGAGCCCAGCTATCTCCCACTGGAATTCAAAAAGGTACTTTTGACCAGGATTTGTGAAGCAAAGGTCCTCGCTTCTTCAGCCATGGGGGGTTGGGAATCAGAAAGGAATCTTAAAGAGACCAACCCACATCAATGTTCCACTCTTTGTGACCCTGGGAAGCATAGAAAATCAATACTGTCCATGGGCACTTTTTTGGCAAAGATATCAGGGTAATTTGCTATTTCCTTTTCCAGTGGATTAAGGGAAACAGAGCTATAATGACTTACAAAGGGTAACATAGATAATGTCTAAAACTGGATTTGAAACTCAGATCTTTATGATTCCAGGCAGTGTTCCTTCCACTGAGCCACCTAGTTGCCTCCACTTTCTGATTCTCTTGGTTATTAATGCCTTTTCCCTGTTATTGTCATGTATACATTTATCTATTTATATGTTGTTCTTCCCCCATTAAAACATAACCTCCCTAAGTCTAGGTTGTTTTTTTATCCTTAGCACAATGCCTTATACATAATACTTCTTAAGCATTTTTACATTGAATGCAGAGGGAATTACAGCAAAAGATTATGTTGTAGACAGCTAAGTGGCTCAGTGGATAGAGAGCTGAATTTGGAATCAGAAAAACTCATCTTCATGATTTTAAATCTGTCCTCAGATACTTACTAGCTATATAACCCGGGGCAAGTCACTTAACCCTATTTGCTTCTGTTCTTCATCTATAAAATGAGCTGGAGATGGAAATGGCAAACCACTCCAGCATCTTTGCCAAGAAAATCCTTTTTTACAGAGAGTCAGACACAACTGAAAAATGACTTGATAAAAAGAAGTATATATCGTTTCCTTCCACCATTGAGATTCTGGGATCCTGCAATTCTATGGTAATTAGGATGTTATATTTATCCTCTATTAAAAGTTTGAAGATCACTGATGAGGTGTGAAAATTGGGGTGAGAGATCCCCTCTGGTTGGAGCTGTAGGTCTTATGCGCAATAATTCACAAACCCGGAATCTGTGGCAAAAGGAATTTTATTTACCCTAAGAAGCCAGCTTGCTAGGAAGTCAGCCTGTTGAGGGCAGTAGCCCCTTGATATTCCTTGTTTGATCTCCAACTTCCTTTGGGACTTGGACCTTTGATACAAGATCTGGTCAAACTAGTTTGGGCTATCTGAGCTGGCTGGGGTTTTACAGCCCCCATTCTAATCTGCTCAGATAGACCAAATGCCATCAGGAAATTCCTTTTTGGGAAGAGACTTCTGTCTGTCCCCAAAAGATAACAAGAGAATCCTTATCTTATTTACATCACTCTCAGGAACCTCCTTACATCACTGCATCTGAATGATTGTGCTCTTGTATAAAACAGAGTCCTCAAAAATCTATTCTTTGCAAAGTTGGCCTTGTACCATGCAGCCATTTTGCCCACCGGCTCTCTGGTGTTTCCATTCTAATCAATAAAGACTACGTTTCCATATAGCATTAAGTAGCAAATTCATTTGCTGCTGACCCCGCCCTTGGTTACTTTGGGGAAGGAAGGAGAGAGAGAAAAGGAACTGACCCATCTTGGTTTAGACTTCAGTTTACTCCTCATTAAGCCTACTTAGTGGGCAGATTATAGGTAAAGGTGGGTTACACTGAAAAGAAGATATCTTTAACAGTGGGCAAGGTCCTGTTAGGGTGTCTGGGAAGATTCTATATTTGTAGTCATCAAAAAGCTAGGAGTTATATTCTTGTCATGTTTTTCTTTTTCTGCTTTTTCTATCTTAGTTAAATGTTTATATTGCATTCTTTTTTGCCTAACACATACATATTCTCTCCCTTCAAAGAGCTTACAATTTCCCTACACAAATAGTGCTTACATATTTGAAGTAAGTAAAAACAATACATGTCTGTCTATAGTTGTTAGTGATCAACTCTCCAGAAGGAAAATCATAAATGTCACTGGGTTTTAATGAACAAATCATATCAATAAAATGTAATTGCCTTATCAGTCCACTCCAAAGTGAACATAATAAACATTATATATGATATAGCATGATTTCAGGAAAGCATTCAGGACCAAGTATCTCACACAGTTTATTTGCCAAATTAATTCCAAATGGATAAGATTCAAACACTGTCACAAGGTCTGAAATCTGAATGAAGGCTTCAAAACAAAGAGTAATGAAAAATGGCAATGTTTCAAGGCAAAGAGAAGTCTCTTATGGTGGTTTTATGTTCTGTCTTATTTAACATCTGTATTAATTGTAGAAGGAGTAGTCATGTTAATTAAACTCACAGATGACACTAAATTAGTAAGTATTGCAAACACCACTGGGACCCTGGTAAGTTTCACAAAGAAAAATGGAAAACAGTAGTTATAATGAAGAACATAGAAAAAATAGTTCCAATATTACTATAGAGAAGAGAAAATTTAAAATTATCTCAAAGAATATTCCAAATTTTTCCTACCCATTCTTCTTGCTTCTTTCAATCCAGAAAGCTCTTCTTATTTTAAGCTTGCTTAATAGTTGTCTTTTGAATTTCTTAAAATGCATATTCAGTTCATTATACCTATCAGACTTACTATTTCTGCATTTCCATATTTATTTTCAATATTTTTCTGCCCTAATACGTGGTCAATTTTTTTTATAAAATTCCATCTGATGCTGAGAAAAAACACATATCTTTTAGCAGATTCATGTAGAAAATGTCATAAGTCTGTTAGGTGTAACTTTTCCAGTAATGCATTTAGTTCTAAAAGTTCCTTTTTGTTTATCTTTCTGGGCTAGAAGGACATTGAAGTTTTCTGCCACTATCATATTACTTTATATTTCTTCTTGTAGTTCACATATTTTTCCTTTATGATTTGTTAGAATTGGTTTATCATTCGTAGTTACTTTCTTCCTGATATAGTTTTGTTGTTCATCATTTTTAATGTAAATATTTGTGCGCTTTGTATGAAAATGATTGCAATTCTTGTTTTTTTTTCAGATTTACCTAATGAAAAAGTAAATTATTTTCCAATGCCTAATTTTTATTCTGTATGCATCTTTGTTTTTAAAATATGTTTCTTATATTATAACAGAGCATGAGATTTTGTTTTCTTACCCATCCTTTCTTTTTCATTTCATTGATTGTTTAATTTATTTGCATTTCAAGTTATGAGTTCAATTTATATTTTCCTTTAGTCATCTGCATTATTATTGTTTTTTCTAAATTAATTTCCTTGTTACTTGTCCTTCAAAATTGTCTCAACTTCCATCCACACTGGGCAATTCAAATTTCATAGGCCTCAGTAATTTCTGTTCCTGATGACTGCTTAGGGAACAGAACTATCTTGAACTGAGCCTTAGGTTCTTTCCCCCCAGATTTACACAATTGTCCTATGTGTGTGTTTTTCTTTTGTGTGTGTATATGTATAATATACATATATACACATATATAAACTTATACATATATAAACTCATACACATATACATATATATATACTTATTTACATACATGTTTTTTTTTCTAATAAAATATAAGCACTTTGAGGACATAAACTATGTCATTTTTATTACTAGGTTCTTAGCACAGTATCTAACACATAGCACATAGTTTGGAATGGCTTGTTGATTGATTAAATGGGATTTCCATTAACAATTAGTTTGGAATATTGGAAAATGACTACATTTACTTACAATTCCAGTAATTGAAGGTTAGATGAAGATATAAATTAGAAAAATTACAAATTTAGATTTAAAAGGACCTTGGGAATCACATTTTAGGCCAGTGTTTTTTATTTTATAGATGAGGAAACTGAGGCTCAAAAATTATAAATATAGTACTCCTTCAGACTGCTACTTAGAAAGAAATTGTTACTCCCAAATTTAAGGATCAAAGGATTGTCTCTGGGCACTCATTCCTATTCCTATAATTCATGTATATTTTCTACTAGATACAATTAGCCCAAAGGAAAAGCATTTGCTAATCTTGCAAGAAGATGAGTTGTTACAAAATATTGCCCTCGATCTTTTATACTGAATACAATATAAATATCTCTGGGGAAAGTGGAGGATACAGAGTATCCTTATAATTGAATGCATACATAGGGAACAAATTCTTCCAGAACAAAAAGATTTTAAATTTTTTTTCTCTCATCATAGAGTTCTCATGAAGCTCTCTCTTGGGACCAATATTTCCTCTGGGTGAATTGCTCAACTGGATTCCCAGATTCTGTTCTATTAAATAGAATTATCCTGTGTTGCCAAGCTTAGGTTTCTCTTGCATCTAAGGAAACTCTTTTTTACTACCAAAGATCATGTTCTTTGAAACTGCTTCTGAACTCAAGTGACTACTTCTTTGTATCCAAGGATGTTTCAAGAATGTAGTTCTCTTCTTCCTCAGCTGTGTCTTAATGTCTCTATGAATGGCTCTGTAACTACTGGGTAGCATATCTCCCAAGTAAGTAGCTCCTCTGCTAGATGTAGTGGTTGATATGGAGTAAAGAAGAATACCTTCCCCCTCCCCCCTTCTCTCTCTGCCACATTTTGATATAGATACAAAGATAATACCCATAACTGTTCCTAGTGAACCTAGACAATCTTGTATTTTTTAGCTGTTTATCTGCTAATTTTTAAGGATCACTTAGGAGCATATTCATTCATTGTTCATCCAATTGCATTACCCCTTTCCTACTCAGTAAAAGAGAGGTTTTCATATTTCATAATAGTATAATTCAACATTAACAGTTGTTAATAGTTAGTAATTTAATACCTTATCATCTGTAATTATATCTTGATGTAGTCATCACATTCTTGGGTGAGGGGGAATATTATTTTCTCCTTTATATAACTAAGTTTTCCAAAGTCACACAATAGTAGCAGACCCATTTTTTTTTAATCTCTAGATCCATTGCTCTTTCTATGATATGATTTTACACAGCACATACTCCAAATATCTTCTAATATTTTAAAAAAGTTTTTCACCAAAAAGTATTTGCTTCAAGCAAATTACTCTTAGAAAATTAATCAAATTCAATGATTAAGAACATTTTCCTTCCACCTATCTTTTCTCTTTAATTTGTATCCCTCACCTTTTCAGACCTTTTCAGATCTAAATGTATTTCCTTAAAAGTGGATACTATTATATGGAAGTAACAATAATGTATGCAGACATATTTTTAAATTTTATATGCATTATAAACATTTTATTCATCAGTTTCTTAAGTTTAGAAAATCAACAAAACAACCGATAGAGGCCTGATTTTTTTTTTTTTTCTTTTTTGGCATTTGCCAGTTGCCTTGTTGTAAATGCTCACACTGAAAATTTAACAATCTGCTCATGAGAACCAGTTCGAATTGGCTCCAAAATGCTCCTGCTACTATATCTGCTTTTCATTTTATTGTTTCAATCTCTCTTGATGCATTTCTCAATTTTAATTTCTCAAATGCAATCTCAATTAATGCATGTCTTCCCCCTTTTCTGAAATTATGCCTAATTTTTTTTCTCAAATCCCTCTTTGAAAGATTAGGGGAATATGATAGGATTAATCACATTTTAATTGTGAAAAGACAGGACATTATCAATTAAACTATTTTAGTAAATCCTGGGGAACCATTTATGTAGTGACATTGAGATATTTTAAGGCAAACAAACAATTTTATAAGAATGCATCTTTTTAAAATATATTGTTTGTTCCTTCTAGACTTATATATATATATATATATATATATATATATATATATATATATATATATATATATACAAGGCCTCAGGATCAATATAACTAATTATGTAAGGCAGCATTTTGGTATTTTAAGTAGTTTATACATTCATATGTCTCCAATACAGCTCCACCATTTATCTCTTCTATTTCTACTGCAACAACCCCATTCCAAGTTTATTACTTTTCAGTAGAATCTTATAATAATTGCCCAAGTCTCTATTCTTTGTCACTGGAGGTAAGATGGCAGCAACAATCCATGCAGAAGAAAAAAAAAATAGCTATTGTGAAAAACACAACTCCTGGTCAGTAATCCTTAAAAGTTTGTGAAAAATTGGAGAAATGCTTCAGGATTGAAAAACAAAGGTTTGGATTTTTTTAAGACATCTTTTTTTTTTAATAAAGAAAATGTAATTTGCAAACTGTAGGCAACAGAGCTTGATTTTGATTCCAAGAAAAATTGTTGAATATACATTAAATGGAAAGATAGGAACATATACAAAAAAGGAGTAACTAATCAGAAAGATCTGGCCCATCATACTCAATAAGAAGGAGTCTTGTTGGATGATAACATTTAATAGAGTGGTAGATCAGGGAAGTACTCTGGATAGAGGTTAACCTAGATTTTAGCAAAGAAGGAACAAAGACAAAGAAGGAAAATTTATAAAGCTCCTATTATATTCCAGGTTCTGTGTTAAGCACTTTACAATTATTATCTCATTTGATCCTTAAAACAGTTCTTTCCAGTACAAAGAATATTTTCCTTGGAAGAGAAAATAGAATCAAATGAGAATTAAGCCCTGCACCATTTCTTTGACATTTATCATCATTATCATCTTCCATCTCTCATTCCCCTTCCCCTCTCACAATATTACTTCAAAAATTTCTCTTTGTTGTCTTTGCCTTTCATCACTATTTTCAACTTATTTTAAGTTTTAGCCCTACTGACAATATTTTCACAAAATGTACAAGGAACTCATTTTTGCAATCTTATATTTTTATATAATAACTGCTCTGTCTTCCATATATGTATGTGTATACATACACACATATGTGTGTATGTGGGCATATGAATATATATGTCAGGATGAGAGATTATATCTATCCTCTCTTTAAAGTTTTGAAATTTTCCTTCCAAAAATCTGGGGTACATGTTAAACTATAATCAGCTTTCCTCATTCCTACCACACAGTTTAAGATGGAATGATCATTTTCTCTTGAGGTATCCATTATCTCCCCCAGAAACAAGTCCCCTGGAGAGAATCATGTTCAAAATTAAAATTACCTTCACTCATTTCAACTAATAACTAAGAAATTGTTAGTTGCTATGCTTTGAATAGATAATTCCAATACTTCTGAATCTCTAATACCGATAAGTCATGCCTTCATTCCAGGATTGCAATGTTGTTCCTATATTCCACATCTGTTCTCTTTTCCTATTCAGTTTGGCTGCAATTTTCCCCAATCACACTATCACATCTATTTCTGTTTCTGTATCTCATTTTGTTGTTTTCATTATTGTTGTTCTCCTTATTCTTTTTTTCTTTTTTCTTTCTTTCTTTCCTTCTTCCTCTCTTTCTTTCTTCCTCCTCCTCCTTCTTTTTCTTCTTTAACATGAATTTGAGGATTTCTGTCTCCTGGCTACCTTCCTCTGGTTACTTCCAAGTTTATAACAATTTCATCATTAACTTTCACACCCAGGGTTGAACATATAAACTACTAATATTGTCTTGTTAGCACTGGTTCTAGAAACTATGATTCTCTTAATAAAATATAAAGTCACATTGGCTTACTTTGACTTCCATATATCCTGGAAAAAAAGTGAATTCATAATGATGGTTTGAAGCCCTTTAAGAATTGTCAAGTGGAAGAGGTATGGACTTTATTCTACATGAACCCTGAAGGAGTACATATCTAGGAAAAAATCTCATCAGTTGAGGAGAGATTGTTTTAGGCATATAGTAGGGGAAACTGGGTGGCATTTCTAATTAGAATTACCAAAAGCATAATGGCCCACCTTGAAATCAGATAATGGATTCACTTTCCTTTGAGGTCTTAAAGCAAAGATAAAAAGCTAGGAAAGCTATAAATGAGATTATTTTCAGTTTTACTTCACAGAATCTGTAGTTTCCTTCCAAGCAAAATTCAGGTGCCATCTCTTACATAGGATCTTTCTGGAATCCATCCCACGTAAATTGTTAATGACCTTTCCTTTTTGAAATTTCTTTATATTATTCCAAATTTATTTATCTGCATGTATATTCTGCAGTACAATATAAGCTGTATGAGGGCAGGAATTACTTTGTTTTTGTCTGTTCATCTTCTGCACCTGTAGCGTGCTGTCGTCTCCAGAAGCTGCTGGATCGCTCTCTGGGAAGAGATCTGCTGTGTCTTCTACTCAAATCTCTCCGACAGATTCTTCTTCCTGTAACGAACCGTTGTCGCCAGGCAGTTGCTGTTAACTCTTGTCCAAAGAAGTGACTTCCCTTCCTGCAGAGAGCCCCGTCAGGCCTGATGTAATGCAGAGAGTCTTTCTCTTGAATCCTGGCTCTGAATCTCCTCCAGCTCTTATCCTTCTCCAGGCCGATCTAGGACCACCCCAGCCAATGAGCTTGCCCCCTCTATCAAGTCAACCTGAGTTCTCACCTTGTAATTGTCCAGAAAACCTGAATTCTCACCTTGTCACCATCCAGACAACCTCAGTTCTCACCTAGTAATCCCAACATCTCCCCCTTTCTTTTGATTTAGAACATAGGACAGTCATGACCTTGAAACATAAATCCATCAATATGGGAAGTATTACAGATAATTACATAAATTACATAAGCACATAGTAACATAGTAACATAACACATGCTAGAAGTATATAACATAATCATAATCATAAATTGAAAATTTATAAATGTCCATAAGTCCATTGCCCATTAGTCTCATCTTGTGTGAGGAAGTCCAATGGCTCTTTCAGTGTCAGATGTTTCTTAGATCTTCTCCTTTATTTTGAGATCTTTCTCTTTTTCTGTCTCTCTCTGATGGACAAGGCGAATATGACTCGTTGGCACCCATCTGATTCCTTCTCCTGCTGAAGAAATACAAACAAACCCTCTCTCCCAGGCAGTTAACCTATCTAATTTCCTTCTATTTACCACTTTCTAAATCTCTTCACATCACCTGGCGATTATCTAAGGACAGTGGAGATGCTCTCACTGGACACTGCCCTTCTGGTGGGTTATAAAACCTGTCTGCTGGAGCCAGTGCATCTTTGTCAAAAATTAGAAAATTAATGGTATAGAGAACTAAATTTAGAAGTTCCCTAGGGCTACCTGTGGCTCCCCCTTTCTTTTGTTTTTGGAGGAGTGTCTTAATATCTCTGTTTCTTCTCTCTACTATTGCCTGCCCTTGAGGATTAAAGGGTATGCCCGTGGTATGTAAAATCTTATACTGTGCACAAAAGTGTGTAAAATGTTTGGACGTATATGCAGGTCCATTGTCTGTTTTTATTGCTTGTGGCACACCCATAATTGCAAAAGCTTGTATAAGGAATTCAGTGACCACTCGGGCTGTCTCTTTTGCTGCTGGCATTGCAAATGTGAATCCTGAAAAGGTGTCTACCACGACATGAATAAAAGATAGACGACCAAAAGATTTATAATGGGTCACATCCATTTGCCAGATTTCATTGGGTCTCAAACCACGAGGATTCTTCCCTGGAGGGAGTGTAGGAGCATGGAAAGGAAGACAAGCTGTACAGCTTTTTACTATGCTCCTAGCTTCCTCTCTTGTGATTCCAAATTGTAAACGTAAAGCTCGAGCAGCCTGATGATATTTAGAATGAGATTCTTGTGCTTCCTGAAATAAAGGACTACTGGCTAACATGGTTAGAAGGCTATCTGCCTTTGAATTTCCATCAAAAATGGGACCTGGAAGTCCACTATGTGAGTGGACATGCAAGATATAAATCTTGCCTGGATGTTTTCTTACTTGCTCTTGAAGTTCCTTAAAGAGCTGATAAATATTGGAGGCTGCAAATTTTATTTGGGCTGTGGCAATTCTTTGTACTACACCTACTGAATAGGCTGAATCAGTAATTATATTTACGTCTCCTGGGTAATAAGTGAGAGCTAGCATGATAGCAAATAATTCATTCTGTTGAGTGGATTGAAAAGGAGTCCTGATTACTCTCTTTATGGTTAAATCATGAGAGTATATGGCACAAATATTTTCTTTGGAGGCATCTGTAAAGATTGTTGGTCCTTTAAGAGGAACCTTAGAAACCTTTTCTTCAAAAATCCATCGCCAATTATGTAGTAGCCGGGTAATCTTTAATGGAGATCCATGTGCAAAATTTGGAGCGGTGGCCAATAAAATTTGCCATTCTGGGATGTTCTCACAGCATACATTAATCTGTGCGTTAGTATAGAATGTGTATATTTTTTCAGGACTTATCCCAGATAATTGTGTTACTCTCTTAATAGCCTTTAATAAAATCCTAGCCACAAGCACTGGGTAAGGTGTAAGGCTTTGTTCTGGTTGTGCTGGGAGGTTCACCCACTCAATCACTCTGTCTCCTTGATGAAGGACTGCTGTGGGTGCCTCTTTTGTAGCAAAAACTGATATTTCCAAGGGTTTTTGAGTGACTCTTTCAACCACATTGGATAAAGCCAGTTCAACTTCTCTCAAAGCCTTTTGTGCTTCTTTTGTAAGCTGGCGTGGTGAATTTAAAGCACTGTCTCCCCTTAAAATATCATATAGTGGTTGCAATTGACAGGTAGTCAAGCCTAGCACGGGACGCATCCATTGGATATCTCCTATCAATTTCTGGAAGTCATTTAAGGTGTTTAGCTTCTCTGTTCTTAAGGAGAGTTTTTGTACTGTAAGCACCTTAGGATATACTTCATATCCTAAATATTGAAAAGGAGCATGTCTTTGAATTTTTTCTGTAGCTATATGCAGTTTGTAGTACTTTAATGTTTCCATGGTCCTTTGTAGACATGCCTCTAACATTTGTTCCTCAGGTGCACATCCCAAAATATCATCCATATAATGTAACAATATTACTTTTGGAAAGGCTTTTCTTACTGGAGCAAGAGCAGCTGCAACATACATTTGGCACATAGTAGGGCTGTTTTTCATTCCCTGTGGCAAAACTGTCCATTCTTATCTTTTATAAGGCTCAGCCAAATTAACACTAGGCACTGAAAAAGCAAATCTTTTCATATCCTCCTTATCTAGAGGAATAGAATAGAAACAATCCTTAATGTCTATAACCCATAGAGGCCATTCTCTTGGCAACTGAGTAGGAGATGGAAGTCCAGGCTGAAGAGTTCCCATAGTTTCCATCTGTTCATTTACTCTTCTTAGATCAGTTATCATCCTCCATTTTCCAGATTTCTTTTTCACCACAAATACTGGGGAATTCCAAGGACTTAGAGAAGGCCGCAAGTGTCCTTGGTCAAGTTGTTCTTGCACTATGTCTAATAAGGCCTGAATTTTATCACTTCTTAAGGGCCACTGTTCTACCCACACTGGTGAATCAGTTTTCCACTGAATAGGAACTGGTGAAAGTGCAGGTAGGCCTTCAACAGCAGCCCTGCCTAAAAAGCCGAAGTGCTTATTTGTAATCCTATCTGCTGTAAAATGTCTCTTCCCCACAGATTGATGGGGATTTTTTCAACCACAAAAGGAGTAAAAGCTCCTGTTTCTCCTTCAAATACCCATCTCAAAGGCCTAGCACTAACTTCTGCTGCTATTGATCCTCCCACCCCAGACATATAGGTGTCTGCTTTAATCTTTGGCCAGTGACCGGGCCAATTGGCACCTCTAATAACTGTACTATCTGCACCCGTGTCTACCAATCCTTCAAATGGTATTCCGTTTATATAAATAGTAAGCATAGGTCGGTCAGCTGTCACAGCTGCTGTCCAATATATTCCTGGATTTTGTTCATTGGAGTCAAAATCTAGGCGACTATCACTAGATTGCTTATTAGGGGTCCGTAACAATAAGGCTGATGCTACTACTTCTCCTGGTTGATAAATCACACGTTGTCTGCCTGTGTTAGTGACTGGGATATTAGATACACATTCTCCAGTCTCCCACATCAGTGTATGGATGGACACTGTTTTGTAGGCACTCTCAGAAGGTGAAATGGTCAAGCCTACTGTGCCTGGAGGCAAAGGATCCATAGGCTCAACAGGAACAGATTTCACTTCTCCAGGGAGTATCTCGGTAGTCTCTACTGCACACAACTCTATTTTTCCTAATTTCAATCCCTTTCTTCCATCTGATTGCCTTTTGGCTGCTCCTCCCACACAAGTCACTTCCCTCTCTTTGTCTCACCAATCAAGTCAGCACAGAACAGCTGGGGAGGGTCAACCTTAAACAAGTTAATAGGGAACCGTCCAATTGGCAATTAGTCTCACGTGCTTCATCATCCAAGTGCATTGCTCAGTTCTAGCCCTTTACATCTCCCGCTTTCTTTTGTTTTAGACCACAGGAGGTCGCGCCATCCCTGACCTTTCAGGGAGATGAGAACCCCAAAAAGGACGTGATCACGCCCCACGTTGGGCGCCAAATGCTGGAACTCTGTCTTTCCAGAAATCAGCAAGAGTCAGGATCACTAAATGTCTTTATTCTAGATCTTTACCTTCGCCTCCAACGCCCAGTCACGAGTGCAAGTGAGCGTGAGTTCCACCACCCAAGTTTTTCTTGCTCCTCCCACACAAGTCACTTCCCTCTCTTTGTCTCACCAATCAAGTCAGCACAGAACAGCTGGGGAGGGTCAACCTTAAACAAGTTAATAGGGAACCGTCCAATTGGCAATTAGTCTCACGTGCTTCATCATCCAAGTGCATTGCTCAGTTCTAGCCCTTTACATCTCCCGCTTTCTTTTGTTTTAGACCACAGGAGGTCGCGCCATCCCTGACCTTTCAGGGAGATGAGAACCCCAAAAAGGACGTGATCACGCCCCCCCTGACTTCTCAGGAGGGGAGATGAAAGCACTAAAAAGGAGATAATCACGCCCTCCCTGACATCTCAGGAAGGGAGATGAGAAGCACCAAAGAGAAGTGGGGATTTGCTAGCGGGTTTCTGGATTGAAGGGCCTTATTAGAGGCAAGTATGCACAAACCCATCAGCATGGGAGTTATTACACAAGCACATAGCAATAACGCAGAGGCTATTAGTGGTGACTCTCCCCACAATCAGTGCAGACTCGATGTGGTGTAACAAACAGGAATTGTACATGCAAATAGTGATATAACAAACAATATAAATCAACATGGTATTGTAAGAGATTTCCAGAAGTCCTAGAAGGAGGGTATGTAGACACCAGACACACATACCCCTTCTTCAGCAACCAAGAAATAGTCCAAAACCAATCTATTGTCCATTGCTTCATTGTTAGGGAATCCAATGATCCCCACAAGTTTTTGAAATCCCACATCAGTCTTTTTATATGTTAGGGAATCCAATGATCCCCACAAGATTTTGAAGTCCAGCAACAGTCTTATGATGCCTCAGAGAATCCAATGATTCCCGAGGACTTTCAGTCCTACAACAGTCTTATGATGTCTCAGAGAATCCAATGATTCCTGAGGATTTCAGTCCTACAACAGTCTTATGATGCCTCAGAGAATCCAATGATTCCTGAGGATTTCAGTCCTACAACAGTCTTATGATGCCTCAGAGAATCCAATGATTCCTGAGGATTTCAGTCCTACAACAGTCTTATGATGCCTCAGAGAATCCAATGATTCCTGAGGACTTTCAGTCCTACAATAGTCTTATGATGCCTCAAGCCCTTGCATTATCCCACGCCCATTCTCTGGGAGGATAAAAAGAGACAGCAATGGGCGCAGACAGCAGATCGGCCTGGAGAAGGATAAGAGCTGGAGGAGATTCAGAGCCAGGATTCAAGAAGGAAGACTCTGAATTGCATCAGGCCTGACGGGGCTCTCTGCAGGAAGGACCACCCCAGCCAATGAGCTTGCCCCCTCTATCAAGTCAACCTGAGTTCTCACCTTGTAATTGTCCAGAAAACCTGAATTCTCACCTTGTCACCATCCAGACAACCTCAGTTCTCACCTAGTAATCCCAACATGCACCTACAATAAGACATTGCACATAATAGGAACTTAATAAATATTTGCTGAAATTTTGAAGTTGCAGATTGGACTAAAAAGTCATTGAGATGCCCTCCAACTCTGAACAGTGGTGATTTTATAATAGAAAAAAAATAAATTTGGTTCTTCTTACCCTTTCAGAATTTTCTTTTCTTTTTCTGCCATAGGACACAGGATTGTTTTAAGCAATGCACTTGAGAAACTTTAAAGTTCTTCATATTTGATATCATTGTCTTATATTATATTATTAACATAGTATATGCTATTACTATTAGAAATGCCATCAGTTTGGAGAAAAAATGGAGTGATTTAGGGCTACTTAGTTTATCTCAGAGTATAAAGCTGATGAAGACAACAAATTAAAGTTCCTCAGACAAGTGACTGCACATTCATTATTACTACAACTATGATGATTTCTGGAGGATCTCTGGATGGGTCTGTGTCTGAGACTCTCAGTTCCCAGTCCTCAGCCCTTAAATACCTGTGAACAATTATATCACTACAGGAAGTAAGCATGTTCCAATTATAGAACATTACATCACCATATTACACTAAATATATGCCCAGTAGAGTGATTACATCATTACATCACATTAAGTATCTGTTTAACTATAGAACTATTATCCCATCAATCACAGAATAGGTGTTTAACTATAGGCCTCTTGCTGTCCTTGATTCAAGTATTCATTTCCAGCCCTCTACATCTTCTGAACAGGTGATCACACCCTCCCTGACTTCTCAGGAAGGGAGGTGACAACACCAAAGAAGACATGATCATGCCCTCCCTGACTTCTCAGGCAGATGGGCACCAAAGAAAAATGAGGAATCAAACTACATATTATTAGCAGATTTCCTCTAGGCTGAAGGGTCTTAATTGAAACAGGTATACATAAATCCATCAGCATGGGAGGTATTACATAAGAATATAGGAATATAACACAGGCTAATAGTCATGTAATAAACAACATGAATCAATATGAGAAATTATACATATTCATAAGTCCTAGAAAGAGATAAATAATAATCAGACATATACCTAGTTCAGCAGCCAAGAGATAGTCCAAAATCAATCTATTGTCCATTACTTCATGTGTCAGGGAATCCAATGATTCCTGCAAATTTTGAAGTCCTGCAACAATCTCATCAATGGGTTTTGATGTTCATGAGTCAATGGCCATATTTATAGGGTTAACAGTCATGCTTTTTCAGTGGCACATGTAGTCAAAATGGAACCACTAGACGTTTCTTAGGTCTTCTTCTTTATTTCAAGGGTCTTTTCTTTTTCTTCCTTTCTCTGATGAACAAGGCAATTATGGCTCATTGGCATGCATCTGATTCCTTCTCCATCAGTAGAGATATAAGCAAACCCTCTTCCTCAAGCAGTTAACCTATCTGGTCCCTTCTATTCACAACTTTCTGGATCTCTTCACATTACCTGGCAATTGTCTAAAGATAGTGGAGCTGTTTGCACTGGACACTGCCCTTCCAGCAGATTATAAAACCTGTCTGCCACAGCCAGTGCATGTCTATCAATTCTATCAATTTAAAATTAAAATTAAAAAAAAAATTAACTGTTAAGAGCTAAATTTAAAAGTTCTTTAGGAAAAGCATAATCAGGGGATAATATGATGGCAGGAAATACAGAATTAGTAGTTTTCACTGTAAATGTGAATGGGATAGCAGACTGGATCAAAAGTCAGAACCCTACAATATGTTGTTTCAGGAAACACACTTAAAGAAGGGAGATACATACAGAATAAAGGTAAAAGGTGGGAGCAGAATCTATTATGCCTCAGGTAAAGCCAAAAAAGCAGGGGTAGCCATCCTTATCTCAGATCAAGCACAAGCAGAAATTGATCTAATTAAAAGATATAAGGAAGGAAACTATATCCTGCTAAAAGGTAGCATAGACAATGAAGTCATATCAATACTAAACATATATGCACCAAGTGGTATAGCATCTAACTTCCTAAAGGAAAAGTTGAGAGTTGCAAGAAGAAATAAACAGCAAAAGTATAATAGTGTGAGATCTCAACTTTGCACTCTCAGAATTAGATATATCAAATCACAAAACAAATAAGAAAGAAATTAAAGAGGTAAATAGAACATTAGAAAAACTAGGTATGATAGATCTTTGGAGAAAACTGAATGGTGATAGAAAGGAGTATACTTTCTTCTCAGCAGTTCATGGAACCTATACAAAAATTGACCATATATTGGGACATAAAGATCTCAAAATTAAATGCAGGAAGGCAGAAATAGTAAATGCCTTCTTCTCAGATCACAATGCAATAAAAACTACATTCAATAAGAAGTTAGGGGTAAATAGACCAAAAAGTAATTGGAAACTAAATAATCTCATCTTAAAGAATGACTGGGTGAAACAGCAAATTATGGAAACAATTAACAATTTCACCCAAGATAACACATCATACCAAAATTTGTGGGATGCAGCTAAAGTGGTAATAAGGGGAAATTTTGTATCTTTAGAGGCTTACTTGAATAAAATAGAAAAAGAGAAGATTAATGAATTGGGCCTGCAACTTAAAAAGCTAGAAAAAGACCAAATTAAAAACCCCCAACCAAAAACTAAACTTGAAATTCTAAAATTAAAAGGAGAAATCAATAATATTGAAAATTTAAAAAAAACTATTGAATTAATAAATAAAACCAAGAGTTGGTTTTATGAAAAAGTCAATAAAATAGATAAACCTTTAGTAAATCTGATCAGAAAAAGGAAAGAGGAAAATAAAATTGTTAGTCTTAAAAATGTAAAGGGGGATCTTTCCACCAATGAAGAGGAAATTAGAGAAATAATAAGAAGTTACTTTGACCAACTTTATGCCAATAAATTTGATAACTTAAGTGAAATGGATGACTACCTCCAAAAATATAGGCTTCCTAGATTAACAGAGGAGGAGGTAAACTGCTTAAATAGTCCCATTTCAGAAAAAGAAATAGAACAAGCTATTAATCAACTCCCCAGTAAAAAATCCCCAGGACCAGATGGATTCACATGTGAATTCTACCAAACATTTGAAGAACAATTAGCCCCAATGTTATATAAACTATTTGAAAAAATAGGGGATGAAGGAGTCCTACCAAACTCCTTTTATGACATAGACATGGTACTGATACCTAAACCAGGTAGATTGAAAACTGAGAAAGAAAACTGTAGACCAATTTCCTTAATGAATATTGATGCTAAAATCTTAAATAACATATTAGCAAAAAGACTTCAGAAAATCATCTCCAGGATAATACACTATGATCAAGTAGGATTTATACCAGGAATGCAGGGCTGGTTTAATATTAGGAAAACTATTAGTATAATTGACCATATTAATAATCAAATTAATAAAAAACATATGATCATCTCAATAGATGCAGAAAAAGCATTTGATAAAATACAACATCCATTCCTACTAAAAACACTTGAGAGTATAGGAATAATTGGACTATTCCTTAAAATAGTCAGTAGCATATATTTAAGACCGTCAGTAAGTATAATATGTAATAGAGATAAACTGGAACCCTTCCCAGTAAGATCAGGAGTGAAACAAGGTTGCCCACTATCACCATTACTATTCAATATTGCATTAGAAATGCTAGCCTCAGCAATAAGAGTCAAGAAAGAGATTAAAGGAATAAGAGTAGGTAATGAGGAAATCAAACTATCACTCTTTGCAGATGATATGATGGTATATTTAGAGAACCCCAGAGATTCTAATAAAAATTATTAGAAATAATTTACAACTTTAGCAAAGTTGCTGGATACAAAATAAATCCACATAAATCTTCAGCATTTTTATATATCACCAACAAAATGCAACAGCAAGAGATATAAAGAGAAATTCCATTCAAAATAAATGTTGAGAGTATAAAATATTTGGGAATCCATCTGCCAAAGAAAAGTCAGGAATTATATGAGCAAAATTATAAGTCACTTGCCACAAAAATAAAGTCAGATTTAAATGATTGGAAAGACATTCAGTGCTCATGGATAGGCTGAGTGAATATAATAAAGATGACAAGATAATCTATTTATTTAGTGCTATACCAATCAGAATGCCAAGAAACTATTTTAATGACCTAGAAAAAATAACAACAAAATTCATATGGAAGAATAAAAGGTCAAGAATTTCAAGGGAATTAATGAAAAAAAAAACACTATATCCATTCATATGAAAGAGTGTTCCAAATCTCTACTGATCAGAGAAATGCAAATTAAGACAACTCTGAGATACCACTACACACCTGTCAGATTGGCCAAGATGACAGGAACAAATAATGATGAATGTTGGAGGGGATGTGGGAAAACTGGGACACTAATACATTGTTGGTGGAGTTATGAAAGAATCCAGCCATTCTGGAGAGCAATTTGGAACTATGCCCAAAAAGTTATCAAACGGTGCATACCCTTTGATCCAGCAGTGCTACTACTGGGCTTATATCCCAAGGAAATACTAAAGTTGAGAAAGGGACCTGTATGTGCCAAAATGTTTGTGGCAGCTCTTTTTGTAGTGGCTAGAAACTGGAAAATGAATGGATGTCCATCAATTGGAGAATGGTTCGGTAAATTATGGTATATGAATGTTATGGAATATTATTGCTCTGTAAGAAATGACCAGCAGGAGGAATACAGAAAGGTTTGGAGAGACTTACATGAACTGATGCTGAGTGAAATGAGCAGAACCAGAAGATCACTATAAACATCAACAAAATATTTAGAAGTATATGCAGGTCCATTATCTGTTTTTATTGCTTATGGCACACCCATAATTGCAAAAGCTTGTATAAGGAATTCAGTGAGCACCTGGGCTGTCTCTTTTGTTGCTGGTATTGCAAAAGTAAATCCTTAAAAGGTATCTACTACAATATGGATAAAAGACAGATGACCAAAGGATTTATAATGGGTCACATCCATTTGCCAAATTTCATTGGGTCTCAAACCACAAGTGTTCTTCCCTTCACCGAGTGTAGGAGCATGGAAAGGAAAACAAGCTGTACAGGTTTTTACTATGCTCCTAGCTTCCTCTTTTGTTATCCAGAATTGCAAAAGTAAAGCTCGAGCAGCCTGATGATATTTAGAATGAGATTCTTGGGCTGCCTGAAATAAAGGAGTATTGTCTAACATAGTTAGAAGGCCATCTGCCTTTGACTTTCCATTAAAAAAATAGGACCTGGAAGTCCACCATGAGAGTGAACATGCAAGATATAAATCTTACCTTGACACTTTCTCACTTGCTTTTGAAGTTTCTTAAAGAGCTGATATATATTAGAAGCTACAAATTTGATTTGGGCTGTGGCAATTTGTTGCACTACACCTACTAAATAAGACAAATCAAATATTATATTTACATCTCCTGGATAATAAGTAAGAACTAGCATGATTGCATACAATTTAATCTACTGAGTGGACTGAAAAGGAGTTCTGACTACTCTCTTTATAGTTAAGTCATGAGAGTATACAGCACAAATCTTATGTTTTGATGCATCTGTAAAGATAACTGATCCATTAAGAGGAACATTAGAAACATTTTCTTAAAAAATGCCTTGCCAATTATGTTATAGCCAGGTTATCTTTAATGGAGACCCATGTGTAAAATCTGGAGCTGTGGCTAATAAATTTTGCCATTCTGGGATGGTTTCATAGCATCCATTCATTTGTGCATTGGTATATAAGATGTATATATTGTGAGGTCTTATCCCAAAAAATTGTACTATTCACTTAATGACCGTTAATAATTTTTTTTGCCACAAGGCAAAGGCTTTGGTCTGATTATGCTTGGAGGGTCACACATTCTACCACACTGTCTCCTTGATGAAGGACCACTGTACATACCCCTTTTGTAGCAAAAACTGATATTTCCAAATCACTATTGATCAGAGAAATGCAAATTAAGACAACTCTGAGATACCACTACACACCTGTCAGATTGGCCAAGATGATAGGAACAAATAATGATGAATGTTGGAGGGGATGGGGAAAAACTGGGACACTGATTCATTGTTGGTGGAGTTGTGAAAGAATCCAACCATTCTGGAGAGCAATCAGGAATTATGCCCAAAAAGTTATCAAAATGTGCATACCCTTTGACCCAGCAGTGCTACTAGTGGGCTTATATCCCAAGGAAATACTAAAGAAGGGAAAGGGACCTATATATGCCAAAATGTTTGTGGCAGCCCTTTTTGTAGTGGCTAGAAACTGGAAAATGAATGGATGTCCATCAATTGGAGAATGGTTGGGTAAATTATGGAATATGAATGTTATGGAATATTATTGTTCTATAAGAAATGGCCAACAGGAGGAATACAGAGAGGTTTGGAGAGACTTACATCAACTGATGCTGAGTGAAATGAGCAGAACTGGGAAATCATTGTACACTTCAACAACAACACTATATGAGGATGTATTCTGATGGAAATGGATATCTTCAACATAGAGAAGAGCTTATCCAATTCCAATTGATCAATGATGAACAGAATCAGCTACACTCAGAAAAGGAACACTGGGAAATGAGTGTAAACTGTTAGAATTTTTTGTTTTTCTCCCCAGGTTATTTTTATCTTCCGAATCCAATTCTTCCTTTGCAACAACACAACAACAACTACAAAAATTCAGATCTGCATGTATATATATATATATATATACATATATATATATATATATATTGTACCTAGGATATACTATAACATATTTAATATGCATGGGAATGCCTGCCATCTAGGGGATGGAGGGAAGGAGGGGAAAAATTTGGAACAGAAGGGAGTACAAGGGATAATATTGTAAAAAAATTACCTAGGCATATATACTGTCAAAAAATGTTATACTTATAAAATTAATTAAAAAACAAAAACAAAAACAAAAAACTGATATTTCCAAGGGTTGTTGAGTAACTCTTTCAACCACATTAGATAAATTCAGTTTAATCTCTCTCAAAGCCTCTTGAGCTTCTTTTTGAAGGTGGTGTTAAAATGTTATATAATGATTGTAATTGATAGATAGTTAAGCCTAACTGGAAGCATCCATTGGATTATATCCTATCAAATTCTGAAAGTCATTTAAGGTGTTCAACTTCTCTGTTTTTAAAGAAAGTTTTTTGTACTGTAAGCACCTTAGGATATACTTCATATTCTAAATATTGAAAAGGAGTGTCTTTGAAATTTTTTTTTTTGGAGCTATATGCAATTTGTAGTTCCTTAATGTTTCTATGGTCTTTTGTAGACATGCTTCTAACATTTGTTCCTCAGGTGCACACCACAAGATATCATCCATGTAATGTAATAAAATAACATTTGGAAATGCTTTTCTTACTGGAGTAAGTGTAGCAGCCATATATATTTGATACATAGCAGGGCTATTTTTTGTTTCCTGTGGCAAAACTGTCCATTCATATCTTTTATAACTCAGCTAAATTAATGCTATGCACTGAAAGGCAAATCTTTTCATATCCTCCTCATCCAGAGGATTAGAACAGATATAGCCCTTAATATCTATAGCCCAAAAGACCATTCTCTAGTCAATTAAGTAGGAGATGGAAGTCCAGGCTGAAGAGGTCCCATAGTTTCCATCTGTTCATTTTCTTTTCTTAAATCAGTCACCCTTCTCCATTTTCCAGATTTTTTTTTTTTTACAACAAAAGTATCCTTGGTCAAGTTGCTCCTATACTATATCTAATAAGGCCTGAATTTTTTCACTTTGTAAGGGCCACTGTTCTACCCACACTGGCGTATCAGTTTTCCATTGAATGGAAACAGGTGAGAGTGCAGGCAGGCCTTCAACAGCAGACCTGCCTCAAAAGCCAAAGTACTCAATTGTAATCCTAACTAAAAAAGGAGTAAAATCTCCTGTTTCACTTTCAAATATCCATCTCAAAGGGGTAGCACTAATTTCAGCTGCTATTGATCTTCCTTAACCAGACATATGGTAGTCTGCTGTAGTCTTTGGCCAATGACTAGGCCAACTGGCACCTCTAATGACTGTATGATCTGTACCATGTCTACCTACTCTTTCAATGGTATTCCATTTACATAGATAGTGAGCATAGGTCAGTCAGTTATAACAGCTGCAGTCAAAATATTTCTGGATTACTTTTGCTGGGAGTCAAAATCTGGTTAAATATCACCAAATTGCCTGTCAGGAGTGCGTATCAGTAAGCCCGATGGTACTCCTTCTCTGGGTGATATCACACATTGTCTACCTGTATTATTGATTGAGATATTGGCTATATATTCCCCAGCTTCCCAAGTCAGTGTATGGATAAATAACCATTTTGTAAGCACTCTTAGGAGGTGAAATAGTCAAGCCTACTGTGCCTGGAGGCAAAGGATCTATAGTCTGGATAGGGATAGATTTCACCTCTCCAGGGTATATCTCAGTAGTCCTAGCTTCATACAACTCTATTCTTCCCAATTGTAATCTCTTTTCCCCCATCAGGTTGCTTCTTGGCTGATTGATCATGTCAAAGTACTGAACTTCTAAAGACTCTCTGGATATAACATCAGCTACCAACATGCCCCAAGTGTTTTTTGTTTTTTGTTTTTGTTTGTTTGTTTGTTTGTTTGTTTTTTGCCTGAGGCCCTGGAGCCGAGCCCTGCTTTTTGTTTCCCTGAGTCAATCTACATTCTGTTGCCCAGTGCAAGCCTTTGTTACATTTTGGACATAGGTTTTAGGTTTTGTTCTTCTACCCCTTTTTTTCACTCTATCTTTATGCCAACATTGAGCTTTCAAATGCCCTACTTTACTACATTAAAAGCATTGACGAGTCTCTCTGGAAGTTCCTTGCCAAAAGGGACCCTATCTTCCCATGTTCAGATCTTGAAAAGTCTGCATTATAGCCTGAGTATAAAAGGTACTTGTGGCTACTATGGCACAGCATCTTATGATCCCCTCTAAAGGAGCATCCTTGTGTAGTCTTATACTAGGACTATATTATACTAATTCTTCCACAAACTTTATTAGCATTTTCCTTAGGAAGTTATCTACAATTTCTGTTGCTGCACTTTCACCAATAGTTCACATGACAGCTGTCTTCAGACATCCTACAAAATCAGCAAGGGCTTCCTTTGGACCTTGTGCTATTTTAGGGAAGGCTTCCCCTCTATCTTGTCTTCCTGGGAGGATGCCCCATGCTTTGATAGCAGCAGAAGCAATTTGCTCATATGCTGTCAAAGGGTAATTAATATGCACTTGGTCCATAGCCTCCAAGAGCTTTGTGAGTGAAATAATCTTGTCATTGCTAGAATTCCCCCTCCTAAAATCTCTAAATGACCTAGATAGAAAAACACCTTTTGTTCTGGGCTAAACCTGATTCAGGTCATTCTGGTAGTTTAGGTTTCATAATGGGACAGAAGAATATACTTCTATGTCACTCAACAGTTAACATAAAAGAGAGATACTAGTTGTAGTGGGAGAATATTCATCAGGGATAGGCACTGAGAATTCCTTGAATTGTTCCAGTTGGGTGAAACTCCCATTGAGTCACTAGTCAAGTTTCTGAGAACCCCTTGAGCTCCCTATGGTAGCATTATACTCAAGTGATGAAGTAGTATTGCCAGCTGCCTGAGTCCTTATTTCCCAAGATCCAACTTAATTTCAAGGAATGTCTCAAAACCTTTTCAGGTTTCATAACCTGTAAGAAGAATTAGGATATTGATCCTGCTTCTTATTTTTAATACTAGAGTCAAGGAATAGAGCTCATTGTGATATAGCTGTATTTTTTGATATATGTAGCTACAGTGAGTGATTCAACCACAAACATAAAAATCCATGTGCTTGTTTTTTGGGGTTTTTGTTTGTTTGTTTGTTTTTTGTTGTTGTTGTTGTTGTGGTGATGGTGATGGTGGTGGTGGTAGTTTTTCCTAATTTTCCCCCCTCTTTTCCTCTCCCTTCCCAAGATAGCAAGGAATCTGATAGAGGTTATATTTGTGCAATCATGTTAAATATATTTCCATATTAGTCATAGTGTGAAAGAAGAATCAGAATAAAAGGGGGAAAAAAGAAAAAAGAAAAAAAAAAAAACAAAGTTGAAAGTAGTATGCTTTCATTTACATTCAGACTTCAGAGTTCTTTGTCTCAATGCAAATAGCATTTACCATCATAGGTGTTTTGGGATTGTCTTATATCACTCTATTACTGAAAAGAATAGCCAGCAACAGTTGATCATTGCACAATGTTGCTGTTATTTGGGTAATGTTCTCCTATCTCTGCTTACTTTACTCAGCATCAGTTCATATAAGTCTTTCCATGTCTTTTTGAAATTTTGTTTATCATTTCTTACATTTTCCTATAAAAATCCATAGAATGAATTTAAGTTAGATTATTTTGAAAATTCCAGAAAGCCCTTAAATTTTTTGTCATAGCCTAAGGGCTATGACAAAATCAGTCATAGTACTCTGCCTCCTAAGTCACAGATTTTAGATAACTGCATTTTTTTTTATTTAGCTATATATTTAGGTGAAGTCTAAAGGACTGGGTTTATCATAGTCCAAGATATCACCAATAATTCAAAGAGCTTTCCAATATTCTCAAATGATATTAAATTTTTGGAACAGGAGTCATATATCATATATCAGTTCTTTGATCCTTCATAATAATGCATCACCCAAAGATTGTACTAGGCATGAGTATATTATAATATTTGTTATTATGTAGAACCTGAATGATATCTGATTAGAGTGCTTTTTCCCCCTAATGCACTATTTTACTTATGTCTTTTTACCCAGGCTCCAGGGCAAGAATTGCTTTTTTTCTTCCTCTCATTAAGAATATCTTCAAGTAAAGGGTTTTATAATTTTGCATTTTAAGTGAATTACATATGTGAATTTGATGATCTTAGTGACTCTAATCACATACATAAAAACACATAGGACACAGTCAAACCTAAACCCTAAAATTTTTTCTTTTCATACTGAGACTTGTCTTAATTCATTTATCTGCTATGCAATGAGTAATATTTATTATTTTATAATCCACATCCTGACTACTTAATGTTTTCCTTGCATTTATGATACCTCTGTTTCTATTTATCATTTGTGAACTTTTTGTTTTGTTTTGTACTTAATACAGTACTATATACCCTATGGATTCTCTACCCTTTGGAAATTAATGGCATTGAATTTGCCAGTCTGGCTTCCTCAACTAAATTCCAGTTAAGAAATTAAATAATGAGAGAAGGGGAGGGGTGTATCTCTAGGGGCATAAGGTTCAGGTCCCTTGAGATTTTCCTCCTGGTTCTCCCATTGTTTCACCCTGTGATCGTGAATTAGTTACTATGTTCCTTTGTTATCTTCAGTATAAAACTGGAGTTAGACCAAGTGCAGGCACTTGTATGGTAAGAATGAATGAATGCCTAAAATGTACTTTGAGAGCCTCAAGTAAAATGCACTATGCTGCATGTGGAAATTATTATTAGTTCATTCTTCATGCACTTCTAGTTCTTGCCCTCTAGGCTCAGACTGCTAGCCAAGGCACCAATTATTGACGATTGGGCTGTTGGTTCTTATGATGTGAACACCTGTCCCCTAGCAAATGAACTGAGATAATATATACCAATTTACTATGTGTGTCATATGCCCTGCAAATTGAGGCCCCCCAATACAGTACTGAGTTGAATAATAAATGACAAGAGCTGTAAATGACAGAAAGAGGATTTAATATAAGTAGCCAGGCATCTGTATGCACCCAGGCTTTTGTCCAGTCTGGCCTGCTGCTGCAGCAATGCCATACATTCACTCGGCAGTTTCAAAGCTGACTAAAGGAACCATCTGTATCTGCAGGGTCACTGCTGAATTATTTGCCTTCCTGGCCTGGGGTGATTAACTTGGTAAAGATGGGGATCTGGCCTAACTAGATCTGTACCACTCACCAGATAGGACAAAAGTATCAGAGAATGGCACTACCATCCTAAGAAATGATCAAGTTCATCTTTAAAAGATAAGGCTTTATCTTTTACAACTTCCCAAGCCTCTATATTACACTTGGAATATCCTGAATTTACAGTAGAAAAAGAAATCAGTTTTTTTAATAGAGGAAAAAAAGATTAAATGCACTAGTCAAAATCTTTAATTGTGGCTTAATTAGGAACTTATTGTTCTAGGCTGGAGAAAAGAGAGTAAATGCAGTATTAAAATTGACCAATCCAACTAAGATTCTTCAATTGAAAGTACCTAAATATTATATACATATATATATATATATATATATATATATACACACATATACATATATGTAATTATATATGAATATTATAGATATTTAAGAACAGATAGAGGGGAAGAAAAATTTATGTAGGGATCATTGTAAATTTCATATTTGGAGGAAAATATCTTAACAATGTTGTTATTCTCTCCATGCAATATGGCACTCCATCTTAGAGCATTAGTTCATTCCTTTACTGATTGAAAACACCATAAAAGGAAGTGATCGCATCCTCCCTGACATCTCAGGAAGGGATATGAAAACACCAAAGGAAATGGGAAATCAAATCAGATTAGTGGGTTTCTGAAGGGTCTCACTCTTAAATCCATCAACATGGAAGGTATTACACATGCATAAGCACATAGCAACACAGGCTAGTAGTGATATAACAAATAACATGAATCAACATGAGGAATTATACATGTCCATAAGTCCTAGAAATAGTCCAAAAGGAATTTATTCCTGCTGGTTTTAAATTTCTTTAACAATCTCATCATCAGCCATGCTCTTTGAGTGTCAGATGTTTTTTAGGTCTTCTCCTTTGTTTCGAGGTTTTTCTCTTTTTCTGTCTCTCTCCAGGTGTTCATTGTCACCCATCTGATTCCTTCTCCATCTATAGAAATACAAGCAAACCCTTTCTCCCAAGCAGTTAACCTATCTGGTTCCCTTCTACTTACCACTTTCTAAATTTCTCCTCATCACTTGGCAATTACATTGGAGCTGCTCACTGGACACTGCCCTTCTGTTGGGTTAAAAAAGCCTATATTCTCCAATTATAATCCCTTTCTCCCATCTGATTGCTTTTTGGCTGATTTATCATGTAATCCTTTTCTGCCATCTGATTGCTTCTCTGGTGACTGATCACTTCTAAAGACTCTCTGAGTGTAACCTCAGCTGCTATCATGCCCCACCTGTCTTTTGTTTGATATCTTGGAGCTAGGCCCTGCTTCTCATTTTCCTGGGTCAATCTACATTCTGATGCCCCGTGGAAACTTCTGTTGCATTTTGAACATAGGGTTTTAGGTCTTATTCTTTCATCCTGCTTCTTACTCTATCTCTATACTTACATTGGGCTTTTAGATGCCCAATTTTTCCACACTAAAAGCATCAACGAGTTTCTCTAGAAGTCCCTTGCCAAGAGGGATCCTGTCTTCCCATGTTCTTCAGAGTCTGTGTATAATAAGTACTTGTGCACACTGTGGCACAGCGTCTTATGATCTCCTCTAAAGGAGCATCTTTGTGTAGTCCCCATGTAATTCTTCTGCAAACCTTATTAGCATTTTCCTTAGCCAGTTATCTTATCATAATTCTTGTAGCTGCATTATCTCCAATGGGTCTTGTGACAGCTGTCTGCAGATATCCCACAAAATCAGCAAAAAGTTCATTGGGATCTTGCTCTACTTTTGTGAAGGCTTCCCCTCGATCTTTTCCTGAGAGGGAACCCCATGCTTTTATTGCAGGAGTAGCAATTTTTGCTCATAAGCTGCTATGGGGTAATTAATGTGTGGTGAATTGTCTGCATACTGAACTTCACCTTCTAGTTGGTCAAAGGTGATCTGTATATTAACTCCAGTTTGCTTGTATCCTACATAATTCACTATATTCAGAAAACCACAACAAGTTTTGTCCAGGTTCTAAACATGTCCTTGCTATAGATTTCTAATCACTATGGGTTAAGATTTCATAAGCCAAATTCTCTAGTAACATCTTAAGATGATGTAGCCCCATAAAGAATGCAACCCTTTTTCAAATCCTTATTTTTTTCCAAATCAAAAGGAGTGTATCTTCTCCATTGTTGACCTGAAGAGTCAAGCTTTTCAATCACAGGGTATACATTTATTAAATCAGATTTTTAGCCTTAATCAGTGCCTTTTGTAATCTTGCCTAAGCTGCTTCATAGATGGTGTTGATTGTATTACTGCCTCTCCCCCTCCTCCTTCTCCCTTCACCCATGAAAGGTCAATTGAGAGAGGTAGGCCAGAAGATGGGGAATGCCCTAATTTCTCCTACTGTGAAGCACCACACTCAGAATTGTAATTAACTCTATTTTTATCTGATTCTTCATCCTTTTCTCCTAATTTGTCTGGATCCTCTCTCTCCTGATCTTTCTTATATAACATACAATTTCCTAAAGCCAGTGGTATTGAATTGTATGTATAAAGTATTTCTTTGGAAAAAAGTTAGGTCCATTATCATTGTAGTATTTACATAATTGCTCTCCTGCTAATTTCCAATTGCCTGGATTTAATTCTTTTTCCTTAGAGAACCAAGGAGATGTGTACTATACTGTTTCAAAAGTTTTGTACCCTATTCCTTGACATCAGTCTAGTGATGCTGGCTTTCTGGCTGTTCCATAAACAAGACACTCCATCTCTTGGTTACTGGCCTGGAATGTTCCCTTCTCATCTCTATTTTTTTTGTATTTCCTGCTTCTTTTATGGACCAACTAAATACTTATCTTCCACTGAAAGCCTTTCTCAAATCCTTTTAATTCCAGCTCTCTCTCTCTCTGTTATTTGCTTTTTAGATTTAGGAAATGCTTAATCTCACCCAGAGAAAGAACTATGGAAAGTGAATGTGGATCATGTATAATATTTCCATCTTTTTGTTTGGTTGTTTTTTTGTTTCTCATGATTTTTCTTTTTCCTTTTGGTCTGATTTTTTTTTTTGCATAACACAACAAATATGGAAAAATGTTTTTTTAAAGGATTGTGCATATTTAACCTATATCAGATTACCTATTGTCTTGAGACAAAAGGAATGAGAAGAATTTGGAGCACAAAATTTTACAAAAATGAATGTTGGAAATTGTTTACATGTATTTGGAAAAATAAAATATTATTAGAATATGAAAAAATTCTTTATCTTGTATATATCTTGTTTGTATTTATTTGTTTGCTTGTTGTCTTCCCATTAGACTGTGAGGTCCTTGCAGATGGGGATTGCCCTTTACCTTTCTTTGTATCCCCAAACCTTAGCACAATTCCTGGGACATAATGAGCATTTAATAAATGCTTATTAGCTATTTCACTAACTGACTGATACATACTACCTGCATGATTTTGGACACTTATTTAATCTTTTAGTTTTCCATATGATTCTATAAAACTTCAAATCAGAAAGAAGGTACACATGGGCACCAATAATTTTTAAATTTGTGAACTTAAAGTCTGAGTAAAGGTTAGCAACATGTGATGACCAAAAAGTGTGATCATTAACCATGTCACCCTCACTGTCCCCATCCCATTTAACAAACTCCAATGGCTTCCTTTTTACATCCAGGATCAAATATAAAATCCTCTCTTTGCATTAACCTGGCTTCTTCTTACCTTTCTAGGCTCCTCAATATGTACTCTGAGATTCAACGCTATTGGCCTCCAAAACACTTTATCTTCTGACTCTGGCCATTTTCACTGTCTCCTATCTCTCTCCTCATTTTTACCTCCTGGCTTCCCTTTTTTCAAGTCTCAGAGAGCTGTGCCCTTTGTAAAAAAAAAATCTTTCTGGTACTCCTTAATATTAATACTTCCCTCTGAGATTATTTCTAATTTATTCTGTGTTATCTTGTTTTTTCATAGTTGCTTTTATATTGTCTCTCCAATTATATTATGATTTCCTTGAGATCAGGGACTTTTTTTGTTTGTTTGTTTTGGGCCTTTTGGCCTTTCTTTGTGTTCCTTGTACTGAGCACAGTGTAACACATATATATGATTCATAAATGTTTGTGGACTTGAATGCAAAGTGAATCAATCGCAATTTTTTTTCAATTTGTGGGTGAAGCAGTCCTTCTATTCCTTCTCCATCATCTCCTTTTGGTAAAAGGATGGAGGCAGGGGGAAGTGCTCTCAAAATGACTATCCATTTCTTCTCTATTAGTGTTTCACAAATAATCACATATTAATTTATCTGGTACAAGATTCAGAAATACTTTTCAAGCATGAGAATTTATGACACTGATTGTCTGCCACTGAGATTTAATTGACTGATTACAGGGCAAGGGCCCAAGCATAAAGACTAATAATTGTAATAGGTGAATGTTCTATTAAGAAATAAATAAAAATGACCTGAAAACATCAGAGCATTAATTATGTCTATGGCACCTTATCTATTTTTGAGTAATTGATAAACCTTTAATAGGGCTAAAATGCACTCACAAATTACTGTTTTCTAGAAGAATACACAGCAGAAATTATGCAAGCAATGTCACTGTGACATTCTTCCAGCTGTCACATGGCACAAGAATATAGTAACTTCCACCAAAATGCCAAATAATAGACAAGATATCAAAGTTTGAAAAGAGTATCAGAGGTCTTTTAGTGTGACATGTATCCTCTCTACAATATATCCAACATGTGATCATTTAGACTTCATTTTATATCCTTTAATGAAGAATAATCCATTATCTCAAAACATAGTCCATTACATTTCTAGACAATTCTAATTATAAGAGAGGGGCAGTTAAGTGGTAAAGTGAACAGATGACTGGGATTGAAATCAGGAAGACATCTTCATGAGTTCAAATCTAGTTTTATATAATAGAAGTTATGTGATCCTGAGAAAATCACTTAACTCTGTTTGCCTTAATTCTTTATCTGTATAATGAGTTGGAGAAGAAAATGGCAAACCACTACAATATCTTACTTAGAAAACCCCCAAAGTCTTCATGAATAATCAACATAACTGAAACAACTGAACAACAAAAATCAGGAGGCAGGGTTTTTTTTTTTGTTTTGTTTTGTTTTGTTTTGTTTTTAATATATAACACTGGACTGAAATCTTCCTCTTTGGAACTTTCAAGCATTTCTTCTAGTTCTCTCATGAGGAAAAACAGATCTAATGTTAGAGTTCTTCAAATAGCTATAGAGCCAATTAACTTAGCCAATTCTACATCCAATGTCTGTACATCATGGTGATGAGGAGAAACTGAGGCTCTAAGCCGAAATGGATCAGCTCTTTTTCTGGTTGTCTGATTACCTCTTTCTCCTTCCCCAAAGTACCAAAGGGCAAGTCCAGTTAGCAAATGAATTCGCTACTCAATGCTGTATTAAAACAAAGCCTTTATTGATAGTAAAAGGATAGGCAGGAGGGATAGGCCTCTAGAGAGAAAGGCCAGGGACGCCAGTACAGAGTTGGTGGGCACAAGGAAAAACCAAGTGTGAGAAATAGAATTTTAGAGATTCATTTTATACATAATCAGGGATGTAAAACAAAGTTTGTTCTCTGAATATAGATATGCTATCCAAGAGGTTCCAGAGAGATTTGTAAATAAGACCAGAATTTGTAAAAGTCTATCAATTATTTGTGTCTCAGGTTATCTCCTTTAACATCTCCTGAGACAGGAATTTCCTGTTAATTATTTGTATCTTGGGCTATCTCCTTTTAATCTCTTCATTTCCCCCCTCAAATAATTGGACCCAAATTCTTTTGGGGGTAGGGAAAATGGGCATTGAAGATTGTCTAGCTGCTTCCTTCTGGAAAGGGACATTGTTGATGGAGGGGGAAGGAGTGGGGGGAGACGAGATCTAAAAGCAATAGCCATAGCTTTTTAACAACTCCCATTTCAAATCTTAAACACACAGTAATAGATAACCCAGACAAGGTTTAACAGTCATTCATCAATCATTCCCAAAGTCTTCCTCAACAGTCCAAAATTCACTAGAATCAGGGTCTAGTAGGCTGAGATATGTTTGGATGTTCTGAAGAACTGGTCTGCATTCCATGCAGAGGGTGCTGTGCTGACAAAGCTGATCAAAGCTGATCTAGGTCCCAGAAGCAAGTCATTATCTGTAATTTGACCAAAATCTAGAACAAAAACATAAATCTAACTAATAAAGATTAGAACAGCCTGTGATAGAAAGACTAGTCCCCAAAACTGCTGGAAAATGCCCTATGTGAAGAAATGAGTTTGTGTTACAGGCCAGGCTGAAATCTCAAGTCTTAACAGTAGTTAGGTCTCACAAACCTCTGTTAATTGTCCTCTTATCATTTAAAACCCTTAAAAAAAATATCCAGTATCAGACAGATGACCAGGATAAATACTTATTTGCCCAAGTGTATAGGATACAATGATTACCTATAATCAGACTGAAAATAACACAGTATGATATAATTGAATTGCATTAACAATTCTATTGACCATTGCTTTGATCATAAAAATCAGTTACAGGAGGAAAAAATGCAAGAACATAACTATAACATGAGCTGTTAAAATTCAACCTTAATCCAGTTTCATTCCAATTATGTCCCACTAACTATCAGAGGGTGGAGCTTTAAAACTCCTAAATAGCATTAACCACTAACAGATTCCATCAATCATATTTCTGATAAATTCTAAACAAATATTTATCATAAACTTATATTGATAACAGTAAGGAATTTGTCCCAATAAGTTCACAACTTAAACAATTATCATATCCAAGTAGATGTTTCATAAGTGAGCATTATTCATACAAATCAGTTTGCTCTTAAAATACCCATTACATAGAAAAATATCCCAAATTGCATATTGCCCTTAACAGAAACATTTTCAAAAGGACAAAAAAAAAGAACTATTATTTTAGAGGCTCTTTAAATAATCTCAGAATGACCCAACACAATCTATTTAAACTTATACAGAATGTGCAAATACCCCATAAAAGAATAAAAGAAGTTCTTAAAAATAACAATTAAACTTTTACCAAAGTATGGATCACATTTATGACCATATTCCTCGAATAAGAAAAACCCTTATGTATCAAGAAACAAATATTTAATCAATTAACCTAAATGTGAGTCTGTCTCTTTAAATCACCATTTGCTGCTCTGACAGCAACTTGACAAAAAAACCAGCAGGAACACACCTAGAGGAAGGGATGGGGATTCCATGTGGCCACCGTTCCTCCATTCAATTTCCATCAGTTTATTCACTTCCTCCTATTCTCTGGCTACATACTTAATTTCCAACAACTTTTCTGTCTAGATGCTCCACTACTAAAGACAAAGAAAGCAGGGGGATTTGGTGAGTCTCCTTCCCCCACCTCTTCTTCCTATTCCTCAATACCTTCCAATACCTTGCAAATCTTTAATTGCTCAATCCTTCCTAAATCATTTATACATTAGTACAACAGGTTAAAATTTAAAATCACAAGCAAATTTTCAAATAACCAATTCCCAAATTTCTTAATCATTGTTCTTAAAACTTCTAATGCCTCCCAGATTTCACAGGGAATGTAGGAGGGTCTGGTGATTATTTGGAGATTTAATCAGAGAGAATTGAGCTCCATTATCAAATTTCTACCCATCAATGGGCTAGGATAGGAAGGGACAGTTATTAAAGACTATGGAAATTTGAGGTCCCTGCCAAGGCAGGGAGGGGGCTCCAAACAATTTTTATTTCTCCCTTCAATTCTATCACCTTAGGGGGGAGGGGGGAGTAGGACCTGAATGGAGGAGCAGAACAAAAAGAGTCTTCCGTATGAAAAAAGGAGATTGACATACCTGCTAAGTCCAAAGTTACCCTGGGCAGCTTGGTTTTGCTGATAGAAGAAGGGGGGGCAGTCCAGGGGCACTCCACCCCAATTCTGGAGAGGCCTGGAGGGTAAGGCTGGGGGTGCATCATAGTCCTTCCCTTCTCTGGGCAGTCACTCTTCCAGTGTCCTTCCCATTTGTATTCAGGGTAGGGACATAGAGTTTGAGGACAGAACTGTACTACTTGCCCAGTAGCTGTGCTGACTGCATCTGAAGCAGAAACTTTGGGGCCCATGGGAAATAGAGGTAGCCAGAATCTGTGCCTGCTGTCTGCTCTTTGCTCTGACCTTTCCATCCTCCTCCCCATCCCTGTCATTACATACCCCAAAGGTGACTTCTAATAATTGAGTCTTGGAAGTCTGGGACTCTAGAGCCAATTTCTGCAGATTTTGTCTTATACCTGGGGAAGACTTATTGATAAAATGCATGGCAATGACAGCAATCCCCTCTAGAAAAGTGGAGTGCAGGTTAGTGAATTCTCTAATAGCCTCTACAAGGGGACCCTGAAATAAAGTAGGATTCTCATCAGCTGCTTGAGTAATTTCTCCAAGCTTCTTGTAATTCACCTGCTTTTTATTCCCTTTTTGTATTCCTTCAATGGGACAGGTTAGGAGATGATCCCTCTTCTCTCTATCACCACTGCCTCCTCATAGTTCCCCTTGGGGTTTGGGAATGGCATGCCCCCCTCCCCGGCCCCATACCTCCCAGTCATGGAGGTCCCAGATCCTTCTTTTCTCCTATATTGTTTGATAAGAGGAGATAACATCTCCCCAGGGCAGATTGTGCTGGAAAGGAATGGCTTTAAACCCCTCAATAAGTTTCTCCATTATGTGGGAAAAATCCCAAAAAGAGAGGGGCTTTTGCATTCTAAGCGTTTCCCCCATAGAGCTGGCCATTTCTCTTCGGGAGACAAGGCTTAAAGATAGATAAATCAGAGTCCTGAGCTGCAGCTATAGTAGAGTCAGGCTGCGAGGGAGGGGTAGGAGGACTCTGGGGTAGGGAAGTCTGAGAAGGAGGTGGGAGGGAGTGGAATGAGGAGAAAGAAGCTCTGCTTCTCAGCTGAGAAGGGCAAAGCATTGGAGTATTCCCAGAGTCCAGCTCTGGGGGTGAGTTAGGAGGGTCCTGGTGGGGGCTGTAAGGGGGGGTAGATGCTCCCTGCACCCCCAAAGGAGTGGAAAAGTGAGGGTCCTTCAGGGGATTAGCGTCTCTCACCAGTTCTCCCTCGGTAAACTTAAGCAGAAACATCCTGCAAGTTAAACCCAATTTGGGATCCTGGGAGAGGCCCCAGAAGGCCTGCACACAAACAACTTCTAACCATTTGCCTTGTTTTCTGCAAAATAAATCTAATTCCCTAATAGTAGAGAAATTAATTGAGCCATGAATGGGCCATGTCTCCTGATTATGTAACTTATAATAAAGCTATATCTCATTGCAAAAGTGAATAACCCCTTTCAACTTTAAGTCTTTGAGGCCGAATTTGTCCCTGTTTCTTAAGAGACAGCCTAATGGTGAATCTTTAGGGATGGAGGAGAAGAGTTGACCCATTTTTGCCACCATACAAGCCTGATAATTTCCCACTTCTATAGCTCAATCTGAGCAGACATTTCAGACAGATTCAACAAATGCTCCCTTGTTCTTTTCAGGAGAACTATTTGTCCAAAAAATAAACCCAGTAATTCGTTTGCACCCAAGCATCCCGAGTCAAATGATCCTCAGCGCTTTCCTACCTCCCAGCAGTTCAAGGCCATTATTTCCTAGGAATTTTGAACTGCCCCCTCCCTCTTCCCCCTCCAAGCCCTCCCCCACCCCCACCCCCGCTTATAGAAGGAATATATTTCCAGCTTACCTCCATAAAATTTCCTTTCGAGGGCCACCAAATGATGAGGAGAAACTGAGGCTCTAAGCCGAGATGGATCAGCTCCTTTTCTGGTTGTCTGATTACTCTTTCTCCTTCCCCAAAGTACCAAAGGGCGGGTCCAGTTAGTGAATTAATTCGCTACTCAATGCTGTGTTAAAACAAAGTTTTTATTGATAGTAAAGAGATAGACAGGCATTTGGCCTCTAGGTTGAGAAAGGCCAAACTGCCTGGAAAGGGGACTCCAGAACCAAAATTGGCGGGCACAAGGCAAGGAGACCAAGTGCAAGGAATAGAATTTTGGGGATTCTTTTTATACGTAATCAGGTTCATAAAACAAAGTTTGTTCTCCGGATATAGAGATGTTATCCAAGAGGTTCCACAGAGATTTGTAAATAAGACAAGAATTTCTAAAATTCTATTAATTATTTGTGTCTCGGGTTATCTCCTTTAACCTCTTCTAAGACAGGAATTTCCTGTTAATTATTTTTATCTTGGGCTATCTCCTTTTAACCTCTTCAATGGTGTCTAATGCTCTTTACAAGCTAGCTACATTTATTGCTTCTATTTCTCCTCTCCCTTATGTCTTAGTTCCACGTAATCTGATTTTGAATTATCATTCAAATAAAATTGCTCTTTCCAAAGTCACCAGTGATGTTTTACTTATCAAATCCAAGGGCCTTTTTCAAAATACATCCTTTTTGACTTATCCAAAGCAGTTGGCATTTTTATCACCTTGTCCCCCTGGATGCTCTACCTTCTGGGTTCATAATGGTTCATATCTAATCAACTTTCTAAAGCATAGGTCTGGTATTCCTTCAAACCCCCCCCCCCCTCATTACTTTAGGTAATAAACTCTAGAAGCTTGCTATTATCTCTAGGATCAAATATAAAATCCTCAGTTTGGCTTTTAAAGTTTTACTTTCTTCAAATAGTCTTTCCCAATCGTCCTTAAATTTTGTGCCTCCCCTCTAAGACTACTTCCAATTTATCATCTATTTTGTTTGTACATAACAATGTGTGTTGTTTATTTTTTTGCATCTTTAGTGCTCAGCATAATCCCTGGCATATAATAGGTGCTTAATAGATGCTTATTGATTTATTAGAATAATGGTTGGTAAGTAGTTGCTTAATGAATGCTTGGTGACCTGCCAACTTAGGTCAGCTTCTATCTATCTAACTGCTCTTTCCCAGGCCCATTTTGAGGATTGTCATTCAATATCCTTTCCTTATATAAGTGACTTTACATAAAGAATATGTTCTAGCCCCTCTTATCTTTCTTTCTGTACTCACTCTGGTTACACAGGTATGAAGGGTTGAATTACCAGCTCTATTATATGCTATATATTCAGACTCAGATGACTCCCAAGTTCTAGTTCTCATTTTCCCATCTTGCATCTGAACATTTTGAACTTCTATTGGCACTTCAAATTCAACATTTCCAAAATAGAAATTGTTACCTTTTCCCCAAAATACACTGGTCTTCCTACTGTTTTCATTTCTGTTAAAGATACCATCCTTCCAATCACTTAATTGAAAATCTCAGTATAGCTCACCTTATATACTCATACATAATTTGAAAAGTCTTACCAATTCTATGTTTATAATATTCTATTTTTCTATATTTATTCACATGTCCACTAGCTTAGCTCTGGTCCTTATCACTTCTTGGTTGGATAACTACAATAAATTCCTAATTGGTCTCTCTGCTTCAAGTCTCTCCCCTCTGAAATCCATCCTCCCCATAGAAGCCAAAGTTACACTCTAAAAGCACTAATATTATCATGTAATTCTGCTCAAAAAGTTTCAATGACTCTTATTGCCTTTGGATTTACATAAAGTCTTATTTTTAATATATAAAGGCATTCATTACCTATCTCTAGCCTACCTTTCTAATTACATTATATGTTATATCCTTTCCCACCTACTAAACTATTACTAAACTATAAACTATAATTATATGTATATAATTTATATTTATATATATATATGTAAATTAATTCAATTATATGTAAATTAAACTATCTCCATTTGCTGTTCCTTGCACAACATTCTGTTTTCTCTCTCTGTTCCTTTGCACTGGCTGCTTCCTATACTTGGAAAAGTATCACCTTATTTTCATCTCCAAGCATCCCATGCTTCCTTTAGAATTCTGTTTATGTGAAATCCTGGATATAAAGCTTTTTCTTATCCTATCTCTACCTGCTAGTGCCTCCCCACCTCAAAACAATTTGTCTTTTCGTTGTTGGGCATATGTATGTGTGTGTATGTATATGTTGTATGTGTATAATATATGTGTGTGTGAATATATAGTTTGTGTGTATATGTATAATTTAGGCAAATATATCCCTCTTTCTTTCAACATAGTGTAAGTTCCTTGAGGATAGGTACTATTCTAACAAAGTGCTTGGAGCATAGTAGGTTTTAAAAAGTGTTTATTGATGAATGCAACATTTGTTGATGCTACAATTCCAGTATTTCTTTCACCATTAACTTTTTTCTGCTTTTCTCATAACTGGGTTGGATAAAACTTTGGTGGATCAATCTTGGGGTATAGGTGTGCTTATTATGGCTACAGCAGATAACAAGTTAAAAAAGAAGAGATAATGATTTTAAATTAAATTTTATAGAGAATACTATATCAGCGGTTGGGAGGATAATGATGATAAAAAGACATTCTAGACATGGGGTATGGTGGATGTAAATTCACAGAGGGAAGGGGGACAAGATTTGAGTGAAGAATAGTAAGTAATCCAATTTGCTATGGGTATAGAATGCATGAAGTATGAGAGAAGAAATGGTTGGAAAAATAGCTTGGAGGCATATTTTGGAGAACTTTGAATACCAAGAAGAGAAGTTTATATTTCTTTTTTGTAGGCAATGGGAATTAATAAAAACATGAGTAGGGGAATAACATAAATTAAGCCTCCACACTGGGAAGATTTGTTAGGCAATGGTACCAAGTATGAATTAAAGAAAATAATGATATGTAAAAGATGAATAGTTTGGAAGTTCTTTATAATACAATAGATAAAAACAAAATTGGCATAATTATGTATTTATATGCTGAGGAAAACATCACCCTAACTTTATGATGGTTGTTGTCTTATATACATGCACAGAAATGTTTCAGTGATTTTGTTTTAATTGAATTGCATTGTGTTGCCAATAATGAAGTAAAAGAGGGTGTGACCTCACAGGTGACAGAATATTTTCCTAAGATTTGTTGGACTTCACTCTCCAATTTATTTCCTCTATGTGTAATGCATTCAGTACCTCTTACAATATTTATGTGTGGTGGTCCTTTACCTGGAAGCACTGAGTGGCCTGAGGACAAAAGTGAAGTGGTTCTCATAGGTTGTTTGTCCTTTCCCTTTCTCTTAAAGAGCATATTTTTCCTATCTTCTTTCCTGGATCTCCTCTACCTCAAGATTTCTGGCCTTTGTAACCTTAATTCTCTTAATCCTTTCCAATAAGTAAAGGATAATTAAATTGTTAGATGATGTGGGCAAGAGTTATTGACCCTTACAAAAAATTTGTATTTCAGCGGGAACTCTTTAAGATCAAAAAGCCTTTATGATTCAAATTAATTGCCCTATAATAGTGATGGAAGATATGACCTGCAAATGATGTTGGCCCTAAGAGCTCCTGGCTGATGCTTCCTCAAATCACAAAACTCAGTATTTGATACAGGAATGTAAAGCTAACATTGGATAGAGATGTCCAAATGATTCTTTCAAAAGCAAATGGAGTCAAATACACACATGTATATATGAGTATGTATATGTGTATATATATATATATATATGTATATATATATATATATATGTATATATATATATATATATATATATATACATATATATATATATACACACACACACACACACACACATCTGGAAACACCCATTACCTGTAATAGAGGGAAAAAAACAACTGGCAATCTTCTCAATATGTATATAGAAAAAATATATAGAATATATAATGATATAATGGCCTGAATAGTTTTAATGCCTTCCCATGTGTCTTTTTCCTCATGCTCTGATCACTTCTACAATTGACTGGGTGTTTAAGTACATACATTTAAATCTGCAAACGCATATCTATATCTACATCTACACACATATGCATATATGCTATACACATACACACATTTATATATATATGTATATATAAATAGATGTCTGAAATAATACCACACAGATATATATACATCTGTGTGGTATTATTTCAGACATCCAAACTCTGATGTTCATATGATGTGTCATTTGAAAGTTTAAAGAAATATTACATTTTACCTTTCTAGAATTTCATGTTCATGTGGTCATAAATGTATCACTTGGAAATTAAATTTCTTCAGGAAGGCAAAGCAGCCAGGATAGACTAGATATTTAATTTTGAAAAGAAAACTAATTGCTAATTAATTGCTGAAGAATGTTTCTTTTAGTTCTAAAAGGGGCCCTTGGAAAATGCCATGGATTTTTAGAAGTTCCACTAAGTAAAAGTAAAATCAATATAAGAATTAAAACAACAAAAGAATCCTGTGACAGTGTGAATAATTACTGGAAAATAATGATATGACAAGTATTAGACATGTTTAATCAGAGAACCTGAGTTCAAATTCAGACTTTGTCATTTATTTTGTGTGTGAGTTATTTATTTGGGCCTTAGTTTTCTCATTTGTATTCACTCAATCTATAAGCATCTATTTAAGTTGCTTACTGTGTGCCAAGCACTGTATTAAGCTGGCTGAATAAAGAATGAAATAGTCCTTGTCCTTAAATGACTAAATAAAAAGGAAGCTGCAAAAGAATGGAGGGCAGAATGGGAAGAAGGTATCATGGTGGGGAGAGAGCCACAATAGAGGTGTCCAAATTGTAGTCTGATGTTGTTGTATTGTTATTGTTGTTATTATTTGTCCATCACTTTTAAACAGGGCCATGATATCAAGAAGATGATGTCATGACATGCAAGTGAATTAGATGTGAGTAAAGAAAGGCTCCTCCAGAACCAGTTGGGTTCAGTGGTAAGATATAGATCAGGATGACTCGAGATGGCCCTGGTTGCCATCTTGACTTTTTTAAACTAAGGTGGTCTCATTTCATCTGATGCAATTGCCCATTTAGTGACCAAAACTAGGTAAGAAATAAATAAAGCAAAGAATTGCTTTTTTTTTTTTTTTAATCTGTTCAAAAAACAGAACAAAACAGGAATCAATCTGTAACCCCGGTAAAAAAGGAAGAAATGGTTGTACTGGGCACCCTATAAAAATGGGGACTCTGAGAAGAGACATTCATATAAGCAGGAGCTAAGGATACTTCCAGAGCATGAATTCCAGGGCTGGAGTGATTTTTCAAGGGAAGGGAAGGGGAAGGAGAAGAGGAAGGAGAAGGGAAAAGAGAAGGGGAAAGAGAAGGGGAAGGGGAAAGGGAAGGAGAAAGGGAAAGGGAAGGGGAAGAGAAAAAGAAAGGGAAAGAGAAGGAAGAAGGGAAGGGAAAAGAAGGAAGAAGCTATAGCATGCACAGTAGTCATACACCAGTAAAACCATCTTGGTAAATGAACTAAATGGTTGAGGGAAATGGAGAGATCTCAAAGCTAGTGGTAAATTAAAAGGATGTCTACCTGAAGCATGTGAAGACTTCTCCTAGCAGAATCAGTGGATGAGAAAAATTTGTTCCAAGGGCCATGAAAGGTGGTTAGGCTAAGTACTGTGCAGTGCTTAGAGCTTGGTCAGATGTAGATGACACCAAGGTCATTCACTGCATTCTGGGCCATTGCTAGTCATGCTGACTTTTGTCTTGCCATTGGACTTTCATGACTTGAAGAGAGAGTAAAGTTGACAACTTTGTGCAACTCTGCTTCACTCAAATCCAATTCATGCATGAGTCAAGATATCACCTGTCTTGTCATTGGTGCTCTTCCAAATGAAAGACAAACAAACAATATGAAAAGACAAATCATCCAATGTAAGAAAATATAGTCAAGATGTAACCTGCAACACTGAAGCAAATGTCCCCAATGTTAAGATAACAGAACCACGTAATGATCTATCTATCTATCTATCTATCTATCTATCTATCTATCTATCTATCTATCTACATATATATATATATATATATATATATATATGTAGATAGATAGATAAATATGTATGTATGTATATCACAAATGACCAGGGTTAACACTGGAGAAAATCTTGTTTCTCCACAATACAGAAAAAAAAAAATTGAAAGAAAGAAAATCAAAAGAAATATTTGAAAAGTTTTCATTGCTTCTCCCACTACCAAAATCAAGGTCAGCTGAAATCAGTTGTAATTTACCCCATCATGAAGGAACCTTCATACTTGGACAATAATGACACACTTTTCTTTGACTATGGTAGAGTACACTTTGCTTTGATTACTATTTTTAATAATATATTAAAGTTTAATCAGATTTTCTTTGGTAGATTATATAGATATATGTGTATATATACACATGGATAAGTATGTATGTAGAAATATATAATATAAAAATCTATGTGTGTATGTGTATATATATATATTATATACATATATATATATAATTTTTTGTGTGCATGTGGAATTTTTAAGATAATATTTCAGTTTCTTTCTATCCTTATTTAGAGGGGCCACTCACGTCATTTTTTCTTAGAATTCACTCTTCATATCCTTGTTCTTCAGATAATAGTGAACTGATAAATGTTAATAACTAACTCTCTGAAAAAAAGAAATGAACATATAAATACAATTGAAGTTTAATCTGTGTAATTAACATTTTTACTAGATTAACAACAAAACCTGAGTTGTAGCCTTTGCCAATTTCCAAGTTATAAATGTTCATACTGAAGATTTAACAGTTGGGTCTTGAGAGTTAGTTTGAACTAACATCAGCAAACCCATGGATTCACTCAAGCATATATACTTGAGAAATATTTGCAAGAATGCTCATTCATGGCAGTCTTTTGCAGATTTCTACTCCTAAAATGCGATTGTGCCCATTAGGGAGACCTCTGCCATCTGACTGGGATTACAGACTTCTCTGAGCTAGATCCATGACTTTAGCAACAGGCATCAGACTAGGGATTTACTCTCATACAATTCAGCCTGAAAGAGGGTACTAAAATTAGGGCCTTCAAGGACTGATTGAAAGGAATGAAGATGCTTTGCCTGGAAAAGGAAAAAAAATATTGTCTTTGAGTTTCTGATATTCTGACAAATGAAAAAAAAATTTTAGAAATATTTGGGTTGACCTCAGAAGCAACAACTAAGAAACTGGTGGAAATGGCTAACAGGTAGATTTGCACTCTTTGGAAATATAGCCATCCCAAAATTAAAGTTTTTCAAAAGTGATGGCTAGCTGGCCTCTTGGGACAAAATTTATAGAGGGGATTATGAGTTATGTGTAAGTTGAATGAGATGCCTTCTATAACCTATTCAGCTTTGATATTCTGAGATTTTGAGTTGCACATCCTCCATTCTTGAAACTCTTCTTGAAGTTGTCCCTATAATTCTTGTTTGTTCTAATTTTTTAAACAAAGGTTTCCAGGTTTAGGTAGGTGATCTTTCTCCCACTTCAATGTATTGTATCCCTCTGATTCTAACAATAAAACATTTCCCCATTATGTTTCACTTCGTGTTCTCTATTTTGTAATCCTTTAGCGTTAAAGAGCATTAGATTTATACATTTAGAATAGAAGGGACTTTAAAGGCCACCAGGTAAAAAATCCTTTGTTTTATAGATGAAGAAACAGACACTCAGAGCAATTAGGTGATTTGTCCAATGTCACACAAATGGTAAGTATTAGAGGCACATTTTGAATAGGTCTTCTGAGACTCTTTTCACTGAAGCACTCATTCTAGGAGTATTAAAATTATATAAATTTGTTAGTAATTTTCAAATATGATAGACTGAGTTATCAGACCTTCTTAAACTGGCAATGTTTGTTTCCATATGGTTACTTCCTCCAACTGGTAAATTCCTTACCAAACCTCAGTTTACTGTCTTCCTGCTCTCTTCAGACCAGAACCAGCCCAGGATATACCAGCCCAAGTCATTTCCCCATCTGCATTTCTAGTTTTTTTTTTTTTTTTTTTTTTGTTTGTTTTTTTTTTTTTTGTTTTTTTTTTAAATTTTATCCACTCTACTTCTTGTGCTATCTTCTGTCTCTAAAACTGTAAACTCCTTCAGGGTAAGAACTCTCTTTCTTATTACTTTTATTTGTTTGTTGTCCTGCTTCATGGGAAGTTCTTAAGAGAAATCTTATCCATTTTTATCTATCTTAATTAATAGCCTAAGTGGCAATTATATTGTTGTGCCATAGTTTTCTTTTAATGTCCTGACCCAATTTTCCTAATTGTCCTACTCAGTTACTCTGCCTCAGGTTATAACAATTCCCTCTTAATGTTTGATGGGATAAAGGTCTTATATCTTAGACATCATTAGAGTATCAGGAGCCTCCATTATGTTATCCTAGGTGCCTGCCTCCATTATGTCTTCCTCATCCTAGGAACCTCCCCTGTTCTTGTTATCCTATAAAAGAATCTTGTATCCAACATTCTCTGCTGGACTTTTGGAGACCATAGTCTCATTCAGCCCATGGATCCATTTGGTCCCAGTAAATCTCTCCCTTTCAAATAAATTATTAAATTGTTCTCTAAATCTATCCTGCCTCAGTTTCTCCAGCATTACAATGCCTTTTACTGTACCCTGCAGTTGGAAAGTAAGCCATTCTTCTAAGTCAGCATAGGCAGAGAGAGAAAAGGTGAGTATTAGGGAAGAAGAGAGAAAGATTCCAACACAAGTTGTATTTATGATGAGTATTATATAATTGACTTTCATAGCATTAAATAAAAGAACCTCTGGCCCTTTAATGAAAAGAAGTGATCCAGAGATTGGAACATTGTGTTGAGTTGGGAGTGTTGTTGCATTTCTGATCTCCTTGCACATGAAATTATCCTTTATTTGCCTCACTACTGCCATAAAGTAGAGTATATAATGGAAAAAATGACTAAGGAAAATATTTCTTCTTCAGTGTTTATGTAATGTTTCTATCTTATATGCTGTTTAAAGTGGTCAACATATTCAGAGATTAGGGTTAATCATTAGTTTTAAGAATAGACAAGGCTCAAAACATTTGATAAATGTCATCCAGTAATAATCAATTTATCAGTAAACATTCATTAAGTTTAGTAAACTTAATCTACATAGTGCCAGGCACTGTGTTAAACTTTGGAGATACAAAAAGATAGTCTCTGCCTCCATGGTGTCCATAATTTAGTGGGGGAGACAATGCAAACTAAATATTTATATCTCAAGCTATATATTAGATATATAGGAAATAATTAACAGGAAAGAATCTAGAATTAAGAGGGGTTAAGAAAGGCTTCCTATAAAAGATGACTTTTTTAGTTAGCACAGTTGAGGACGGAGAGCATTCTAGAAATGGGAGACAACACAAACAAGAAATGGAGTGTCTTGTTTTTGGGAGAGCCAAAGATCAGTATCATTGGACTGAAGAGTACATGTTGAAGAATAAGGTTTCAAAAGACAGGATAAAGATGAAACAACTTATGAGTCTGTTATTATCAGCAATAAATTCATCTTCATGATAACATTTCATAATGAATTAAAATGATCAAAAACTTTAAATGAGAGCTATCTGATTGGTATATATAAAAGTCAGTGGAGAGAAGAGAATGAATTCAAGAGATATTATGAAGGTAGAAATGACAAGACTTAACAACAAATTGGAAATATGAAATGAGTGAGAGAATTGAAGATGACAACCAAGGTTGCAAAGCTGGGTAACTGCATGGGTGATTTCTTCAACAGTAATAAAGAAATTGAATAGGGAAGGGACTTATTTATTATTGAATAAGGGAGGGATAATGAGATCCCTTTTGGACATATTGAATTTGAGATGCCTATGGGATATTCCATTTGGATATCCAAAAGGCAATTGGGAGTGACAGATTTAGGCAACTGATTGAGGGCTGAATATGTTGATCTAGGAATTATTTACATAGCAAAGATAAGGTTGTATAGGTAATCTTTATGTAAGACAGGAAATGATCAGAGTATTTGGAATACACTTTTTTTTTTTTTTATTAATGACAGGGTATAAAAACATCTCTTTTTCTGACTTTTTACTGATCCTATATGATTAGATAAGAAAAATTAAAAAGAAATAAATCTGGTTTCCTTCTAGGGCATAAATATTTTAACAGTATTTCTCTGAGGCTTTTTGCAGCAATTTTAAAAATTAGTGATTTCTAGGTAAGTACAAATATGAAGTATCATATATGCCCTATCTTTCCAACTAGATTGCAAACTTCTTTGGGGTAGTGATTGTGCCTCACAGTTTCTGCATCTGCAATGCTTAGCACAACACTTTGCATGCAGTATTCATTCATTTAATCAATGTTGGTGATGATGATGTACATTTTATCTAAATCTGGTGACATTTTCATTAATTAAGGAGAATAGTGCAAATGAATAGCCGTAGATAATCAGATAGATGATCAGATTCAAAAACTCCTTGACATGAAAATGATCCATAGAGAACCAAATAATGGGGCAGGAAATTGCCAACCTGACACAGCGGTGGGAATGGTGTTTTTGTGACAATAACTTCTGAGTGATAAATTTAGAACTATACAAATAAACAAGCAGAACAGTCATTGATAATTATAGGGTCCAGTAGTGAACCTGTATTTTAGTACATGGTCAAAGATTCACTGATAATTCTGTCAGTGATCACAGAAGTGGAAGTTGATTAAAAACAACAACAACAACAACAACAACAACAACAACAAAGAGAATAGCTGCTCAAAGACAAATGAGATCCATTTCCCATCATAGTCTTGTGATGAAGAAAACTAAAGACACTAAAGGAACACTTCTGTTTCAGCCAGAATTCAAACTGAGCAAATATAATGATAGCTTGGAAGTGTTAACACAAACTAGGATTGAAAAACATTCCTGAAGTAGCAAATAGAATTCTTAATAGAAATTTCAAGAACTCTAGTAACTTCTGGTTAACATATATGTATTGATTTTATTTTAAGGGATGGATGTGGGGAGAGGAATTCATCTTCTAGGAAAGTGAAGGCTACATGGACATTACTTTTTTAAAAGATCACATTGGGAATCAGTGAATTATATTTAGTAAATGACCTACCTTTCACAGTTTTTTCTGCAGCCATTGAGGAGTGGAAGGGGAGAGCACTTGTCCTTTCTCTTGAAAGCTTTATGGAAAACATTCCTTTCTGGCTCTCATCTTTCCTCCCTTTGAACATCTAACCAGATGCACACTCTCAGCTGCTTTACTCAAGCTACCAACTGCCTCCTTGCAATCTTGATTAAAGAGAGAAAATGAGAATATGGCTTGCTTAGTTAAGAAGGAAAATGAATAATATTGGTTTTGTTTTTCTCATTTCCTTCTCTTGTTTTCTTCCTTGCCACTAGTTGGAATTCTATGCTTTGTAGAATCAAAGTGATTGAAGTTTGCTAATTAATTTTTAGTTAATGATGAAATGGATAGAAAACTGAACCTTGAAGTTAGGAAAACAAGTTCAAATCTTGACTTTTGCATCTATTTATTTATTATTATACCTTTTTATTTACAAGATATATGCATGGGTAATTTTTTAGCATTGATCCTTGCAAAATCTTTTGTTCCAATTTTTCCCATCCTTCCTCCTCCCCCCTCCCCCAGGTGGCAGATAGACTAATACATGTTAAATATGTTAAAGTATATGTTAAATACAATATATGTATACATATCCATACAGTTATTTTGTTGCACAAGAAGAATCGGACTTTGAAATAATGTACAATTAACCTGTAAAGGAAATAAAAAATGCAAGAGAACAAAATAGAGGGATTGGAAATGCTATGTAGTGGTTCACACTCATTTCCCAGAGTTCTTTCTCTGGGTGTAGCTAGTTCTATTCATTATTGAACAAATGGAACTGATTTGATTCATCTCATTGCTGAAGAGAGTCACATCCATCAGAATTGATCATCCTATGGTATTGTTGTTGAAGTATATAATGATCTCCTTGTGCTGCTTTTTTTCATTTAGCATCAGTTCATATAAGTCTCTTCAGGCCTTTCTGAAATCATTCTGTTGGTCATTTATTACGGAACAACAATATTGCATAACATTCATATACCTCAATTTATTCAGTTATTCTCCAATTGATGGGCATCCATTCAGTTTCCAGTTTCTAGACACTACAAAGAGGGCTACCACAAACATTTTTTTCACATATAGGTCCCTTTCCCTTCTTTAAGATTTCTTTGGGATATAAGCCTAGTAGTAACACTGCTGGATCAAAGGTTATGCATAGTTTGAAAACTTTTTGAGCATAGTTCCAAATTACTCTCCATAATGGTTGGATTCGTTCATAATTAATTCCACCAACAATGTATCAGCGTCCCAGTTTTCCCACCTCCCCTCCTACATTCACTGAAATCTTTTCCTGTGTGTGTAGTGGTATCTCAGAGTCATCTTAATTTGCATTTCTCTGATCAATAGTTATTTAGAGCACATTTTCATATGACTAGAAATAATTTCAATTTCTTCATCTGAAAATTGTCTATTCATATCCTTTGACCATTTATCAATTAGAGAATGGCTTGATTTCTTATAAATTACAGTCAGTTCTCTATATATTTTGAAAATTACTGTAAAAATGTTTTCCCAGCTTGTTTCCCTTCTAATCTTGTCAGCATTAATTTTGTTTGTACAAAAGCTTTTCAATCTGATATAATGAAAATTTTCTATTTTGTGATCAATAATGATCTCTAGTTCTTCTTGGGTCACAAATTCCTTCCTCCTCCACATGCCTGAGAGGTAAACTATCCTATGTTCTTCTAATTTATTTATAATCTCATTCTTTATGCCTAGATCATGAACCCATTTTGACCTTATCTTGGTGTATGGTGTTAAGTGTAGGTCAATGACTAATTTCTGCCATACTAATTTCCAATTTTCCCAGCAGTTTTGTCAAACAATGAATTCTTATCCCAAAAGCTGGAGTGTTTGGATTTGTCAAACACTAGATTATTAAAGGTATTGACTATTTTGTCCTTTGAACTTAACCCATTCCACTGATCAACTGGTCTATTTCTTAGCCAATACCAAATGGTTTTGGTAACCCTTGTTTTATAATATAATTTTAGATCTGGTACAGCTAGGCCACCTTCATTTACTTTTTTTCATTAGTTCACTTGAAAGTCTTGACCTTTTGTTCTTCCAGATGAATTTTGTTGATATTTTTTCCAGGTCATTAAAATAGTTTCTTGGGAGTCTGATTGGTATAGCACTAAATAAATAGACTAGTTTAGGCAGTATTATTGTCATCTTTATTATATTTGCTCGACCTATCCAAGAGCACTTAATATTTTTCCAATTGGTTAGATCTGACTTTATTTGTATGAAAAGTGTTTTGTAGTTTTGTTCATATACTTTCTGACTTTCCCTTGGCAGATAGATTCACAAATATTTTATACTATCAGCATTTACTTTGAATGGAATTTCTCTTTGTAACTTAACTGTTGGATTTTGTTAGTGATATATGAGAATGCTGATGACTTATGTGGGTTTATTTTGTATCCTGCAACTTTGCTAAAGTTGCAGATTATTTCTAAAAGCTGTTTAGTAGAATCTCTGGAGTTCTCTAAATATACCATCATATAATCTGCAAAAAGGGGTAATTTGGTTTCTTTATTACCTACCTTTATTCCTTTAATCTCTTTCTCAATCTTATTGCCAAAGCTAGCATTTCTAATACAATACTGAATAGTAATGGTGATAGTGTGCCACCTTGTTTCACTCCTGATCTTACTGGGAAGGGTTCCAGTTTATCCCTATTACATATGCTGCTTCCTGATTGTTTTAAATAGATGCTCCTGATTATTTTAAGGAAAAGTCCATTTATCTGTATAGTCTCAAGTGTTTTTAATAGTAATGGATGTTTGGTTTTATCAAATGCTTTTTCTGCATCTATTGAGATGATCATGTGATTTTAGTTAATTTGGTTATTGATATAGTCAATTATGCTAATGTTTTTTCCTAATATTGAACCAGATCTTTATTCCTGGTATAAATCCTACTTGGTCATGGTGTATTATCCTTGCGATTATTTTCTGTAATCTTTTTGCTAATATTTTATTTAAGATTTTAGCATCAATATTCATTGGAGAGATTGGTCTATAATTTTCTTTTTCTGTTTTTAACCTTGTTTAGGTATCAGTACCATGTCTGTGTCATAAAAGGAATTTGGTAGGAGTCCTTCATTCCCTATTTTTTCAAATAGTTTATATAACATTGAAGTTAATTGTTCTTTAAAAGTTTGGTAGAATTCATATGTAAATCCATCTGGTCTTGGGTATTTTTTCTTAGGGAGCTGATTAATAGCTTGTTCTATTTCTTTTTATAAAATGGGACAATTTAAATAATTTACTTTCTCCATTGTTAATCTGGGAAGCCTATATTTTTTAAGGTAGTCATCCATTTCTCTTAGGTTATCAAATTTATTGGCATAAAGTGTAGCAAAGTAAGTCCTAATTATTGCTCTAATTTTCTCTTCTTTGGTGGAAAGTTCTCCCTTTTCATTTTTAAGACTAACAATTTAATTTTCCTCTTTCCTTTTTCTAATAAGATTTACTCAAGGTTTATCTATTTTATTGTTTTTTTCAAATAACCAGTTCTTAGTTTTATTTATTAATTAGTTGTTTTTTTTTTACTTTCAATTTTATCAATTTCTCCTTTTAATTTTAGAATTTCAAGCTTAATATTTGATTGGGTGTTTTTAATTTGGTCTTTTTCTAGCTTCTTAAGTTGCAAGCCCAATTCATTGAACTTCTCTTTCTCTATTTTATTCAAACAAACCTGTAGAGGTATAAAATTTCCCCTATTACTGCTTTGGCTGCATCTCACAAATTTTGGTATGTTGCCTCATTGTTGTCATTCTCTTGAGTGAAATTATTAATTGTATCTATGATTTGCTGTTTCACCCATTCATTCTTTAGGATAAGATTATTTAGTTTCCAATTACTTTTTGGTCTATTTACTTCTAGCTTTTTGTTGAATGTAGTTTTTATTGCATCATGATCTGAAAAGAATGCATTTACTATTTCTGTCTTTCTGCATTTAATTTTGAGGTCTTTATGTCCTAATATATGGTCAATTTTTGTATAGGTTCCATGAACTACTGAGAAGAAAGCATTTTCCATTCAGTTTTCTCCAAAGATCTATCATATCTAACTTTTCTAATATTCTATTTACTTCTTTAACTTCTTTCTTATTTGTTTTGTGGTTTGATTTATCTAGTTCTGAGAGTCCAAGGTTGAGGTCTCCCATTATTATAGTTTTCCTATCTTTTTTTTCTTATTAACATCTATCTATTTCTTCTCTTAATATCTCCTTTAAGAAGTTAGATGCTATACCACTTGGTGTATATATGTTTAGTACTGCTATTGCTTCATTGTCTATGCTACCAGTTAGCAAGATATAGTTTCCTTCCTTATCTCTTTTAATTAGATCAATTTTTACTTTTGCTTGATCAGAGATAAGGATGGCTACTCCTGCTTTTTTGACTTCACATGAAACATAATAGATTCTGCTCTAGCCTTTTAATTTTACTCTGTATGTATCTCCCTGATTTAAATGTGTTTCCTATAAACAACATATTGTAGGATTCTGGCTTTTGATCTGCTGCTATCTGCCTCTACTTTATGGGAGAGTTCATTTGGGCACCTATTTATCTGTGTGACCCTAGGCAAGTTATTTACCATCTTTCTTAGCCTTTGTTTTTTCATCTGCAAAATTACAATAATAATAGTTACAATAACACAGAATTGTGAGAATTAAGTGAGGCAACTTGTCAAATCAAAAATTGTATAGTAGGTTGGAACTCTGGAGAAGTATACTTGAAACAAGGTGCTAACTCAGAGGAATTGATGAGATTATGGTTCTCTTGTTCACATATATATTTAATACTTAATATGGTGATGTAATGGTTCTCTAATTCACATATATTCAGTATGCTGTAATGATATAATTGTACTAAGATATATAAGGGCTGAGAAGGACTGGGAATGAGACATTCCATTTTTGTCCATCCTCCTGATGGCTCTCCCCAACATGCCACCCATCCCCTCTCCCACCAAGATCTGCTCATAAAATAGGTTTCTGTTTACTCATTTCTTTGCAGAAGTCTGCAATAGGGCATAGCCTGCCAGCATTCCTGTTCACTGAACAGACATGCTCTTCTCAGTGCCAAACTCCATTTCCCTAACAGGACTTTGCCACTGAAAAAGTCAGTTTTTCTAGCAAAGCTGACTTCTCATCCAACAATAAACTTCCATTTTTATCACCTAAAACTCTTCGAGTTTGTGAATTCTTTCACAAAGGACTTGTATAGACCAAAAGGGGATTTCCACAACTCTCTGACTGCTATTAGAACACCATCACTATCAGACATGACATCATACTCTTACCAAAGAGCTTATGATATACAGACTCTTAATGGGTGATCCCTAATTCAGTTAGTCTGCTGATACACAGAAAGAGAGCCTTGAACAACTATACTGATATATAACAAGTTTGAGAATTGACTGTCATCTTGAGATTTGTAGTTCATAGGAAAAAAACATTTTCATCTCAACCCTTACAAGCTACTTGTCATGATCTCTGAATCAGAATTTTGAACCTTTGAATCTCTGTCTTTGAGGTGGAATTGACTCAGACTTCACATTTCCTAAAGAGATACACATAGTATTTAAGAAACAGAATGAGAGGAAATGGTAGGAATCTCAACAACTGAGCAGCAACCACAATAGTCAGCCTTTTCAGTCCCAGGAACAACCCTAAGAAAAAGGAAAAGATAGATTGAGTTATGCCAGAGAAGGAAGAGCATCATCCTCTGTAGGTATCTCAGAGGAGAAAATTCCTGAAACCCCCAATGTATCTGCCTCTTTAAGGATTGAAGGAAGTTCCAAGAAAAGCTCTGCTCCTTCACCAACTTTCCTCCCTGTTTCTGTTCAATAACACATATTTTAACATGCTCCATATTATTTCTTTACCTTGGTATTTCCCAGGAATCTAAATGTTTGCCTCAACTCTACAGATGCCATAGTTTAGCTAAAGACAAATATAAATTTAAATTCAGGCAAATCCAAACCTCTGACTAAATGTTAGGAATTTTCCTAATTAGAGGCTCTGCTACTCTCAACTTCTTTTAATAAAAACTCCATAAAACAATAGAAGAAGGAACCACATGGACTTGATGGAATATTATATTACCCTAGGTAAAGATGAACTAACTGATTTAAAAGGATATGTCTACTTAAAGTTCCAGCACAAAAGAGAGGGGAAAAATCACCAAAGAATCTCAAAGATCAATTACACCATTCATGGTGACACAACAATCAATGTTTTACATTGCTCTTCAATAATGTTGTGCTTTACCAAGAATAGCAAAAGAGAAGAAAGAATGTGTTTAGCCAACTAGAATGGTTGCCTATCACTATTAATTTTTATTTGATCCTTTTCTCAGCTTCTGCCATTTTTAGTCCCTCATGTTCTCAATCTTAGTTTTATTTAACACCTCATGTTCTGAGGTATGTATTCACTTGCTAAGTTTCAGCTTTATTTTCCCATCATCTCTATTATCTGCTTCTTTCTCTCCACTTGGTAGTTCAGATTTTAGTATTTCTACTTCAGGGTACTTTCCTTTCCAATACATCCTCTATATAGCTACCAAAGTACCATTCTAAAATATATCTTTGCTCAAGCTACCCTCAAGAAATTTCAATGACTCCCTATTGTCACTATTTTAAAAACCATTCAAAGTTCCAGCAAGTTTTCTAAGCATCTAAAATACTTCTCCCTTTCATACAATATATGATATAGCCAGACTGACTTCCCTTCCTTGAAGAAAACATCCCATGTTCCATCTCATTGTCATTGTGTGTACCTGAAATGTACAAGTACATTTCCTCACTTCTGCCTCTAAGAATATCTAGCTTCCTTTAAAGTTAAGATGAGGGATCATTGCCTATTTAAGGACATTTCTGTCCCCTCAACTGTTCCCCTGAAATTAATTCACATATATTTATATATATATCATTTCCTCTTATAGAATGTGGAGGGCAGATAATATTTTTAAAATAGTTTTTATTTACCAGATATATGCATGGGTAACTTCACAACATTGACAATTGCCAGACCTTTTGTTCTAATTTTTCCCCTCCTCCCCCCTCCCCCAGATGGCAGGTTGACCAATACATGTTCAATATGTTACAGTATAAATCAAATACAATATATGTATACATGTCCAAACGGTTGTTTTGCTGTACAAAAAGAATCAGACTTTGAAATAGTGTACAATTAGCCTGTGAAGGAAATTGCAGGAAGACAAAATTAGAGGGATTGGGAATTCCATGCAGTGGTTCATAGTCATCTCCCAAAGTTCTCCCGCTGGGTGTAGCTGGTTCAGTTCATTACTGCTCTATTGGAGCTGATCTGGTTCATCTCATTGTTGAAAATGGTCACATCCATTAGAATTGATCAACATATAGTACTGTTGTTGAAGTATACAACGATCTCCTGGTCCTACTCATTTCATTCAGCATCAATTCATATAAGTCTCTCTAGGCCTTTCTGAAATCATCCTGTTGGTCATTTCTTACAGAACAATAATATTCCATAACATTCACATACCACAGTTTATTCAGCCATTTTCCAATTGATGTGCATCCACTCAGTTTCCAGTTTCTGGCCACTACACAGAGGGCTGCCACAAACATTCTTGCACATACAGGTCCCTTTCCCTTCTTTAAAATCTCTTTGGGATATAAGCCCAGTAGTAACACTGCTGGATCAAAGAGTATGCACAGTTTGATAACTTTTTGAGCATAGTTCCAAATTGCTCTCCAGAATGTCTGGATGTATTCACAATTACACCAACAATGTATCAGTGTCCCTGTTTTTCCACATCCCCTCCAACATTCTGCATTATCTTTCCCTGCCATTCTAGCCGATCTGAGAGGTGTGTAGTGGTATCTCAGAATTGTCCTAATTTGCATTTCTCTGATTAATAATGACTTGGAGCATCTTTTCATATGACTAGAAATAGTTTCAATTTCTTTATCTGAGAATTGTCTGTTCATATCCTTTGACCATTTATCAATTAGAGATTGGCTTGATGTCTTATAAATAATAGTTCTCTATATATTTTGGAAATATTTTGGAACGTTTGACTGTAAAAATGTTTCCCAGTTTATTGTTTCCCTTCTGATCTTAGGCAGATAATATTTTATTTATATTTTCTTATCCCTAATGCCTAGCTCCTCACATGACACAAAGTAGGTGAGTAGTAAATGTTTATAGATTCACTGTACTCCAATAGATGTATAGTCTTTAAAGATACAGAACCTTAAAATATAGCTCTTCCTTGACCTTCAAAGAAAACACTTCCAAATTATAGTGTATTGGAAAGTGTGCAAAATCTTATAATCAATGACTAAATGTCTTGTTAACTGGGAGAATGGTGGTGGTGGTATCAGGAATCTAACTAATATAAGCTCAATAGCTTAAATAAATTATGTAATATGAAGATCAATCATCGTGGCAATTATTACATTGCTACTATTTTGGATGGATCCTCAACTCTTTTGAGGTAAGCAAAATACTTGAATGTTTTAGAAACAAGTATAATTTGAAAGTTTTTATTAATCTTCTGAACTGTGAGAAGAATTTAGCATTAATTAAATACAAAATATGAGTCCTAAGATAACAGATAAGATATTCACTAATAAATAGAGTTTAAATAATCTTAACACATTTAAGTATATTATAAGGATGAATTGAAATATATCAATTTATCATAACGACAGCCAGGGCTTCATTTATGGTAGAGACACAATAGATTGCAGAAATGGATCAACTGAGCAATTAATACAGCTAGATAGGTTTTAAAAAGAAGCAAAAAAAATGACAATACGAAATAAATTTTGCTTATCCTGATGAGAGATTTTAATTTTCAATTGTCAATAATACCTGTTAGCTGACAGAGCATTGACTTTGAAGTTAAAGGACTGTGTTTACATGCATTTGCTGATATGTGATTATAGGCAAATCATGTAATTTCTCAGAGCATCAGTTTTCTTATCTATATAACAAGAGTAGTAATAATAGTTGATTTCCATATGATGTTTTTCAAAGTTTGGAAATCACTTTACAAATATTTTTTCATTTTATCTTTATGACAATCTTGTAGCATATAATTATTGCCATTTTACAGATTAGAAAAGTGAGACTGTAAGAGAGTAAGGAGTTTTTCTTAATTTATGATTAATCAAAGGCATTACTTAGGATCAATGTAACATAATTACTGACTTGCTCCTCTTCCTTTTTCTTGCCCTACACAAAGATAGCTACACATAATCACAGATCCAAACCCAGAAGTTTTATTAAAAGGCTCTCTGTGGACCTTTCTCAATTAACCCATTCCCTTATGCCTACAGTCCTCTAGCTATCTTCCTATGCTAATATGGGCTTGAACACTGACCAATTTGATTTCTCTTTGGATTTCCCAATTACCACTTTGTCTGGTGCTCTTCTTTTACCTTTGTTGGAGTAGTTGTAAGAAAGAGCTTAGCTATATTATTTATTCATGCTGTATCATCTTTCCCAATCTTACCTCAGCATGTCTTTAAAATTTTTTTAAATATACTTTATTTTATTAAATATTTTCCAGTTATATATTTTTTAAAAATTAACATTCTTTTAAAAAATTGTTTGAAATTCTCTTACTCTCTCACAATCCTTCCCCTTCCTTCAAGAAAACAAGCAATATAAATCCATTATTTATGTTAAGTCATGCAAAATGTATTTCCACATTAGCCATGTTGCAAAAGAAAACATGTTAAAAAAAAGGGGGGGAACAAAAAGAAAGTAAAAAAAATTAGACTTTAATCTGTACTCAAGTACATCAGTTCTTTCTCTGGAGGCTGTTAGGATTCTTACAAGGTGCTAAGTCACTGAAATTGATAGAGACAATAATTATCTAATTTAGCATGGTTCAGTATAATTGATCTGATACTTCAAGGAGATGTTATGGGCCAGAACTTGAAACAAGGTACTAAGTGGAATTGATGAGATAATAATTCTCTAATTGACATGTACTTAGTACTTACTATAATTCCACAAGATTTATACCTTTAGGAGAGCATATATAAGGAGGAGCTCTCAGGGCCAAAGAGGACAAGCCCACTTAAAGCTCATTTGGAGGGAGCTGGAGGCTGAAGCTGGCAGAGGCAAAGGACTAGCAGCAACAGCTCTCGGAACCAAGGAGAGAGATAGGTCTCTAAGAAAGCTAACCAGGCCCAAGGAAGGAGACAAGACTTGGAAAGAGACAATAAAAGATTTGGACTTTTAATTCCTGGCTGCATTCAGAGTGATCACTCTAAACTGAAACAAAGGCTGCCTCCAGAAGCTCCCCAAGAAATCTGCTCCCAGAGAACAATATATTTTAGAGAATAATATTACAGGAGGTGAATAACATTTTTTGTCATGGTTCCTTTGGAATTGCCTCAGATCATTATTTTGATGAGAGTGGCTAAATTTCTCTATAATATTGCTATTATTGTTTCTAATATCCTCCTGGTTCTGCTCACTTCATTTTGTACTAATTCAGATAGGACTTCCCAGATTTTTGTTTTTTTCCTGAAACCATCCTGCTTTTCTCTTCTTATTGCAACCACAATCAAAAACCACAACTTTATTTAGTCATTTCCCAATTAATGGACATCTCTTCAATTTCCAATTCTTTGCCATTACAAAAGAGTTACTATAAATATTTGGGATACAAACCTAATAGTCGTATTGCTGAGTCAAAGGGTATAGGTAGTTTTATAGGCCTTTGTGTGAAGTTCTAAACTGTTCTCCAGAAGGCTCAAACTAATTCACAGCTCCATCAAAAATGCACCAGTGTCTCAATTTTTTCATATCCTTTTAACATTTGTCATTTTCTTTACTGTTGTATCAGTCCATCTGATAGATGTGAAATAGTGCCTCAGCAAGTCATTGTCTTTCCATGTAAACTCATGTAAACTTCTAAACTTCCCTAATTCTGTTGAAAACTCCACAATCATAGGTTCATCTTGGCATTATTTTCATTCTTTCTTATGAGACGCATTGAATCCATTGCTAAATGTTGCCATAAAACCTCCACACTATTTCTTACATATATTCCTTTTTTTCCAATCATACAGATGTCATTCATCATAATTCAGAACCTCCTCACCTTTTAACTACATGATTTTAATGACCTCTTAATTAGCATCTCTTGCTTAAATCTCTTCCATCATTAGTCTATCTTCCATATTGTTATCAAAATGATTTTCCTGAAGCAAAGAAATAATCATGTCATTCTTTGGTTCAGTAACTATCTATAGCAACTATCACCCCTGAGATAAAGTACAAACTCTTCAATTTTCCTTCACAAAATGGTCTCAACTTCTTTCCAATCTCTTTGTATATTCTTCTTCTTCCTTCACTTTTTATCCTAATAAAAATTTCCTCCTTTCTGCTGCTCTCATATAGTACTCCATTGTCCATCTTTGTGCCTTTTATGTCTAGAATGCAATTCCTCCTCATCTCTGCTTCACAGAATCTCATTCCTCCTTCAAGACAAAACTCAAGTGTGAATTTCTACATGAAGCTTTTGCTGATCTTTTAACTATTCTAAACTCTGAAACTTCCTAATAGTGCCCTTTCTAACCTCTCAGGGCTGTTAATTTACCTTTGGTATCCATTTATTACTGAATTATCACCTGTGGTTCCAAGATGTTTTAGGATATTCAATATCCATATAATATCTTGGCAGATGGTTTAGATCAGGTTGAGAGTAACCAATGGGTCTCAAACCCATTGGTGAGAAAAGAGCTGCTTATACCAAGAATGCGAAGATTTCCCCCAGTAAAATGGGTGAATTAATGGCCATAAAGCATTATGGTCAGACATCAAAGAAACAAGTCATCCATTTCATCCAAGACTATCACCAGTTATTTTGACTTTTGTCCTATCACTGATCTTTAATGACTATGGAAGAAAGAATGAAGCTGAGGACTTAGTACAAATCTGCTTCTCTTAAATATAGTTTACATATAAGTTAAGACATCATACATCATCCACTATTTTATCCTGATATCATTATATAATTGGTCTTCTTTGAAAAGCAAGAAAGAACATTTATTTTCTTTATTCTTATATATATATATATATATATGTATATGTATATATATGTATATGTATATATATATGTATATGTATATATATATGTATATGTGTATATATATGTGTGTGTGTATATATATATATATATATATATATATATATATATATATATATATATATATATATATATATATATATATATATATATATATATATATATATGTTGTTTTCTCTCCAGTTAGAATGAATCTACAAAATGAGAGATTGTTTCATTTTTTGGTATTTCAATCCTCATGCCCAGCATAGTCAGTGCCTGGTCAATAATAGGCATTTTAACAAACCCTAACTAATTGATTGATTGATAAAGAACATCAGTGGAGAGTCTCAGTAATTCACAAAATCTGTGAAGAGGAGCAGTAATAATATTCATATTCTAAGGTGTGTATAAACAAATTGCTGATAATAAAAAGAAGTAGAGATCTTACTTTTAGGAGGTAAAATTAAACCGAAAGGTAGCACTAACATTTCACAAAGTATGATTAGTGATCATAATGTCATTGCAAGTATCAGACATACTCTTTGTTCTCTGGGCATCCTCTCCAGGGTTCTCCAACTCCACACTCTTTCTCTTTCCCCCCCCACTTTCCACATCTTTAAATATATTGTCTCCCTGAATTAGAATATAACTCTTTAGACTAGTGGATTATCTTCCCCCCATTTTTGTATCCCCAGAATTTAGCACAATGCTTGCTACATAATAAGTGCTTAATGAATGTTTTATCTAATCTAATCTGGAATATGTCAATGGGAGGGAAGAACTTTTTTCAAAATGATCATACTTAAGCAGACATGAAGATTATATGAATAGTTTTGTCTCTAGTGTAATTACAACCTGTTTGTTCACATCCTGTGAGATCCTTGTCTTTGTCTTCCCATAAATATTTCTATGATTATCTACTCAATATTCCAGCAGAGTTTTTTTTAAGGTAATTTAGCTTTATATATATATAATTTATATAATTTAATTTATATAATATAATTTAATTTATATAATATAATTTATATAATATAAATTAATTTATATAATATAATTTATATAATATAAATTTATATATATAATTTATATAATTTAATTTATATAATATAATTTAAGGTAATTTAGCTTTATATATATATATATATAAAGCTAAATTACCTTAAAAAAAACTCTGCTGGAATATATATCAGTGGAGCACTTGGATTGCCAATTTTATCTTGTGTTTTCTCTATATGATAGTAAGTCTCCTTTTCTGGTTACATATTTCCTGTGTGTGTGTGTGTGTGTGTGTGTGTGTGTGTGTGTGTGTGTGTGTATTCTTATATGACTGAAACAGAAAAGATTTTTCAGGAAATATATTTACATGAGAAAGCTTATGAATCAGATTGGATATACATAGTAGAAAATGCAACAGGACAAATGATAGAAGAAACAAAAATGATGATGTTGTGCTTATCAAACCATCAGACCAGAAAGAAAAAATAGGTGATGAATTTCAGAAATGGTTCACGAACTTGGTATGTAAGTAAACATAAGTTATGATGGGAGGGAGGATTTCAACTATTCTGAAATATGTTGGACTTCTTGACTAGCCTTAGAACATTTTATTCTTCAAAAAGTGGAGAAAACAATGAAAGAAATTGCTATTGACATGATTTTGACACATAAGGAACTTTTTTTTTTTTTTTCCAAAATGGAAATGTTGTAAACCTTGGTGGGAAATGGGTAGACTATATTAGGGTTTGTGATAAGAAAAGAAAAGCTGTAAATAGTCTGATATGTATATGAGATTTTGGTATAACAAACTTTAAAGAGTTTTTTGGGGAAATTGGTATGGTTCCATGCTCTCCTTAATCTTCATGCTTCCTGAGTTCTCTTTGCTCTTCCTTTTCAAGGAAGCAGAATCCAAAAATGTTCCTTTCTTCTTTTCTACTCCACTTCACCACTTCAATATGTGTCATACCATATCTTTCAATGGGACAATAAATATAAATGGGATCTATTCAGGCTCAGCATCTCAGAACCTTTGAGCTCTAGATCTACATCAACAACTGCCTCCAAGACAATATTATCTAGATATCTCACAGGCACATTTAACTCAGGATGTTCAAAATCAGGTCTATTATTTTCTCTTAAACCTTCTTCACCTTCTAACTTGACTTTTTCAGAAAGTGATAACAGTATTTACTCTATTTCCAATATTTGAAAATTTGTTATCTGGCTTTTCACTTTTCTCTTATTTCTAATATCCAGTCAAGTGCCTAGTCCTATCAATTCTACATTTGTCATGTTTTGTCCTTGCATGCCCTCCTTTCTATTAGCACTGTCACTAGCCTCATACTTGTCTTCATTATCTTGAATGTTTGGCTTAATGCAATTATCTCCTAATTTAACAGATTTCATTCCAATTCTAATATCTCTCCCTTCCAATATAATTCTTCATACCTCTGGCAGAAAGATCTCTCATGAATAAATAGTCATTTCACTCCCCTAAAAAAAAAATAAAATCTTCCTACTTAGCAAAGTTTAGGTTCTCTTAGCTGGCATTCAAGATGCCCTCCACAATTGACATCACCTGATTTTTCCAGCCTTATTGATCTTCAACTTCTAGTTTATGCTTCTGGCAAACTATATTACTTTCCATTCTTCAAAAAGGTACTAAACTTTCCCCAATTCTGTGCCATCATTCATTCAGAACTTCACTGTACCTAGAATGTCCTTCCTACCTTTTTAACCTATTGAATGTCTCACCACTGCATAAAACCCAACTCACCCTTGCATAAAGCCTCTTCCCCCAACCTTACCTAATATTGGGGAGTTGATTTGTAAATGCATTTAGCATTTATAATCTATGTGTGTCTTCAAACTAATTTATACAATAAATTACAAGAAAAGGCTATTTCTTATCAAAACGTTGGATTTCTTCTGGCTCCTGACACAATGCTCTGCTCATAATTTAGATGCTCAATAAAGACATTTTTTGATTTTTTTAAAATTAATTGAACTTCTTTCTCCTGACTTAGGGGGTAGGACCCTGACTCATTTCAACATTAGTGAGTTTTTGATGGTGAATTATCCTAACTTTAATCTCTCTTTTTCAAGTGTAAATCCATTTTTTTCTATTCAATAGTTTGCTATGGAACTGGAGAATGCATGTATTAGAATGCCTATTTCTCATATTAGTTAGAATTAAATAATTCAGATATAAGTTACAAATTAGTCATTGTTCTTTGACATTAAAAGGTAATACAGTATTAGACATAGTATAAGGTGAAACTAGATTTATAATTGAAATATATCAAATTTGTATTATTCTGCAGATCAGAATTCTTTGCTATTTTCATTATGGAAAGTATAAGAGAAAGAGCAAAATGTACCCTAACTTTTCATAATACTTTAGGAGCTACCACTTGCCTAAATCCTTTAAATAAAGTTTTCTTGCTGTTATTTACTTCTATTTCTTAAAATGCAACATTCTGGTTACTTGAAAGTTCTGGCTAGTTAGATTTGAGCTAATTTCATTTTTTTCTATATTTGAGTGGCAATATAAGATATAATATAAAATATATATATATATATATATATCTGTATATCTATGTATGTATATAATATATTAACTTAAATACATCAAATAATTTGCATAATCTGTCATACCTTTCAAGCTTGTTATTTTTCAAAACAGAATACTAACACTACAAAGAAACTTCAGATATGTCATTTCATTTTTACATAAAGTTAAATTATCTCTTTTGTAATATCTCATTAATTTGTACTACATATCACCTCGGAGGTCCCTGAAAATTCTAAATTTATATTCCTATGATCATAATTTAGTTATCACTAATTTGTAATTTGCTATGATTCACTTAAAAGCTGCATTATCATTATTAAGGAAAAAGTTCACATTATTGTGGCATGACAGAACTTTCATTGACATGCTACATTTAATGAGAATTATAACTTTTCTCATTAATTTAACATATTATCTTCATGAATGTCCATTGATCTTCTCAACAGAGCTACCTTCTATCCAAGGGCATATTGAGATGAGTTGAAGTCTTCCACAAATTCAAAAGTTTAGAGATAGGGGATGGGTGAGACAAATAGTAGAGGTTCTCATCTTATTAAATATGACAAATTGCCACAAACTCTTTGAACAAATTTGGACCTATCCTTTGACCTAATTATTAGCAGTTTCACTGACTCACCTTTTTTTCTTATTTTTCAGTTGACTGTGTCCAACTCTTTGTGATCTCTCTTGGAGATTTCTTGTAAAAGATACTAGAATGGTTTGCAATGTTCTTCTCCAATGCATTTTACAGATGAGGAAACTGAGTTAAACAAGGTTAAGTGACTTGCTCAGGGTCATACAGATAAGAAGTATCTGAAGCCTGATTTGAACTCATGAAGATATGAAGCTGAGTTTTTGTGATTCCAAGCACAATGCTCTGGACAATTAGTTCTACTTTAATTCCCAGAATTCTACTGCTACTATATATAGTAATAAGACCTCATCTCTGTCTTTTCTGCCTCTATGTTAAAAACTTAGTGTAGATCTCTTTCTTACTGTCAAATATTCTCCTTTGCCTTTGCTCCTTTTTTGACCTTTCAAAGTTTCTATGACTGACCACAGCTCCTGGTCATGAGTCTATGTTATTAAACCCTGGGAGATTTTAGCCAACATCTTGGAAGACTGCTTTCTCTTACCTTATCCCAGAGCAGAACCTGGTAGAATAGGAAAATCAGTATTCATTGATATAATTTTAATATGGAAAGTTCCTTAAAGCAATTACATTTAAAAAGTAACTCAATTCTTCTAAGACAACTCATAAGAGAGAGAAATTCTCTCTTTTATTTTAAATAAGGAAGTTTTATTCTCTCTATATACACATAAATAAAGATATAGTTCTCTCATATAAAAATATAACAAATAATTTAGGGGATAATGAGATAAAGAAGAAAAATCCCTGAAATGGAGCAGAAATAAGGTTTCTACATCATGTATAATTGCTTGGCCCTGAAAGGTAAAAAGAACTAAGGAGCATTTATGAATGGGTAGAAATTGCTTAAGAGCAGATTTAAGTAAATAAAATAAAACTTTCAAACAATTAGAACTTTCTGTAACTTGGATAGGCTACGTTTAGAGAAAGAAAAAAATTTCTTTTACTGAATATATTTAATAAGGTACTGTATTACTATTTCTTTGTAATGTTTGAAGGGATGCTTGTATTCTTTTTCTGTTATGTGCTTGGCTCTGAGATGTTCTGATTCTATTTGAGAAAATTTGACCCATACATAATTACTAGCTATGTGGGTCCTGATTTCCTCATCTATAAATGAGGAGAATAAATGGCTTTTAGGTGCCTTCTGGTTTTCCATCTATGATCATCTAATTCTGTAATTCTGATCTATTTGATCTTTATCAAATCTAAAATTCTTTGATCTATAATTCCTGCTAAAATTAGAGAAAAACAATTAGCAAAATAGCAAACATTAGGGAAAAATCAACAAGCAAATACATGGAGCAGATATCTATGAAGACTTTTAATATGAAATGCAATAATTTGCTTACATGTGATTGTGTCTTGACTAGAAAAGTCAGTATGACAGAAATATTGACTAATCATGGATACTTGCAGGATATTTTAAATCTGAAATTCTATGATCTATAGTACTTACTAATATTATAGAAAATATTTAGCCAATTAGCAAACATTAGGAAAGAACAATGAACAAATTCATGGATCAGATATCTATGGAAATTCCTATTATGAAATATAATCATTTTCTTAAAGATAACTTTATGCTTTGATTAAAATATCATTATTTGAAAAATGTTGATTAAACAGAACTTTACTAGATGTTGTAAAACTGAAATTTCCTCTTGAAATTCATTTATGCTATTTTTTTTTCTTCTGATAGGCACAAGCTTGATTTTAATGAAGGGAATGTGAAGATACTTAAATCCTGATTTTAATGAAGGAATATTACTTTAGTTAAGACAAACAAATTTAGACTTGGAAATAGAAGCACGACTCTAATTAATGATTTTTCTAATTTTTCTCTGCTTCAGGATTTAACTAACAATGAATCTTTAGTCCTGACAAATATTTACTTTAAATTATGAAAATATGTTAGTCATGACTATAGCAGGTGGTTCTTCATACTCTTTTTGTGATATAGCATCTCCTCTATTTGCTCTTGCTAAAAGCCTCATCAATTTAGGTACTAGGGCTAGGAGGTCTTCAGTAAGGATACTTAATACACTTTCAAGATGCTGATAGAGCATTTGACCCCAAATTAGAGACAATATGTATAATTGAGGCACTTGGAGTCAGAAGAGGTCTAAAACCTTTAAGCTTTTTTTTTTTTTTTTTTTTTTTTTAAAGCTGTTTGACTATCAATGAGTCACTTGTTAGTGTCAGGTTACTCACTTATAATATTCAGATGATAATAAAACATGAACTCTCTAGCTCACAGTTATGAGGAAAGCTTGCCAAAAATCTTAAAGATTTTATATAAAGATGAGTTATGATCATTATTATCATAGAAAGAAAAAGGTTAATTTCCATATTGTTCAGAATCATTAAGAAGAATAAACTCCACTGTTCCCCCTACACATGCACATATATTACAGTCATAGATCTTCTCATTTTCTGTATCATAAAGCAAATTGAGAGGTAGTATGGTAGTTGATAGGGGGTGAGGTCTAAGTCTTTCTTCTGACATGTCTTAGCTGTATGACACTGGGGAAGTCAGTTAACATCTTAGTAACTCTCTAAATCCATTAGTCTCAAAATCAGCATTGATAGAAATAATTTTCCACAATAATTGAATCAACCATCTAGATAATAAGTAGTAGTAATAAAGAAATTAAAGAATAATTGGAATAATAGGATTTAGGGATCTTCAGATTTCCACTGTTTACAAACTACATACCTTAAGAGATTATGCTCTGGACCCATACCATCTCCATATCTCTTTTAGTTCCTAACCAAAAGATTACAAAAATCTGTAATTCATGTCAGTAGGATCAGGGTTGCAAGAGATATCTGAAGAGAAAATGAAAGGTTTAGAGTAGTTACTATGGTGAAGGAGAATACATCAATGTAGAGGTGAGAGATTGTTGAGTAGCAACAACTTGGCAAAAGCTTTTTTAGCATAAATGTATAGCAGTTGAAAGAAATTCATCACTCAGTGTCATTACCCTCTCTTCTCTGCAGCTTAGAAAGAGTAGAAGAATCACATGACAGGGGATATTCAACCACATTTGAGGATAAGTGGACTGGAAACAGGAGAAGTTCTGGACAATCTGATATTCTCTGGGGGTGGCTAGTGAATCACTGAAGTGGCAGGCCATGGAGTCAAGGCTGGGTATCCATGCAAATAAAATGAAAGTAGAGAAGCTGGACTAGGTGAACATTGGGGATAGAGGGACACTACTGCCAGAAATATTAGTTTTCTCTAGAGAGAAGAAAACTGTACTTGGGAAGGAACAAGTTGCTTGAAACAATGCTTTATATAAAGCAAAACAACAACAAAATTCATTTCCCTACAGTGCCAAACTTGAAATTTTATGAATATTTTCATTCCTGATCAGTCTGACAGAATTAGGAGATTTAGCCCTAGGACATGAATGTGCTGCCTAGGGGTTTCTATGGAAATGAATTAGAATAAATAATGGGAAGCTATAAGAACATAGGTCTATAACTGATTTAGCTACCTTAAAATTAAGGTAGTTAAAGTTAAAGTAAAGTTAAAGTAGAATTGGAATCCAGCTTTCCATCTACTCTAAAATAACAATGGAGACAGACTGTGTAAGTTATATATGTAATACATATTGAGAATTCCTACAGTCTGGGAAGTAATGCACATGTGGTCTATAGAACATTATACATGTTCAGTTATTGTTAAAAAATAAAATTGAAAGAACTAAGAAATTTAAAGGCAAACTGTCTTGTCCTGTATCTCTGTGGTAACTATAAGATATATTTTTAAAGAAAACCTATATTCTTCCATAATGGGGAAAGATTACCTTTATAAAAATAGCAAGTTAGCACATAGCTAAGATGATATTTATATTTATACCCCAAATATTGCCTCTTTATTTGTTTGATTCAAGACTGGCAAAAAATATTGTTAGACCATAAGCAATATTAATTATTGTTATTATTATATAGATATAACTATTATTATATAGATATAACACAGAGTTTTGGGGCTCTCAAAGAACTCGGGACTCATACAGATGAGAAGGATGGCAGTGAGCATGCTTACAAGTCACAAGAAGAAGTCCAGTTACTTCAAATTGGCCCATGCCCTGGAATCTCTTTTTTTCTTATTTTACAAATGTTTTATTTTTTTCTAATTACTTGTAGAAAAATTCAAAAATTCATTTTTTTAAATGTTGAGCTCCAAGTTTTTTTCCCTCTCTCTCTCCCTCCTCGTCCTCCTTAATGAAAAGGTTTAATGAAAAATTTGATATAGATTATACATATGCAGTCATGTAAAACATTTCCACATTAATCATGTTGTGAAAGAAAACACAGACAAAAATCCAAGAAAAATATATATTTCTTAAAATTCAGTAGTATTCCATCACAATCATATATCACAAATTTTTCAGCCATTCCTTAATTGATGGGCATCCCCTCAGTTTCCAATTCTTTGCCACCACAAGCTGCTATAAATATTTTTACATGATCCTTTTCCTTTTAAAAAAATCCCTTTGGAATATAGGTCTGGTAGGAGTATTGCTGGGTCAAAGCATATGCACAGTTTTATAGCCCTTGGTACATAGTTCCACATTGCTCTACAGAATGGTTAGGTCAGTTTACATCACTAACTGTCATTCCCTGAAATTTCATCAAATTAAGTGGGAGAATTGTTAATATATTAGGACCTTCCATTACTCTCATTAAACAATGTAACATTTGTGTCATTCAGTTGCTAGCTCCTGCTATAACTGATATGCCTCATGTTGAAGGCCTCTCTTACCAATCTTTATGGTACATTACCCCACTAAGAAGCTTTTTGCAAGAAACTTCAGATTTTTGTTTCTTTTACTCTTTAATGCTCCTGGAAACATTAAAATATATTTCATTTTTCTCCCCAACAAGAAGAGATCTCTCTTAGAGGTTTAAGCTAATATGACTTTGGATGTGAAACAGTTGTGTTGCGGTTATTGTTTTTAACTCAAAAAATATATACAAAAGAGATTCATCTCCAAATTCCTCAACAATCAGAATCTTTCCTCTTATTTCTGGCAAGAATCAAGGCATGCATACAGAATAGATGAAGTGAAGATACAGAGGAAAGCAAGGGCATGGAGTTGTAAGAGAGAGAGAGAGAGCAATGCATTATGACTAAAAATGCCTATATAACTGGTAATTAAGTTGACCCATGAATTGCTAGATCTAGTTCAGTGTTTAGGAGGCTCTGAAGGAAAGTGTGGAAGAGAAGAGGAATTAGACTGGCTACTAAACTGATCTCATTATTGTATGTGTGTGAAGCCTGGGAAGTATACCAGTGCCATTCCAGGAAACTGAACTTATTTCCATTTGAATTATCTTTGGAAGATTCTGATTTTCACCTGGCAGGATAAGATACCAGACCCTGAGGTTCTTTCTCAAACTAAATTACCAAGCATTCAAACTCTACTTTAGAGAGCTCAACTCTGTTGGGCTGGCCACATTGTTCGAATGCCAAGTATAGGTTTGCCAAAAGACTGTTTTATGGAGAACTCATACAAGGCAAGTGCTCAGAAAATGGTCAGAAAAAGTGACACAAGGACACTCTCAAGATTTCTCTGAAGAACATTGAAATTGATTTCATGACATGGGAGACACTGGCACAGGAGCACCCAGCATAGTGTGCCTTCATCTGAGAAGGTGCTGTGCTCTATGAGCAAAGTAAAATTGAATTTACTCAGAAGAAAGACGAGATGGGCAAAGAGAATCTATCCAAAATGTTCATAGGGACTATTTGTGTCCAATCTGTGACAGAGTACTCTAAGCTTGTATTGGTCTCATGAGCCACAGTTGGATACACTAACTTAACTAACAGTGATGCCATTTTGGTCCTCTTTGAGAATGAAGATGATCGCCAACCAACCAATTATGTACAGTAGTGAAGTAAAGAATAAAGTGTAAAAAAACACTGAAAAGGAAAGAAAAGACCAGGTTGTAAAGGGCTTTATAGTCTAAACAGATGAGTTTATATTGGACTTTAGAGATAAGGGCAGGCAGTGGAGTTTACCGAATAGGGGGTGATATGGTCAGACTTGAACTTTAAGAAAATACCTTTGGATTGGGGCAGAGCCAAGATGGTGAAGAATAGACACAACTTTCTGTGACCTCCTTTGACTTTCTCTCAAAGCAACAGCAGATTGAGCCCCAAACTGGATTTGGAGTCAAAGAACCCATACATATTTGGAGAACAACACATTCCCAGAAGATATCTTGGAAGAAGTTCAGAATAGGTCTATTTTGCTGGGGCACAGGGGGTTGGGTCTGCTGAGCCCAGACCACAACACAGGGAGACCAGGGCAAAAAGGTGAGAAGTCAGACCTTTGCAGCTTCTACACACCTGGTAATCTGTGAGCCTCTTGGGCTACTCTGTCCTGGTTGAAAGTGGGTGGTTTGGTAGGTTTGGTAGGTTTGCTACAAAAGGCAAATTGTAAATTACTGATCCCTAGAAAAATGCGTGATCTAGCTGTGATTATCCAACACCTGAAGTCAATCAGCAGAACTTCCCCAGGGCAAACTAAATACCCCTTTGTACTGAGCAGACCTCAAGCCTAAAAACATGCTGAACCAAAAAAAACCCCAAAAAACAAAACAAAAAAAAAAAAAAAAAAAAAAACCTCTCACCATAGACAGCTTTTATGGAGAGAGAAAAGAACAGACCTCAAATCCTGAGTTTCCTAAAGGCAAAGCAACACCAGATGAAGCCCCAGAGGGAGATATAAGCTGGTCTCCATTTCATACAGTTTTCTTGGAGGATTGCATGAAGGAACTTAAAAGACTTAGAAGAAAAATGGGGAAAGGAAATGAGAAAAATAGAGAAAGGAAATGAAAAGCAAAAAGGAATGAACAAAACATATAATGCCCTACAAAATAAATATAAAAAGGGGCAGCTAGGTGGCACAGTGGATAGAGCACTAGCCCTGAAGTCAGGAGGACCTGAGTTCAAATCTGGTGCCAGATACTTACTAGCTGTGTGACTCTGGGCAAGTCACTTAACCCCATTGCCTCAGCAAATAAATAAATAAATAAATAAAAGTAAAAAAATAAATAAATAAATAAATAAGATACCAATTCATTGAAAAACAAAATTTGTGAAATGGAAAAAATTATGCAATGAACAAAACAATTCAATTGGCCAAATACAAAAGGAACTACAAAAGTAACTGAAGAAAATAATACACTAAAAATTTGAGTTGAACAAATGGAAGTGAATGACTCACTAAGATTTCAAGAATTGGTCAAACAAAAACAAAATAAAATAAATAGAAAAAAAAAATGAAATACCTCCTAGGAAAAACAACTGACCTGGAAAATAGATCTAGGAGAGACAATCTAAAGATAATTGGACTTCCTGAAAACCATGATGAGAAAAAGAACCTAGAGATTATCATACAGGAAATCGTAGAGGAAAACTGCCCTGATATTTTAGAATCAGAAAGTAAAATATCCATTGAAAGAATTCACTGATCGTCTGCTGAAAGATACCCCAAAATTAAATCCCAAAGATATATCATGGTTAAATTTCAGATCTATCACACCAAGAAAAAAGATATTGTGAGCAGCCAGAAAGAAACAACTTAAATATTAAGGAGCCACAATTAGGATTAGCCAGGACCTAGCAGCTTCTACCTTAAAGGACTGAGGGCCTAGAATCTGATATTGTGAAAGGCAAATTACTAGGTTCTTACTAAGTGCTAAGTCGGTGCTTAACAATTCTCTAGTTCACACCCTTGAGTCCAGCCTTTAAGGGGAGTTTACCCCTTTGAACTTCTGAGGAGGAGTTTACATATGAAAAGGAGTTTACACAACCTTTAAAAGGAGCAAATTCGTTGGTTGAAGTAATTTTCCCACAAGCTCCTGAGTTCTCACGGGCCCCTTCTCTGGGAGGATAAAAGAGACAACATTGGGCCGGGAGAAGTGAGTCTACTCTAGGTCAAAATTGGGACTGCTCTCTACAAGAAGAGTCTGGCCGGCAGGTTGAGTTGAGACAGATCTCCTCCCAGAGAGCGATAGGCAGTTTCTGGAGACAACAGAACATTACACTTTGGCGTCCACAGCATGGGGCAAGGACTTTTGCTTATCCTGAAGAGGACTTATTCTGAGCCTTTCAGAGGACTAGCCGGGACCTTGACATTTAAGGACTGATTCTGAGCCCTTTAGAGGAGCTAGCCGGGACCTTAGCATTTTGGTGCCTGAACAGGGACAGACAAGATCCTGATTCCAGTGGAAAAGCCTCCAATCCAGATCTCAGTGGAAAAATCTCTCTGACCCAGAAGCATGAGTAACAAGGAAACTGTTAAAGAACTAAAGTAGAATTCCAGTGAAATGGGGCAAATGCCTTCTGTTCAAGGAAAATATTTAGAGAGCATTATCAAGATTATGAAAAGCCAAGGATTGCTTATAATTTTGGAGGAGATTACTGAACTTTTAAAAGCTGTGCAGGTCATATGTCCTTGTTTTTCTCTGGAAAAAGAATTGGATCCAGATCAGTGGAAATCAGTAGGAAAGCAATTAGGTAAACACTACAATTCCAAACCAAACTTAATTTCCAAAGATACACTTCATACCTACAATTTAATCCAAATAGCTTTAAAAATTGTTAGACTAAAAGAGCCAGATGGGGAGAATCCAACTAAAGAAGATGAATTAGATAACAATGGAGTTAGGTACAATTCTGAGCAACAAGAGCATTTCCCATCTCCTCCCTCAATTAACCCTTCAGGGGTGGAGCAAGAAAGAGGAGGGGAAGAGGCATAAATACAAACAGAATCACCTGTGAAGCAGCCTATGACAAGATTAGAAAAAGCATTGATTAAGGCTAAGAGAGAAGGACAGGATATAAGTGATTTTATGCATGCATATCCTGTGATTGAAGATATTGACTCTGTAGGTCAAAGAAGGAGAAAATATACACCTTTAGATTTGAATAAAATTAAAGATTTGAAAAAAGGTTGTACCCTTTATGGGGCTACATCAGCTTAGGTTAAAATGTTACTAGATGGTTTGTCTTATGAAGTCCTAACCCTGAATGACTGGAAATCCATAGCAAGGACATGTTTAGAACCTGGACAAAATCTGTTGTGGCTTGCAGAGCTTCATGAATTATGTAAGATCCAAGTCAGATGCAATTTGGAAAAAGGAGTTAACACACTTTTGAGCAATTAGCTGGTGAAGGTCAGTATGGAGAGATTTCAGAACAGATTAATTATCCCATGACAGAATATGAACAAATTTCTAAGGCTGCAATAAACGCTTGAGGTTCCCTCCCTGGACAGAAAGATCAGGGGGAGGCTTTCACTAAAACAGAGCAAGGTCCCAATGAACCTTTTGCGGATTTTATGGGATGTCTGCAAACTGCTGTCAAAAGAACTATTGGAGAAAATGCAGCTACAGAAATAATGACCAGACATCTGGCTAAGGAAAATGCCAATGAGATTTGCAAAAAAATTATATGGGGATTAGACAAAGATGCTCCTTTAGAGGAGATATAAGATGATGTGCTACAGTGGGAACAAATGCTTTTTACACCCAGACTATGATCAACATGGAAAGACAGGGTCCCTCTTGGCAAAGGACTTCTAGAGAAATTCGTCGATGTTTCAAATGTGGAAAAATTAGACATCTAAGAGCTCAATGTAGATATGGAGATAGAGTGAGAAGACAGGGTGAAAGAAGACTTAAAACTCCATGTTCAAAATGTCACAAAGGCTTTCACTGAGCCTCATAATGCAGATTGACCTAGGGAAATGAGAAGTGGGGCCCAGCTCCAAGATATCAATCAAAGGATAGGTGGGGCATGAATGCAACTGAGGTTACACCCAAAGAGCCTTTAGAAGGTCAGGACTCTGATGTGATCTATCAGCCTAAAAACAATCACATGGAAGAAAGCGATTACTTTATCAGTCAGCCAAAAGGCAATCAGATTGCAAAAATGAATTACACTTGGGGAGAATACAGGCCTTTTAAACTAACAGGGCTGCTGTGTCCAGTGCAAACAACTCCAATGTAATTGCCAGATGATGAGAAGAGATTTAGAAAGTGGCAAATAGAAGGAAATTAGATAGGTTAACTGCCTGGGAGAGAGGGTTTGCTTGTATTTTAACAGACAGAAGGAAACAGATGAAGAAGGAAACAGATAGGTGGCAACAAGCACTCAGAGACAGAGACAGAACGAGAAAGACCTCAAAACAAAGGAGAAAAATCTAAGAAACATCTGACACTGAAAGAGCATGGCTAATAATAAGATTGTTAAAGAACTTTAAAACCAGCAGGAATCATTGGATTTCATAACACAAGATGAGACTAATAGACAATGGACTTATGAACTTGGATTGCAGCCAAGAATAAGCTATCTAGCTAAAATGAACATTATCTTTTAAGGAAGAAGATGGACATTCAATGATGTAGGTAAATTTCACCTATTTCTAATAAAAAGACCAGAACTGAACAACAAATTTGATTTGCAAACACAGAACTCAAGAGAAACATTAAAAGGTTAAAAGGAAAGAACTCTTGAGAACTATATTTCTGTTATTGGTATACTTAGAGAATGCGGGTATAATTAAATTCTATTATGATAATATAAAAAAGAAACTAAAGGTACAAAGGGTAAAAAGGGAAAAAAAAAGGAAAATGAGGTAAAATAAGGGAAACATCTCATAAACAGGCAAAAAAATCTATTATAATTGAGGGAAACAAGGGAGAGGGATGACCATTGTGTGAATCGTACTCTCAGAGGATTTAGCTCTAAGAGTGAATATCAAACATAGTGTTTTCACAGAGAAACTTAGTTCACTATATAGAGAAATAGAAGGGAAAGGGGAAAAGAAAAGGAAAAAACTAATAGAATGGAAAACAGAATTATTAGAGGAGAGGTGTAAAAAGGGGAGAGGTTCTAAAGGTGAAGGGCTGGTTGAGGGAAGTGGTAATCAAAAGCAAAATATTGGAGAGGAGAGAAGGGGGAAAAGAAAGAGAAAAGCATAACTTAGGGTAAATAAATAAGATGGCAGGAAATACAGAATTAATTATTTTAACTATAAATGTGAATGGAATGGACTCTCCCATAAAATGGAAGTGGAAGACAGACTAGATTAAAAGCCAGAATCCTGCAATATGTTGTTTACAAGAAACACATTTATAGCATAGCAAAACATACAGGGTGAAGGTAAAGGGCTGGAGCAGAATCTATTATGCTTCAGGTAAAGTAAAAAAAGCAGGGGTAGCAATACTGATCTCAAATCAAGTAAAAGCAAATATAGATTTAATTAAAAGAGATAAGGAAAGAAACTATATTTTACTATATTTACCATAGATAATGAATACAATATCAATACTATCAATATCAATATTAAATATATACTCACCAAGTGGGATAGCATCTAAAACCCTAGAGGAGAAGTTAAGATAAATGTAAGAAAAAATAGAAAAACTATATTAGTAGGGGATCTAAATCTTGCTCTGTCAAAACTAGATAAAATGAACCACAAAATAAATTTTAAAAGAAGCTAAAGAGGTAAAAAAAAAAATGTTAGAAAAGTTAGAAAATTGCATGGAGACAGAAAGGAGTTTACTTTTTTTCTCAGTGGTTCATGGAACCTGTATAAAAATTGACCATATGTTAGGGCATAAAAACCTTAAAATCAAATGCAAAAAGGTAGAAATAGTAAATGCTTTTTTTTTTCAGATCATGATGCAATAAAAGTCACATGCAATATAAGGTCAGGAGAAAATAGGCAAAAAATTACTTGGAAATTAAATAATCTAATCTTAAAGAATGAAAGGGTGAAACCACAAATCATAGATACAATCAACAACTTCATCCAAGAGAATGACAATAATAAGATATCATGCCAAAATTTGTGGGATGCAACCAAAGGAGAAATTTTATATCTCTAGATGCTTACTTGCATAAAATTAAGAAAGAGAGAAGATCAATGAAGTGGACTTACAACTAAAAAAGCTAGAAAAAAAAACAAATTAAAAACTCTCAAATTTGAAATTCTGAAAATAAAAGGGGGAGGTTAATGAAATTGAAAATAAGAAAACTTTTTTTTTTTTTTTTTTTTTTTTTGCTGAGGCAATTGGGATTAAGTGACTTGCCCAAGGTCACACAGCTAGGAAGTGTTAAGTATCTGAAGCCAGATTTGAACTCTGGTCCTCCTCATTTCAGGGCTGATGCTCTATCCACTGTACCAAGTAGCTGCCCCAAAGGGAGAACTTTCCACCAATGAAGAGGAAATTAGAGCAATAATTAGCAATTGCCCAACTATATGCCAATAAATTTTATAATCTGAATGAAATGGAAGAATATCTACAAAAATATAGATTGCCTAGGTTAACAGAAAAAGAAATAAATTATTTAAATAGTCCCCTTTTTAAAAAAAGAAATAGAACAAGCTATTAATCAACTGCCTAAGCAAAAATCTCCAGAGATAGATTTACATGTGAATTCTACCAAACATTCAAAAAACAATTAATCCCCATACTATATAAACTATTTGAAAAAATAGGGAAAGAAGGAGCCCTACCAAATTCATTTTATGACATAGACATGGTACTGATAGCTAAACCAGGTAGGATGAAAAACAGAGAAAGAAAATTATAGACCAATTTCTCTAATAAATATTGATGCAAAAAAGTTAAATAAAATATTAGCAATGAGATTACAGAAAGTTGTCCCCAGGATAATACATTATGACCAAGTAGGATTTATACCAGGAATGCAAGACTGGTTCAATATTAGGAAAACTATCAGCATAATTGATTATATCAATAACCAAACAAAAATCTTATGATTATCTCAATAGATGCAGAAAAAGCATTGGTTAAAATCCAACACCCATTCCTATTAAAAACACTAGAGAGTATAGGAATAAGTGGACTTTTCCTTAAAGTAATCAGTAGCATCTATTTAAAACTATTAGCAAGCATCATATGTAATGGGGAGAAACTAGAACTATTTCCAATAAGATCATGAATGAAACAAGGTTGCCCACTATCACCATTACTATTAAATATTGTATTAGAAATGTTAGCTTTGACAATAAGAGAAGAAAAAGAGATTAAAAGAATTAGAGTAGGTCATGAGGAAACCACATTATCACTCTTTGCAAATGATATGATGGTATACTTAGAGAACCCTAGAGAATCAATTTAAAAACTACTAGAAGCAACTCACAACTTTAGTAAAGTTGCAGGATACAAAATAAATCCACATAAATAATCAGCATTTTTATATATTACCAACAAAGTCCAGCAGCAAGAGATAAAAAGCAATTCCATTCAAATTACTGTCAATTGAACAAAATATTTGGTAATCTATCTGCCAAGAGAAAGTTGTGAACTGTATGAACACACCTACAAAACACTTTTCACACAAATAAATTTAGATCTAATCAACTGGAAAAATATCAAGTGCTCCTGGATAAGCCAAGCAAATATAATTTAAAAAATGACAATACTACCTAAATTAATCTACTTATTTAGTGCCATACCAATCTAAGTGCCAAAAATTATTTTACAGACCTAGAAAAAATAATAACAAAGTTCTTCTGGAAGAACAAAAGGTCAAGAATTTCAAGGGAAATAATGAAAAAAAAAAAAAAAAAAAAAAAAAAAAAAGCTAATGAGAGTGGCCTAGTGTGCCGGACCTAAAACTATATTATAAAGTGGAAGGACAAAATAGCTGTAGCTATATTATAATAACTATAGCATATTACTGTAAGCAATCTAGTGTTTGACAAACCCAAAGACCCCAGTTTTTGGGATAAGAACTCACTATTTGACAAAAACTTCTGGGAAAATCGGAAACTATTAGGGAAGAAATTAGGGCTTGACCCATACCTAATACCACATACCAAGATAAAATCTAAATGAGTTCATGATTTAGACATAAAGAGTGATGTTATAAGAAAATTAGAAGAATACAGGATGATTTACCTTTCAGATATGTGGATATGGAAGGAATTTGTGTCCAAAGAACTAAAACTCATACTTGAACACCAGATAGATAATTTTGATTATATTAAATTAAAAAATTTTATACAAACAAAACTAATGCAGACAAGATCAGAAGGGAAGCAATAAATTGGGAAATTATTTTTACATTTCAAGGTTCTGATAAAGATCTCAGTTCTAAAATATATAAAGAATTGACTCAAATTTATAAGAATCCAAACCATTCTCCATTTGAGAAATGGTCAAAGGATATAAAGAGACAATTTTCAGATGAAGAAACTAAAACCATTTCTAATCATATGAGAAAGTGCTCTAAATCATTATTGATCAAAGAAATGCAAATTAAAACAACTCTGAGATACCACTACATACCACTCAGATTGGCTAAGGTGGGAGGAAAAGATAATGAAAAATGTTGGAGGGGATGTGAGAAAACAGGGACACTGATGCATTGTTGGTGGAACTATGAACAGATCCAGCCATTCTGGAGAGCAATTTGGAACTATGCTCAAAAAGTTATCAAACTATGCATACCCTTTGATCTAGCAGTGTTTTTTTAAATAAAACTTTAATTTTCAAAACATATGCACGGATAATTTCACAACATTGACCCTTGCATAGCCTTGTGTTTCATATTTTCCTCTTCTTACCGCCACCTCCTCCCCTAGATGGCAAACAATTAAATATATGTTAAACATGTTAAAATGTATGTTAAATATATATATATATATGTATATGAAACATATTTATAAATATGTATAAGCATATTCATACAATTCTTTTGCTAGATAAGGGAAATCAGATCAAAAAAAAAAAAAGCAAATGAGTAAGAAAATAAAATATTAGAGAACAACAACAAAAAGAGTGAGAATGTTATGTTATGATCCACATTCAGTTCCTACAGTTCTCTGGGTGTAGATGACTCTCTTCATAACAAGATCATTGGAACTGGGATCAATCATCTCATTTTTAGAAAGAGTCACGCTCATCAGAATTTATCATCACATAATATTGATGTTGCCATTACAATGATTTCCTGGTTCTGCTTTTCACTTAGCATCAATTCATGTAAGTCTCTCTAAAAGTCTTTCTAAAATGTAAGTCTTTCTAAAATTATCTTCCTGATCATTTTTTTTTCATTATGAAATTTGTTTTATTCTATCTAAAACATCATCTTGATTATTTATTTGACCTAGGGATAATTTTGATAATTAACTTTATTTTTTAATTATAGCTTTTTATTGACAGAACATATGCATTGGGTAATTTTTCAACATTATCCTTTGCATTCACTTCTGTTCCAATTTTTCCCTTCCTTCCTTCCACCCCCTCCCCTAGATGGCAGACAGTCCCATACATGTTAAATATGTTAAAAGTATATCTTAGATACAATATATACATACAGATTCATACAGTTCTCTTGTTGCACAAGAAAAATCTGCTTCAGAAGGTAAAAAATAACCTGGGAAGAAAAACAAAAATGCAAGTAGTCCACATTCATTTCCTAGTGTTCCTTCTTTGGGTGTAGCTGATTCTTTCCATCACTGATCAATTGGAACTGAAATAGATCTTCTCTTTGTTGAAGTTATCTACTTCCATCAGAATACATCCTCATACAGTATTGTTGTTGGAGTGTATAATGATCTCCTGCTTCTGCTCATTTCACTTACCATCAGTTCATGTAACTCTCCAAACTTCTCTGTTTTCATCCTGCTGGTCATTTCTTACAGAGCAATACTATTCCATAACACTCATATATACCATAATTTATCCAACCATTCTTCAATTGATGGGCATCCATCATTTTCCAGTTTCTAGCCATTACAAAAAAGGGCTGCCACAAACATTTTGGTACATACAGGTCCCTTTCCCTTCTTTAATATCTCTTTGGGATATAAGCCTAGTACTAATACTGCTGGATCAAAGGGTATGCACAGTTTGATAACTTTTTTGAGCATAATTCCAAATTGCTCTCCAGAATGGTTGGATCTGTTCACAACTCCACCAGCAATGCATGAGTATCCCAATTTTCCCGCATCACCTCCAACATTCATCATTATTTTTTCCTGCTATCTTAGCCAATCTGACAGGTGTGAAGTGGTATCTCAGAATTACTTAATTTGCATTTCTCTAATCAATAGTGATTTATCACACCCTTTCATATGAGTAGAAATAGTTTAAATTTTATCATTTGAAAATTGTCTGTTCATATCCTTTGACCATTTATCAATTGGAGAATGGCTTGATTTCTTATAAACTACAAGTCAGTTCTCTATATCTTTTGGAAATGAGGCCTTTATCAGAACTTTTAACTGTAAAAATATTTTCCCAGTTTATTGCTTCCCTTCTAATCTAGTTTGCATTAGTTTTGTTTGTACAAAAGATTTTTAACTTGAAATAATAAAAATTTTCTACTTTTCAATAATAATCTCTAGTTCTTCTTTGGTCACAAACTCCTTTCTCCTCCACAAGTCTAAGAGGTAAATTATCCTATGTTCCTCTAATTTATTTATACTCTCATTCTTTATGCCTAAATCATGAGTGCATTTTGATCTTATCTTGGTGTATGGTGTTAAGTGTGGGTCCATGCCTAGTTTCTGCCATACTAATTTCCAGTTTTCCCAGCAGTTTTTGTCAAATAGTGAATTCTTATCCCAAAAGTTGGGGTCTTTGGGTTTCTCAAACACTTGATTGCTATAGTTATTGAATATTTTGTTCTGCGAACCTAACCTGTTCTACTGATCAACTAGTCTATTTCTTAATCAACACCAAATGGTTTTGGTAACCATTACTTTATAATATAGTTTTAGATCAGGTACAGCTGGACTGCTTTTATGTGATTTTTTTTCATTAGTTTCCTTGAAATTCTTGACCTTTTGTTCTTCCATATGAAATTTGTTGTTATTTTTTCTAGGTGATTAAAATAGTTTCATGGGAGTCTGATTGGTATAGCACTAAATAAATAGATTAGTTTATGTAGTATTGTCATCTTTATTATATTTGCTTGGCCTATCCACTTGTTTAAATCTGACTTTCTTTGTGTGGAAACTGCTTTGTAGTTTTGCTCATATAACTCCTGACTTTCCTTTGGCAGACAGATTCCCACATGTTTTATATTATCGACAGTCATTTTAAATGGAATTTCCCTTTGTATTTTTTGCTGTTAGATTTTGTTGCTGATTAATTATGTGGATTTATTTTTGTATCCTGCAACTTTGCTAAAGTTGAAGATTATTTCTAATAGCTTTTTAGTAGAATCTTTGAGGCTCTCTAAGTATACCATCATATCATCTGCAAAGAGTGATCATTTGGTTTCCTCATTACCTACTTTAATTCCTTTAATCTCTTTCTCCACTCTTATTGCCAAAGCTAGCATTTCTAATAGTAATAGTGATAGTAGACAACCTTGTTTCACTCCTGATCTTATTGGAAATGGTTCCACTTTATCCCCATTACATATGATGTTTACTGATGGTTCTAAATAGATGCTCCTGACTATTTTAAAGAAAAGTCAATTTATCCCTATACTCTCTTGTATTTTTATTAGGAATGGATGTTTGATTTTATCAAATGCTTTTTCTGCATCTATTGACATTATTGTTACTTTGGTTATTGATATAGTCAATTATGCTAATAGTTTTTCTACTATTGAACTGCCCTACATACCTGGTATAAGTCCTACTTGGTTGTGGTCTATTATCCTCATGATGATTTTCTGTAATATTTTTGCTAATATTTTATTTAAGATTTTTACATCAATATTCATTAAGGAGATTGGTCTGTAACTTTCCTTCTCTGTTTTAGGTGTCAGTATCATGTCTGTGCCATAAAAAGAATTTGGTAGGACTCTTTCCATTCCTATTTTTTTCAAATAGTTTATATAGCATTGGAGTTAATTGTTCTTTAAATGTTTGGTAGAATTAACATGCAAATCCATCTTGTCCTGGGGATTTTTTCTTTGGGAGTTGATTAATAGCTTGTTCTATTTCTTTTTTTTAAATGGGACTGTTTAACCAATTTACTCCTTCCTCTGTTAATCTGGGTAAGATATATTTTTGAAGATATTCTTCCATTTCATTTAAGTTATCAAATTTATTGGCATAAAGTTGGGCAAAGTAACTCCTAATTATTGCTCTTATTTCCTCATTAGTGGTGAGTTCTCCCTTTTCATTTTCAAGACTAAGAATTTTATTTTCCTCTTTCCTTTTTTTAATCAATTTTACTAAGGATTTATCTATTTTATTGTTGTTTTTTTTTTTTCATAAAACCTACTCTTAGTTTCATTTATTAATTCAATAGTTTTTTTTTTTTTTTTACTTTCAATTTTACTAATTTCTCCTTTTATTTTTAGAATTTCAAATTTGGTATTTGACTCAGGGTTTTTAATTTGTTCCTCCTCTAGCTTTTTTAGTTGCAAGCCCAATTCATTGACCTTCTCTTTCTCTATTTTATGCACGTAGGCCTCTAGAAATAGAAAATTTCCCCTTATTACCACTTTGGCTGCATCCCACACATTTTGGTATGACATCTCATTATTGTCATTTTCTTGGATGAAATTATTAATTATGTCGATGATTTGATGTTTCACCCAATCATTCTTTAGGATGAGATTATTTAGTTTCCAATTATCTTTTGGTCTATTTTCTCCTGGGTTTTTATTGAATGTAATTTTCATTGCATCATGATCTGAAAACGATGAATTTACAATTTCTGACTTTCTGCATTTGAATTTGAAGTTTTTAATGTCCTAATATATGGTCAATTTTTATATAGGTTTCATGAACTGCTGAGAAGAAAGTGTCTTTCTGTCTCCTTTCAGTTTTCTCCAAAGATCTATGATACCTAACTTTTTAGTTTTCTATTTGCCTCTTTGACTTCTTTCTTATTTATTTTGAGGTTTGATTTATCTAATTCTGAAAATGCAAGGTTGAGATCTCCCTGTATTATAGTTTTGCTATTTATATTCTTCTTGCAGCTGTCTTAATTTCTCTTTTAAGAAAATGCTACACCATTCCAATAATTCTCAGATTATCTCTCCTAGATCTATTTTCCAGGTTTGTTGTATTCCCAAGTCAGTATTTAACATTTTTTTCATAGTTTTATTTATTATTATTATTATTATTTATTTATTTTTTCATTTTGCTTGACTGATTCTTGGTGTCTCCTAAGTCATTTATTTCCATTTGTTCAATTCTGAATTTTAATGAATTATTTTCTTCATTTACTTTTTTATTTCTTTTTGTAATCATTCAATTGAGTTTTTAAATGAATTGTTTTATTCAATGGAATTGTTTTTTTTTTTCCATCTAGCCAATTTTATTTTTTAGAAATCTATTTTCTTCTTCCAATTCACTAATTATGTTTTCCTTGGAATTGTTTACCTTTTCTCATTCACTAATTCTGTTTTTCAGGGATTTGATTTCTTTATCTACTCTACTTTTAAATGAGTGGGATGACTTATCCAGACCCTCTTGCCAAATTTCCCTTTTCTTTCCCATTTTGCTTCTAGCTCTCTTGTAAGAGCCTTTTAAAATTTCTCCTATGAGAGTCTTGTGTGGTGGGAACAGATCATATCCCCCTTTGGGGGTTCATCTAGAGGCCATAGGTTTTTAGTCTCCTCAGGGTTTGAAGCCTGCTCTCTATCCATATAGAAGCTGTCAATAGTTAGAGGGCACTTTAGTTTTTTACTCATTTTGACAAAAAAAAAATCAAAGAAAACAAACTAGCAAAAGCAAATGCAGTCTGCTTTTTGGGCAGTGTGGTGTTACCAAACTTCCTCTACAGACTATAGTAAGTAGTAGTGAAGCAGAAGTGGAACAGTAATGGCTGTGCTGCCTGCACAATGACCACTCTCTGAGGACTCTGAGAGTATTCTGAGTCACTCTGGGTGTTGGGTATGGTCAGGTCCTGAGGGACCCCAGTGCTTATAGCTTATCTGCTGATCTACTGCCTTGCTGCCAGGGCAAAGAAGCTCACGATGTGTAAAGTTCTCCCCACAAATTTTCCGATGGCTGAGACTACACCCTGCCCCTTCCAGTCTGCTCAGCTGCCTTTGCTGCTCTCACTGCCTGCCTGCAGTCTGTGCCTTATCTAACCATCCTTGCTTGCAAAAATAGACCTTTTCTGGTGAATTTTCTGTTGGTAACATATTTATGGGTTTTTTCAGTCAAGCACTAATTCTGAAGCCATATCATGAAAAAAAGTAGTCTGAGGGTAAGGAAGAGCTTAAATAAATGTATGTGTCCCCTCCATCATCTTGGATGGAAGCCAATTAAGTAGTGTTTTTATTGGGCCTCTATCCCAAATATATCTTAAAGGAATGAAAGGGACGCACATGTGCAAAAATGTTTGTGGCAATCCTTTTCATGGTGACAAGAAACTGATTAGATGCCCATTAGTTCAAGAATGGCTGAATAAGATATGGTATGTGAATATTATAGAATATTATTGTTCTATAAGAAATGACTAGCAGGATGAATACAGAGAGTCTGGAGAGACTTGTATGAACTATTGTACATGGCAACAACAATATTATATGATGATCAATTCTGATTAATGTGACTCTCTAACAATAAGATGCCAGTTCCAATGGCATGTGATGAAGAGAACCATCTACACACCAGAGAGAAGACTGTGGGAACTGAATGTGGATCACAACATAACATTCTCACTCTTTGCTCTTGTTCACTTTAATTTTGTTTTCTTACTCATTTACTTTCTTTTATGATGTGATTTTTTTTGTGCAGTAAGAGAATTGTATAATTATTTTTTTCATCATGATTTTCAGGGAGTCCAATATTCCTTAGAGTATCTCTCCTAGATCTATTTTCCAGGTCTGTTGTTTTCCCAAGTAAATATTTAACATTTTTTTCTATTTTTAAAATTTTTTTGGTTTTTCTTGACTGATTCTTGATGTCTCATTGTCATTCATTTCCATTTGTTTAGTTCTGATTTTTAATGCAATATTTTCTTCATTTCCTTTTTTTTTAAACTTTTTTTTTTGTTTAAATGAATGTTTTGTTCTATGGAATTTTTTCCCATTTCACAAAAAAATTTTAAGGAGTTATTTTCTTTTTCTAATTTACAATTCTGTTTTCCTGGGAGTTCTTTACCTTTTCCAATTCACATATTCTGTTTTTCAGGGAGTTGTATTATTTTTCCAATCTATCTTTTAATGAGGTATATGCTTTTTCCAAATACTCTTGCAAAGTTTTCCTTTCTTTTCCCCATTTTTCTTCTAGCTCTCTTTTAAGATCCTTTTTAATTTCTTCTAGGAAAGTCTTATGTAGTGTTTGGGACTTCATCTGTATACAATCTGCTTTTAGTCTCCTCAGGGTTTGAAATCTGTTCTTCTCTTTCACTATAGAAGCTGTCTGTAGTTAGAGCTCACTTTGTTTTTTTACACATTTTTTAAAATGTTGGTATCTGCTTCTAGGGCAAAGAAGTTCCAAACTTCCTTTACAAACACTTGGAAGTGGCAACAGCTATGGTGGGATCACGCTGAGTCACTCCTGGTGCTGGGTGGGTGTGGCCAGATCCCATGAGACTCTGGTGCTTTGGAGTACATGCTTTACCTTTTGTGTTTGTGTTGGATGTTTTATAACTTCCAGGGCAACCAGGGCAGAATAGCCAACCCTGTGATAGAATCCTCCCTGTAGATTCTCTGCTCCACAAAAAACATACCCTTTCACTAGTCTGCTCAGTATGGGCTGGCCTCTGTACTCTGTCTCCCTGCTTGAGCCCAATAAAAACAGACCTTTTCTGGCAATCTCATGAAATTAGCTGATAGTTTGCTGCACTGCCAATATTTGTGGATTCTATTTCAGAGGGTAAATTTTGTAATTAGTGTGAGAGTAGTAGGAGAGCTCAGAAAAAAAAAAAGTGTATGTTCTCTCCACCATCTTGGCTCCACTCTCACAAAGATTCTTCTTGATAGCCATCTGAAAAGCTCTATCTATTAAGTGTACCTAATGGTACCTTGATGATAGGATTCAGAGAATACATGATAACAGATACATGATAAGAATATAACTGAGACATGAAGATGTGCAAGACAACTCTCTGAGACTAATATTCAAAGAAAATTATTATTAGATTAGTGAAAGGAGTTGTCTTTATGGACAGTTATGTATACATAGATAGATACCTATCTCTCTCTCTCTCTCTCACTACACACACACACACACACACACACACACACACACACACACACATATATTAGTGATATCACAGACCCAGTCCCTATTCCTACCAGAATTAATAACCATTTATCATCTCTGTGAAAATATTTGCATCAAAACATTATTATTATTGTTGTGTTAATTTCATACTTGGGAAAAAGCTTTCAATCATCAAAGCACTAGACAATTTTTCAAATGCAATGCACCTCACCCTTTTACTCTTGTTCAATGCTGGGTCAATTCACTGACCATTTGAGGTGCCTGGATTCATCAGTTTAATATATCAAAGAACTATCAATCCATAGCTTATCATACTTCTGAAAATAATCATTTTCATCTACTTCATTTTTCTGAATAGTTTGGACACCATAGAAAAACTATCATAATAGTTGTTTTAAATCATCAAGAAATGACTAATGAAATAAATAGGCATTTGGAGAAAAATTCCATTGCTCTTCACAACAAAGGGAACCAAATCAAAATCCGTTGAGAATGGTAAAGATATCATAAAAAATAATGTAACACTCCCCAAAATGATGAAGAAGCAGTTCAGCTTGTACCAAAATGCTTCTGAAGAATAATCAAATAAATAACTATCACAGAAACAGTGACAAATTGTAATTCTTAAAGAATTACCAGATAGTAAATTTAGAACAAAAGACAGACACAATAAGATTAAAAGAGGGTTGTCTGAAAAAGAAGACATGATTAGAATGCAAAAAATTGAGGAAAAAAGAAGGAAAAATAATGAAAAAAATATAAAAACAAGATTGGAAAAGCATATAAATTCTGCACAAACCCAGTGTTTTAATACATAATACCACTTTAGAATCAGGAAAAGTTGAGATGAAAGAGAATCAAGGACACTATACTGGAAAGGACCTAATCTAGTTTAACTGTGTTGCATATGTTAAGGAAAATTGAGCCTTTCCATCTGTTCTGAAAGTGAATTCTTTTGTATGTGTAGTTTCCTCTATCAGAGTGTGAGCCCTTGAGAATAAGAAGTATTTGGTTTTTTTTTTTCCTATTTATTTGTACCCCCAGCACAAGGCAAAGCTCTTGGAACAAAGCTAATGCTAGTTACTTTTTCTCTCATTTCTAATTCTTCAGTGGATATATGATTTAATTTGGGTTTCATTGAAACTTATCCTTCCTTATATTTTTTTCCATGTCCTCCAATCATTCTTTCATAGAGCATCTATTCAATATGCTAAAAATCTTCTTCTATGTCTTATCAATCAGTGGCTACCAGTGATGTTCTTAGACTGACATTCTACTATTCTTCCTCTGTACTATATGATTAGCCCTTAAATGTTGATTTATTAATTTTTTTTATTTTGAAAATAACTTTTTAATTTAGAAAAATCACTAGCCAGCACCTGATAGAGAAAAGATAGATGAATTATGCAATTTAAGATCCACATTTTTGGACATCTACAATAAAGAAATCTCTTTGTTTGACTATGCATATTGACTAGGAAGTTTTGCTTATTTTTTTTCTAGTGGAGCAGGTGGGAAGTATAGAAAATAAATGCTATTAATTGAAAAAATATTACATGACCAACCTGACTTCTTTTCTTATCATATATTTCCTATATAATATCTTTTAGCAGTATAGCAGAGTAAATAGAATCCTTATTAGCTAAGTGTGGAGAAGTTCATTACCAGCAAGTTAGTCAAAAGTGTGGTTGCAAATATATATGTGAATGTGTTTCACATAGTGATAAGAACTGCACCAGGGAATAGATTATCCATAGTAATGAATTGTTATATATTTTAAGACTTCAAATATTTTGCCTTACTTTTGTATGTCATATGTTATTAAAAAGAGATAGATTTGTGGATTTCTTCATAGTAGGTTTTGTTAAATGAAAATAAAATGAGAGTATATGTCTTCATAAAGAGAATGGAAACCCCTCCCCACAAAAAATAAAACATTAATTCTGTCATGTATAGTTCTTATTTCTAATCCTAATAGCTGACTTTTTTTACAGTGATTTAAGTTACAAAACATTTTAAAAACATTATTTCATTTAATTCTCACAATAAGCCTTTAAGATAAATGTTATTATTCCCATTTTAAAAATGAAGAAGTTGAGCCTCAATGATATTAAAGGACTTTGAATTTTCTCTGGGCTCTCTGTCTCTCTCTGTGTGTTTCTGTCTCTGTATGTCTCTCCTTTTCTGTTTCTGCCTCTGTCTCTGTTTTTTTATCTCTCTGTATAATGTGAGTATAAATGTGTGTGTGTGTGTGTGTGTGTGTGTGTGTGTGTGTGTGTGTGTGTGTGTGTGTATGTATGATTTAGAACTCAAATTTAGGCCTTCACTACCTTAGGTACAGACTTTATCTATTATGTTTCTGTACAAAGCCAATGATGCATTTAACATGAAAATTTTTTATTATCAACTAATGTAGCAAACTAAACTATGTATCATAGGCACATGTATAAAGAACTATTCTTAAATTTTATTCAATAAATTATATTCTTGTAGATGTGACTAAAAAGACATTTATTCATATAGAATCATACAACTTTAAAGATTATCTAGTCCAGTGCCCTAATATTGTTATGTCGTAAAAGCATGGCTCACATAGCATGGCATTAGGAAGAAATACAAATTTTAATACAAGAAAATAGTTTAAAACCTCTATATCTGAAAAAGCACCAGGGATATGCTGTTAAATATAATCAGTGTGTTTTTTTGTTTTGATTAACTCTACTTTTTCACAAGGAAGAGTGTTGTGGGGGCTAGGAGGGAGGGTAACAAAACAAAACAAAATATAACCCAACAAAATTATTAATTCATTTGTTTTCTGAGGCAATTGGGGCTAAGTGACTTGCCTAGAGTCACACAGCTAGGAAGTGTTAGATGTCTGAGAACAGCTTTGAACTCGAGTCCTCCTGACTTCAGAGCTAGTGCTCTATAAGCTGTGCCACTTAGCCATTTGAATTTCTGAATATTTATAAGTCATTACAGAAAAGTTTCTGCAGAATCACCTTCTACACAAGGTACTGTGTTATTTAACCGGTAATTAGGAGTATAAAGCAAGAAAGCTAGTACCAAATTTCAGGAACTCCAACATCTTTTGTACCTTCACTATAGAAAACCTTGGTTTTGATTATGAGCTGGGATTCATATCTCACCCTGTTTGGTACTTATACATTGTACCATGAATTTCTCTGACTTTTTTTATCTGTTAAAGTGAGATTCAACAATTATAAGAAAATAGTGTTCCTATAGTTTCTCACAAAGATCAAGTTTCCTATAATGTTTTCAATTGTTGATTTAGAATGCACAAAGAAAATTATTTGCTTTAATAAAAGCCAAGCAATTCGTTTGTTTTCAATTTGACATTTGTCAATCATCCCAGTTAAATGCAAAAATCATAAACATATATCTCTGAAATAGCAGAACTCAAGATATTTCTTTGAAAAGTTTTAAAATATCTAAAAATATGAGAAGCAGTAGAAAAGTCTGCTGAATGTGGAGGTCTAGAAACATAGATTTGTCTTTCAAACAAATGCTTTAAAATATTAAATAAAAAATATTTTACTTTTCAATCACATACAAAATAATTTTAAATTTCCTATTTAAAATTTCTGAGCTCCAGAGTCTCTCCCTTTTTTCCCCTCACCTCTTATTGAGAAGGCACGCAATTTGATATAGGTTACATATGCTTAGTCATGCAAAATGTATTTTCATAGCAATCATGTTGTAAAAGAAAACAAACTAAAAAAAAAAAAAGAAATACCTTCTAGAAAAACAAAGTTTAAAAAATATATGTTTCCGACCGCACTCAGATGCCATTGATTCATTCTCTAGAGCTGGATAGGATTTTTTCACCAAAAATCCTTTGGAATTGTCCTAGATTATGATATTACTGAGAATAGCTAAATTATTCATAGCTGATCATCATAAAATTATACAAAATATAATTATGTACAATATTATCCATGTTCTGCTCACTTATTTTTCATAAGTTCATGTAAATCTTTTAAAGTTTTTATGAAATCATCCTTCTCATCATTTCTAATAACAAAATAGTGTTTCATCAAACCACATACCATATCTTGTTTAGTCAGTCCTAATTGATAGGTATCCCTTCAATTTCCAATTTTTGCCACCAGAAAAAAATTTCTCTAAATGTTTTTATATATTTAGACCCTCTTCCTTTTTAAAAGCAAATTTCTTTGGGACAAAGACATAGTAATTGCATTGCTGGGTCAAAGGAAATGTACAACTTTGTAGCCCTTTGGACATAGTTCCAAATTGCTCTCCAAAATGAATGGATCAGATCACACCACCACCAACTGTGTATTAGTATTCCAATTTTCTCATATCTCCTTTAACATTTGTCATTTTTCTTTGCTGTCATATTAGCCAGTCTGATATGTGTAAGGTGATATTTCAAAGTTGTTTTAATTTGAATTTCTTTAATTAATATAGAGACCTGGATTTGAATCTGTACTTTGTGAATCTATTTAGAATAAGTGACATCGACATGACTTAATTTTTCTTAGCTTCAGTTTTTCTCTCTATAAAATGGAAATAACAATACTAGTATTACCTACATCACAGAGGTGTGAGGAGAGTGGTTTGAAATTCTTAAAGTACTGTATTTTATAGTCATGGAAATTATGTTTCTTTTGATTATACCCGAATCTAATTTTTTCCCTAGTTTTAATGAGTCTTCAATTCTGAATATTTGTAAACTTACACTAGTGTGTTGAGTCAGGGAATTAACCTTTTACTATATGTCCTCAAATAAAATTATCTGTGCTTAATTCCTAGCAGTATGAGTAGTTTAAAGAATTACAATAAAGACATAAGTTAACAACCAATAAAGAAGCATAAATGTCCACTTTTGGAAACCTACTGCTCACTTTTGGCTTCATACCTTCATTAAGTGATGAAATAAATATGGGAGCATGCTATGAGTACTGTATTATGCATAGACTTTGTGATCCACACAAAGAGCTGAAACCTCTGCTTCTGTGCTCCTTGGAGTCTAATTAGAAATAAAATGCATTAATGAAGAGTATTTTAATTTTTATTAAAATTGCTTTTGTTATTTAAAACAATACAGGGTAGCTTGTGATCAAGTACCAAATGAGATAGACATAATAAGTGATATATAAGCTCAGAGGGGTCCTTGAGTAATCAGGGAAGGCATCCTCAGCCCAGAAAAACTTAAATTGGATCCTGAAGGATCAATAAGATTCAGAAAAATAGAAGAAAAGGAAGAAAAGGGTTGCAGATGAGAGAAATCTTTCCCAGGGATTCCAGTATTTGGAAATTAAATATCCATAATAATGAGAAAATTATACAGTAGAAGAAAGTATGCTCTTTGGACAACACTGTGCATACTGAATAACAGTTCATGGTCACCCATTTCTCTGAATTCCTTCCTGAAACCTCTGTTCAAAATATTGCAGCATTCACCCTATGAACCCACAATTAAAACATTCATGATAAACTTGTTCTTCTTTTCCCTTGATTACCAAAAGATATATACTCATTTAGAAAGATGATTTGAAGTATCCTACGCATCCTGTTGCTAGTTTCCTCTCTGTTTTCAGCACTTAACTTACTGGATTGAAATGAAAGAGGGATGATTGTCCCAGAGATAGATTCTAATTCAACAAAGATGTTCTGTTTCTATTCCAGATGTATTATATCTACTAGTCTTCCAGACGTGCTAATGGAGGGCAGAAAATTTTTCAAATGTATGTCTAATCTTCTGTACAGTAAGAGCCACAACTTAGAACAATTTATTTATTTTAGAATAAAATGTTTTCTCACACAAAAAGGTGAAAAATAAAAACAGTCAGGGTGGCCTGGGGCGCAAGGAAGCTGTTGTTGCAGGAATCCTGCAAGTTAATGTGAGAATTCACCCGGGACTCTAAGAGAGATGTGAAGAGGGAAGAGGGGGAAGGGGGTGAGGGACAAAAACTCTCTTCCCCTTGCAGCTGTCCCTTTCCTTCATTTGTTGCTCCAATAAGCAGTAATTAGGTCCTGAGCTAATGGTGTCAGCTGATCTGCTGTTTTTAGGCTAGACCCAGAGGAATCTCCATGGAAACCCTGCTGGAGTCATCCCCCCACCTGGATGCTGCGTGCTCCTTTCTGCCACCTGGCTGCTGCCTGGCCCGCTGCTACCACTTCTGTTGCCTCCTCCCTGTCTCTAACCTGCAGCCTGCAGCATGCGCACTGCCCCCGGGATCCCTAAATGGGACAATTCTGCCCGTGACGTAAGCGCCCAGCCGTCTCCACAGAAACTTTTGTCCCGCTGTCCAATCAGGGAGCTTGGAAAGGGCTGGAGAGGGGGGGGGGGGGCGGGAGGAGAAGAGAGTTGGGGCGGGGGGGGGGGCGTGGAGAGGCGAGAGGTTTAGTGTGTGGAGCTGTTCGAGCTCAGCCTGGGCTGTCAGTCCCTGCTCCAGCCGCTGCGCGAGACCTCCTAGATTCATTCTCTCTCTCTCTCTCTCTCTCTCTCTCTCTCTCTCTCTCTCTCTCTCTCTCTCTCTCTCTCTCTCTCTCTCTCTCTCTCTCTCTCTCTCTCTCTCTCTCTCTCTCTCTCTCTCTCTCTCTCTCACACACACACACACACACACACACACACACACAAGCATACGCACATACTTCATAGGAGAGGGAGGCACTGACCATTTTTCAAGTGCTGGGACTATACTGCTGTGCGGTGGGTGCAAAGACTCTTCGTTCTCACTTCTTGCTTTCGCTCTGGATACAGAAGACAGGGGAAATACGGAACTTGAATTGGACTAGTTATTTGTACACTTATCTGACAGTCTACTTAAGAAAGCAGCTGAACTGGACGAGTTCATGCCTTAACAGTCTAAAAAAAAAGAAAAGGATTGCAGCTACAGCACGAGGAAGATGGGAACTCCCCTATTTCTACCTCTTTAATAAATGGAATGAAATATTGAATGGAGGAGCCGCACACTACATTTGCCTGGGAAAGTCGTCCGGCGGAACTAACAATTTGGCTACTTTCATCAGAGGAGGGGGTGTTCATTACGTGGCAGGGGGGAAAAGGAAACCAGAAACTGAATGTATGAATTTTAAACTATTGGCCAAGCAAAGGGAGAAAAAAAATTCAAGATTTTATTTTAAACAAAGGTTTTCTAGGCTTTTATACCATAAACTCACTTCAGTGTTTTGTGACCAGTTTAGCGGAGACGGAGAAAAAAACAGGAGTCCTACATGTGTGCACCATTATTAAACTGGCAGACACACCGACAGCCGCCTTCTTTCATTTACCAACATCCAACTGAAATTGAAATCTCTCTTCCGTCCAATAGTTGATCATGTACAAACTCTATATGAATATCATTATATGAATATATGAATAGCTTATATGCTGGGGAATAACTAGTAGGACATAGGTGTGGAGCTGCAGTTCAGAGTAGATTGAGGAGCTTAAATTTCATGGTATTTTTTAAAGAAAGAATTCTGTTACTGTGAAATAAATTCTGATAGGTTTATAAGATGACAGGTAAGAACTTTCACTGCTCTTAGCACCTTAACGCCCAAAAGCAGAGTGCAGAGAGAAGAAGCAGGGGGTGAGCACTAGCGACCACTTTGCCCTCCAGTGTTTGCAACCAGGATAGAGGCTGCTTTAGGGGGAGGATCAGTCCTCCAGGACAATTAGAAGAGGGAAAAGCTCTTGGAGGTTTGAGGAGGGAAGGCTTTTTTTTTTTTTTTTTTTTTAAGCCTGCGGTATCCGGGATAGGACCTGGAGTAGGGATGTTATCCTAGGCCTGAATACAAGTAAACATTTTGCTTTTTGGTAAACCTGGATATAGGGTTTTACTTATTTTAAACCAAACCCCTCTGGGCTAGATGCTGTTGGAGACACTGGGATGGTCCTGGCTGAACAACATTAAAGAGACTGATCACGTAGAAGGATAAGAAAAGCTTCAGAGACCCCCGTCATCCCCTCTTCTGTGAGCCGGTGCAATTAAAAATGAACAAGAGACTTGGTAGATCTCGGCACTGATTGCTCCCCACCCCCCTTCCCTGACCCGGACCCTCTCCTCCCTCCCCCATCCCAGCTCCCTAAAGCCAGGATCTGATTGCAAGCGGGACCTCCTCTTGTTCCACATTGTGGTAGTGGATGCATTTTTCATGAGCACTAGGTGAACAGGTGCAAAGTACATTTGGAAAATCCAGGCGGCCCATTTCGGTGGCGTGGCGTGGCGTGGCGTGGAGGGTGGTATCTGGCTATCTCCGAGGGGATCATGGAGAGCGACCGGGACATGTACCGTCAGTTTCAGGACTGGTGCCTCCGGACTTATGGAGACTCCGGAAAGACCAAGACGGTGACCCGTAAAAAATACGACCGGATCGTCCAGCTCTTGAACGGCTCCGAGTCGAGCTCCACGGATAATGCCAAATTTAAATTCTGGGTCAAATCGAAAGGTTTCCAGCTCGGCCATTCGGACGAGGTCAATGGTGGAGGTGGCAAGCAAGTGCTCTTCGTGCCGGTCAAAACCACGGTTAGTGAAGTCCCTGCCTTCCTCTCGTGTTTGTCCGCCGAGCGACCCACCAAGGCAGCCTGGAGGGGAAGGGGGAAGCCACAGTTGGCTCGTTTCTCTTCCTCCCCCCCTCCACCTGCCCGCCCCTTAGTCATCCCCATATCGCATTTGCCAGGCACGTTTCTCCCCACAGTTAAGTCTTTGTGGTCTTTTATTGCACAGCTCTAATGCACTTCGAGTCCCCTCCCTTCCCCTTCCCCTCACCCTCCTCGGCAGCTTTTCTCCGGGCAGGAGACGGCTTTGGGGGTGGGCTATTGTCCCGTCTCTTCAGCTGCCCGTCTGGCGTGTGTCCTGCCCGCCACATAAAGGCCACATCCTCATCCCACCGCCGCCACTGCCCGGTTTGATAATGTACGATTCTGATCGATAGTGTACAGTGTCTCCTTATTGGCACAAAGCCCGAGTGTGGCGCTGGTCGTTGATTTGGGGGTTTCCCCAGGATATCAGGTTTTATTGTTAGACCACAGCCTGGGAGACGCGGGGCAGCCGGCAGGCACGCACGCCTGGATTATTGCGATGACTGGTTAGATTTTAGATATGCGGGTGTGTTCGCTCCCCCTCCGCAAATAAAGAAGCAGTTAGAGGATGATCAACAAAGAGAGAGACGGGCTCTGAGCTCGGTCAAATGCAGTATTTATTGCTTACTCTTTCTGGGATTGCTCAAGTCTCTCACAGCTATGAAGCTTGCTTTAAGCACAGTCTCTGGGAACCACTAGCATTGCCAGCTTTGCGAGATCTGAGCCTGGAAAGCTAGATTTGTTTTTTTTCTCATAGCAGAAGAGCTATAATGCTGGGTAGCAGCAGGAGCACCAGAATTTCCTATTTAAGAAGATGGGAACTATGGGCCACAAGTAGGTTTGCATATATCAATTTAATAATGTTTCTCTTTCTACATCATGCCACGGTAGGTAGCCTCTTGATTTGGGGGAATGACAGAAGGTAACACAGCCATCTTTTCATTTTTATCTTGACTTTCTGGTTTAAGCATTCTTATTTACTACTGGCAGTCATTGTTTACAATATCCCTAGAGTATGCAAAATAGGAGATTTTTGGGGAGCTACTCTACTCTCACCATGATAGAGGAAAATGAAAATATTTGAATGTAGTTTTTTTCAAGGCATCAGTGAGAAAATATTTGAATGTACTTTTTTCAAGGTATCAGTGAGAAGACTTTTACATTTGAAAACAATTTCTTCTATTCAACTAAGCTTTTTGGTGAATCTCTCTTTTTTTTTTTAATAGGTGTCTGGGCAATAGGAAAATGAGAAATGGAAGTAAATGACAAAAACTAAGTATAGAAATTGTGTTGTTTTATTTGGTGTATCTGTGAATCAGATCTTTCCTTTTACTCTTTGGCTTTACTCTGGACAATTGTTAAATTGAATTCTTCCCCTTCCCCCACTATTTAATATAAATATAAATTGTAGAGTTGATCTGAATATTCAAATGATCTGCATATATTGTAGAAATAATAAGATGAAGTTTTTTCACTTTATGAAATTATAATTTTAAGAGTTGGAAATCTGTTTTTAAAATTAGATTTTGATAGAAATCATAATCTATAAGTAAAAGGACTTAATTCTCATTTAGACATTATAAAATTAATTAAAAAACAAAAGAATAATCCATTTTAAAAAAGATAGTAAAGACCTAAAAAAAATCTTTTGACTAGGATGAGGATTTGTGGTGACAAAAACTTTTTCGGCTTTCCTCCTATGGAAAACTTATTTCCTTCTGTCAGGTTGCTTTCCAATACTTGTAAGCTTAGTGAGCTGATTATGATTTGAATCTATCACTGGAAAATATTTGTACATAATATGAAACTTGCCATCAAAATCACGTGGATTTGTAAGATGAAAGTGAGTGCCAAGCACCATTTCCTCAGAAACACCTTAAGGACACACTTGAGTTTGAGTTGTCATAGCATAATTAAAGATTATTACAGAGATTATTTTACAACTTTTGGTAAGTTTTTTTTTTCCTAAAAGCAAAACACATTTGAAAATTTTAGAGAAAAAGCCATCTAATTTTCAGATGGTGAGAAAACAATGTTTTTTGTCTAAAGCTTGAAAGCTCTGCTTCCCATTCAAGACTGTATCAAAATGTTAAAGGTTATAATTCATGAACAACCCTACTGCTCTGTGGTAGTTTATGAAATTTTTATGTTACCGTTGTCACAGAAATGTTAGTCCCTTCTGCTTATAAAAAAACAATCTACCTATGTAGCAAAGAGTTTTTCCTTGAAACCCCCAAGGCAAGTTTCTAATATTATTTGTTTCCCCACATATGAAAATTATTTCCCTCTGAAATAGTTTGGTAATTTTCAATAGGAGTACACTTACTCAATAAAAAAAAAAATCACCATTTTGACTTCAAAGATAAACTGTTTGTTTTGTTTTGTTTTTTAAGGGGAAGTAGGGACGGGGAAGATTCCTTGCAAGTGCAATTCCAAGAATGATTTTAAGCTACTGGAGGTGTTGGGGTTTGTTGCTCAGTTTTGCTGTCAGCCAAAGAGATTTGCTCCTGACCATGCAGTAATCCACTGCTGCTGGTAATTAGACATCATTACTGCTGGTTAAAGGAAAAGAGAGAAGGGGAGAGGACAGGCTAGGGCTAATTAACTACTTGATTCTAATGAAAGACAGAGAGACTGATAGCAACTGGGAGGTTGCACAGACTAGACATACAACATAGACTTAATTGAAGTAAGGATTATCTTGTAGTCTTAGTCTTACAGTAAAAGACTTTGTTTTATTTTTATTTTTCATCCATGATATATAGTTAGGCTTTAGAATAGATCTCTTAAGGAAGTCTAATCTTAACTGGTTGCAAAACCATAATATTAATAAATATTTAATGATGGTATATATAACAGTAAGACATTAAAAAAATGTATTCTTCAACCAAATTTGACCATCCAAGAACATCATGAAGGGATCAGGCCTGATACACAGATCATTCTGTGGTCTAGGAGACATACTTTTGATCACCAAGCAACATCATCCTCTAAACAGCCATTTTTAGGTCTAGAGTAGGACAACAACACATATGTAATGAAATATCTATTCCTGAAGTCCAGAGAATATTCCATTTCATTTCAAATTAGCAGTATTATTTGTCTATGTTATTTCAAACAGAGCAGACTGCCCTATATTGGAAATGATGCCCAGCTTATGACTTTTTTTTTTTAAGAGATGAAAAATGAGCAATAAACCAAATGGATGACATTAAATAATACAAACTTTTTCATCAGTGGTACTCAACACTTAGACTTACTGGTAGTAGATTTTCCTTCTTTGATAGTTTTCATTCTGGTTTCTTTGGATTCTCTTCCTGGTTGGTCCTTAATGACATAGTTGTCAAATAGCATGTAAATATGACACCACAATCACCTATTACCTTATCCAGAATGTATCATTTTATCCCATATTTTAGAAAGTAAACTTAAATACTGCTACAAAATGTTCAAAGCTTTAGGCTAGGAATGAAGCTAATATAAATAACTCTTTTATAAGCCACACTATTTCAGAAAACTGGAAAGCAAAGTAAGCCTGTGTTTTGTTTTTGATTCATTCAGAGGCCAACTCTAATCTAAATTGAGTGATGAAGTAATGGGAAGACTACTCTTTTTTATATAAATCTGTAGGAACAGACGCCCAAGTCTAAATTGTTGCTTTTTCTCATAATTGCTTCCTCTTATATTTATCCCACTTGAGAACATAAAAGAAAAAATGTGTTATCTTTAGTTGCATCTTTAAAAAATAATGATTTATTCATTTCTGCAATCTGTAAGCCCCAGATTTCTATTGTTCTGTTGTGTATACTATGAGCTGATTACTGTACAATCATTAGGATGAATATTCATGTAGTAGTTTATAAACAGTTATGAGTTTTATGAGTTACTTAGCTGTGGATTTGGTTATACATCCCTCTATATGTTTATTGTGATTCACCCCCTTTGTGTGAAGGAAGTAAGTTATTTAAGGATCCCTACAGATGATGTGTATGTTTCTTCTGGGCACAGATCCATGCCTGGGGCACATGGCTATGCATTCCTCTATATGGATGGGACCTTGGTGTAGAAATGGTAGGGCATAGTCACTGATAATATAGCTAAAGCCATGGAAGACACTTGATTGCTATCATATCAAATAGTTATGAAATGGGAGGGGGAACAACAACCAAAAAACCAAAATCAAATATTTACCTTGATGTGAGTCCAGCTTTTTGTTTGTTTGCTTTCTTCCCCATCACTCGTGAATATAGACACCAATTACTAAGTGAGTTTCCTTTTCATTCATTACTAGTACATGAAAAACCAAGGGAGATAAACTGCCCAGAAGTGTGCTTGTAGAATCACCTTCCTGAACAATAGCATAAAAGAGAAAATAGAGGATTTCTAAGTATTTAAGGATTCTTTCCAAATTTATACATCATCTTACTTCTTTGAGATTCTGAACTCTAGCAATTTCAAAGGAATGGGGAGTTTCCCATTTCCCATATTTTTCTTCCAATGTGTTCCCTCTCTGTTTAAAGACATCCTACCCATCAAGAAAGGAATACACTGGAGGTTGGCCCTTATATACTGCTCACAATATTGCAGTGAGATAGACATAGAGGAAAGGCATAAGAGGGAAATATGTTGAAGGTGGTAATTATAGAACTTGTAGAAATTTCAGTGCTATGCCATTAAGAAAGCTGTAGATCTAGTAATTGACTTATAGACTCAAAGGCTTGGAAGGCATCTGTGAGATGACTTATGCCATCCATTCTTTTCATTTTTCAGATGAGGTCCAAAATGTTAAAAAAAAAAATTAAGGTCACACATCTAGCTAGTGTGCTAGTTCTGAGACCAAATACAAATTCTATTCAGTCCTTTTTCCACTAGTGAGAATGAGGTGAAGCACTTAGGTGGCACAATGGTTGGAGCACCAGCCCTGGAGTCAAGAGGATCAGAGTTCTAATTCTGCCTCATATACATATTAGTTGTAGAACTCTGGGAAAGCCATTTAACCCTGATTGCCTCCTAGGAAAAAAAGAATTTTAAAATTAATAGTAAATTCTCTAACACTATTGTTGCCTTGCATAATGAAAACATCTAGCATGTTTTGCCTTTTAGTTTCAAAATATTCAATGAACAGAATCAACTGGGACAGATATCTTTAATATCTTTAGTAGTGATAAAATGTTTGGACTTGTACACATTTTAGGTGGCATTTTGATTTTTTCATTCTATATGATTTATATACTTATATCTATGTTATTGGTAGCCATCCATCATAAAACAATTAAAAGTATGTAAGCCATGTGAGATACAAAGATTAAAATACAAAAAAGAATTAAAATACAGGGTGAATTTTTCCTATATACATGAATTAAGATAGTGCATTAAAGAGGGAACAACTCATTTAATGTATGGGAAAAGGGGTATTTCATAGTTTTAATCTGCTGGGTATTACAAATTATGATATAAAAGAATAGAAAATTAAAGTACATGACTCTTTGGTTACAATGACCATATGTGTCATTTGAAAAAAAAAAAAAGAAACATAGAAATGACTGTCATAAAGGGATTTAAAATGAATCATTAAAGATCTAATTGGATAGATGGTATACTCCTGACATCAAGAATACTGACAGAAGGCCCTTAGCATATGAGGTAATATGTGACCAATTTATGGAAGGATATATACTAAAGTTATATATGTTGGTAATGTATGGAAATTACAAAATGCATCCCTGAAGGGAAAATACTCCAAGATGATTTATTGAAGTAATGAAATGCTTTCCAAATATTAGATAACCCAGTGATTACAATTCTGGACTTGGAATAAGGAGGGCCTGAATTCGAATGCTTCCTCAGATACTTAACTGGGTTATCCTGAATAAGTCACTTAATCGATTACTTTCAGTCTCAGTTTCTTTATCTATAAACTAGAAATAATGGTTATGAAGATCAGAAAACATATAAAGTACTTTGCAAACATTAAAATATTACATACATGCTCAGTAGTTGTTTTTATCTTCTTGTAAATTAGGCACAGAGTACTCAGTTAACCATCTTTATTATTTGTAACTGGATTCACTATTTATTAGCTCTGTGAGTGTGAACAAGTAACTTAATCTCTATCTGCCTCAGTTTCCTCATTCATAAAATTATCAAATTGAACTCAATGATTACCAAGGACTCTTCCTAAATTCTAAAGCTATGAGCCGATAATCCTGTGGTACTAAGATGTATGAAACTTTATTATTAATAAGGAATTAGTTTACTAAAATAAGGAGCTAATATCTTATTACATGAAAAAAAAATACTACTGAACATTCCAAGAAGTCTATGAGAACTGCATCCTAAGGGGTCACATCTACCAAGTGCTTGCCAGTCAATAAACTTTTTCAGAAATCCAAGTGTAGATTCCCATATTCAACGCCTGACTAATTACAACATAAACTTTTTGAGATAGCAATGTTTGTTTCAAACAGCACAATTAAAAACAAACAAACTACTTTAAGGCTGGCTGGTCCCTGCTCAGTTTCCTATTTTATTCATTTACTTTCTACTTATCCTGCCTCTAACACTATGGAAATTTTAGAAATTGATTTTCAATGTTTTCACAAATTTAATAATTATGAATAGTCTTAAAATAATGTATCCTGATAGAACAGAACCAATCTTGTCAATTTCTTTCTATTTTTTTTTTCAAAATACCTTGATGGCTGAATACATGTATTTCAATATTTAAGTGGATCTATGATCTCTCTTTTATGAAAACTACATCCAATGGCATAAATCGCAACTCATATCTGTTTGTGTCAGGAAATAGATTGTGATCACTGACATCACTCAAAACATACATGTACATATATTTAAAAAAAATTCCTGTTTTCACTTGATGCCTTCTTTGTGACTGCAGCTTCTGTGTTGTCTTTCAGTTAAAGTATTAATTTCTTGTCATTTATTCCCCAATTTCTCTTTGTGGAATGTCCTCTGCTGCTCCTATTTCCCCCTGTTGAAATTCTACATTAGTGCTCCAACTATGAAAGCTGTCCCTATCCACCTATCTGTAAGTGATTCCTTCTCCCTTTAAAATTCCATGGCATTATGGTTAAACTTATTTATAATTATTATATTCTAATTTTATCATATATACTTGACATATTATTTATTATAAACTCTTGATTGTGTTCTATTAAATGAGTACTTTTTAGGCAACTATTCAAGGTACTGCTTAGTTATCTCTGTATTTCTTGGGGGGGTTTTGTATGCATTAGGAGTTTTTAATAAATATTTTAAGAATGAATGATCAAGCTAGTAAATAGAATGATGGCCTTTCTCTCTCCTCTCCTAATTTTTTGTTATGTGTATATATGTGTGCATGTTTTGTTGTTACTTTATTTTGTTTTTGACTAAAATCCTTGAAAATCTAATCTATTCCCAGTGCCTCCACTTCCTCTCCTTTCATTGTCTTTTAAGTCCTCTGCAATCTAGTTTCCAACTTTGCCATTCATTTGAATCTCCTCAAAGTCACCAGTAATTTCTTAGTTGCCAGATCAGATCTAATGATTTCTTTCTCAATACATAGCTTTCTGGAATTTATCACACTGTCAATGACCCTCTGCTGAATATTCTTGATATTTTCTAGGTTTAAGTGACATTGCTCTCTACCAGTTCTCTCCTTATCCATATGACTAACTGCTCTTCAATTTCCTTTACTAGTTCATTATCCAGGTTAATTTTACTAATGTCCCTATCTTTACTCCAAGAAAATCCTCTGTTTGGCATTCATAAGCTAGCTTTCTTCTTAATTTTCTTATACCTTACTCTTCAATCCAATAACATCAGCCTTCAGACTCTTAGCTCTGAGAATTTTCTCTGTCTCCCATACTCTTCTTCCTCATTTCTGCCTGGGGACAATTAGCATTAAACTGCAATTGGTTTTAATGATTATCACACTGTAATTTATTTCAAGGAAAGGACCTCTTTGGTTTCCCCTTTTATGGGAAGTAGCAGGATAACTTGTAAGTGCTTATTGGCTGATTTTGAGTAGATCTTATTATTTTTTTATAAATGGTAGAGATTTCAGAGGCATTTTTCCTCCTCTAAGTTGAGTTTGTTTTGTTTTGTTTTGCTTTGCTTTTTCCTTTGCAGCTAAGAATTCTACAATGGGTTCTTATATCATGCTCTCAAGAAATGTAATCAAGTACCAGCTGTCATAAATGTTCTTTTAGTGGCAAAATTTTGAAGTATTTGGGAGAAGAGCAAGAAAGTCAGGGATTTGGGGAATTTACTCAGAGATCAGGTTTAAGAATGTCAGATCCTTGATATTTATGGGAGTTAAGAAGAATGTGTTTTATAGGAATAGATCTGGTACTTGACATTTATTACCTTGATCTCTATTTTTAGGATGAGTAGTCATTGATAAGGCACTTTGTTATTTATATTTTAACTATTTTGTGGAGAGTTAGTGGCTATTTTTAAAATGTCTTTGGAATTAATGATTTTTTTCAGTGAGAAGTGATTACTTTGCAAAGAGTAATGAAAATTCTATTTGTTACTTATACCTTATTATAACTAACAGTAGCAAATTCCAGATGGTTGGTTGGACTTAAGGGTTCAGTCTGTGGCCATGGAGTAAAGATTTCTGGCATACACAGGGATCTAATGTGCTACCTAGGACTTATTAGTAGTACTCTGCCATAAGCAAATGATTTCATTGGCTAATGTTCTTAACATTACATTATAGATATTTTCCTAAATGTCAGGTGTGGGTCATAGTTCTTTTAGTTTGCTCTAGTTGCAGTTCTACAAAACTTAATGAAAATGCCTTTTTTATTGCTACTTTTTATAATTCACCAAAAAACTATTATATCAATACAATAATTTTATTAAGTTATATTAATTAAGAATTTGTGCTAATTTAACCAGAACTGAGCAGAAATTTATCATAAACAATGAAAGTGAATAAAGTTAGTAAAGCAATAATGTAAATCAAATTCAAGGCAATATGTTTAAAATTTAAAGCTCTTAATTTCTTTCATTGCATAAACATAATCCATATGCTTATTACAAATAGCCATCTTCTGTTCATTAATGCAGATATTATTCTATAAGGGAATACTTTGTAAACATCTAGTTTGAGTTATTGTGTAGATGGACAGACAAAAATAACTTCAATTCCTCCATAATTCAGCCTTTTTTCACTAATTCAAACTGGTCTCAACCATGTTTATTACATCATATGGGAGGAACACTGTGCTGTAGTTAAAGGAGTGCTGGGTTTGAAATTAAAAGGTATCTTTAAAGATACTTTTCAAATCTTGCCTCATTTACTAATTAGCTGTAAAACTGCAATTCCTTGCTCCATCTATTAAACAGGGACAATAATACCAAAGATGCTTATCTTCATAAGGTTGTTAGGATCAAGCAGGACCATATAGGTGAAGCATTTTGCAAATCTTAAAAGGCTAGAACAATGCTATTATTAAGCCTTAAAGTCAGAAAATTGGCAAATGATAACTCATAGAATAGTACACCTTGATACAGTAGCTGAAGTTTTTAAAAAAGTTGCATATAAATCAATTTTGATGGTTAAAATATTTTCAATGTACTCAATTAACTCATTAATGAAATTCCACAGTGAATCTTTTATAAAGTGGTATATTATTTTATAAAAAACAATAATTCCTTTTAACTTAACAGTTTTGTAGATAGAGATGAAGTACCAAGAGATGGTATTTGTGCCTGGAAATGTGAAAATATAAGATGATTTTTTTTGCTTTTGTTTTTAGCAGGACAAGATAATCATGATGGCCCATAAAAATAGAAAAAAAACTCTTTATCAAGATAGCCCCTCTTTTTTGATATTGAAGAAAAGATTTTAAAAAATGTACATTCTTCCAAATTTCATATCAAAATTAAAATGTCTTCATTATAATTCCTGGTTATTTGCCCAATTTTTTAACTCTGATACTAAAATGTTTTTTTTTTTTTTCACATTGCAAAAATTTTTGTTCCCTTTATTATGCTGACAAGGCTACAACTAGATCAAAATATTAGATTGGGGGATAGAGAGGAATGGGAAAGCAGGAACTAGGAAAGAAATGATTGCTCCTAATTCCAGTTTTTTCCAGAAGCTTGGCATGAGATAGATCTAATTTCCCATGACACAAAGAGACAATCAAGCTTCTTTTGCATATCAAAGGGACTTTTAAGTCTGAAAAGGAAACTGAGTAATATCTCCTATAATCTTAGATTTACAAGTAAATTTCTAAATATCAAATTTTAGGTTCATACATCTATAAAATCTTTGGAATTCTCTTAGAAACTTTTACTTGAAAAATAATTTTTTATGTTTGATGATAAAAAGCATAAAGTCCTTTTATTTTTTCAGTCTTCACACTCTTTCTGCCTAATTGCTGTTCCTTATGTACAACACTCAATCTCCCCCACCTTCATGACTTTTTCCTGGTTTTTCCCCTTTCCTAAAGTGCTCTCCTCCTCACTTCAGCCTCTTAGAATACCTATATCTTAGAATCCCTGCTATCCTGTCATCTCATTGGTATAAGGAATTCTGAGGTAGAAAGTCTCTCTACCAATGTAGGTATGCATTTTTAGAGAGAGTGAGTGATTTGCTTGGATCACAGAATAACACATGTCAGAGACAGGACTTGAACCTAGCTCCTTCTATCTCCTAAGCAACAGCTTAGTATTCAGCATACCATTTAGTATACCAGGAAGCTTCTCTTTTTAATAAAAGAATGATGAAGTGAAAAACAGCCTTTACAAAAGTAAATATATATATTGTTCTTAAAGACCTTACACATATGAAGGAATAGTAACTAGGGAAAGGTGTTTTAGGGAAGTCATAAGAATAGTTATTGGAATAAGAGTTCCTTTAATCCACAGCATCCTTTCCAGGAGCAGTTTTAGGATTGGTCTGATTATAACTTGCAGAATAAAGAGAAGGAGGAAAGGGAAAAGTAAGATATATGCACAGCAGCTGGCTTGAAATTGACCTGTATGAAGAAGTATGGTTCAATAGTCTGGGACTTTTCCTCTTTGGAGAGTGCAGTAACAACATGAAAATAGAAGGACAAATAATGATTTAGGTGAAAGAGTACTTTGGTGATGCAATAGCATTTTTTGAAATGTTAGGGTGAAGATATTGGAATTATATCTACAGTCATAGCCTGAAATATTGGCTTTTCTAAGACTTTTCACTTCAGAATGGAAAAAATATTGAGATTTGTTCAGTTGAAAAATTAGATAAATTTAATCAGACAACTTATTAGTAATATTTAGTAGTGTTAATTCACAGTCCAGCATGATATTCTTTTGCTTATTTCTGTGGACACATTTTTAATAAATGATTCTAAATATTACTGAAAATATAATTGAACCAAGTTATTTTAGAAAGGAAATATATAATGAACTATAGCACTGATGAGAAAGAAGTAAGGCTAGTAGCATACATTGCCAAACTTAATGTGATTGATAGTAAGAATTAGATTTTTTTAATTACTGGAATATTTTAAAAATTATCTTCATTTCCCAATATGAACACTTTTCCTGTCTTCTTACACTCTCCTCTCCTCCACATAATCTAAAATTCACTGACAGTGGCCTCCTTGCTATTTTTTCCCATTATCCTCCATTTTCCAACTCAGAGTTTTTATCAGCTATTTCCCATGTCTGGAACTCTTCCCTCGTCATCTTCATTTCCCTGGCTTCTTTCAAGTGTAAGGTAAATGCCCATATTCAGCAAAAAGCCTTTCTCAGTTCTTAGTACTTTTTCCTGAAACTTCTCATTTTAGCCTGTCTATGTCCTTTTTGTATACAGCCGTTTTCATCTTGTCTCTTCCCTTTAGTCTGTGATCTCCTCCATAGCTGGGACTGCTTTTTGCCTTTCTTTGTATCCTCAAGAATTAGTTGAGTACAATTAGTACAATGCTTGACAATAGTAGAATGACTGACCAATATATTCTGACCATCTTCCACTTTAGAACTATTATCTCTCTTTAAAGAAATAAAGTTGTCTTCCATTTCTACTGAGTTATATTTGAAACAGTCCAGTAGGATATGCATATGCATTGCTAGACAACAGGAAACACTGTAGACAAAAGAGAAAAAGAACATGATAACAATTATAACAATAACAGTCACTCACATAGTGCTTTTGAGAAACAGATAGGTAGAGACAGAAATGAGTATAAAAATTACAGCAAAGGAATATACGAGTGAAGGAAAAAATAAGAAAAGGAAGTGGACCTAGGGAAAGAATAGGGTCAGATTTAGTAACTAAAAAGAAGGAAAGAAACATCATCTATTTTTGTCAAAAATTTTACTTGTGATAAAACAATATGTTGGAAAATGGTGATCATAAGAGAAATTTGAAGAGGAATTTTAGAACCGAGGATGAGAAAGGTAGAAAAATGATGACACATGCTTTCAATGTGGAATTAGGAGGAGTATAAGTGACAGCTATAAAACAAAAAAACTTTGTTAAAGTCAAATTTTAAGTCCAAGAATTTAATAGATAGTTAATAATAATGAGTACTTTTTGAATTAAATGAGGCAGCTAGGTGACACAATGGATAGAGTGTCAGGCCAAGAGTCAGGGAGACTAATCTTCCTGAGTTTAAAGCTGGCCTGATATATTTCCTAGATGTATAACCTTAGACAAGTCCTTTAAGCCTGCTTGCCTCATTTTCCTTATCTCTAAAATGAATTGGAGAAGAAAATGGCAAAATACTCCAGTATATTTGCTAAGAAAACGTCAAATGGATCTCCAAAGAGTCAGATAAGACTGAAAAATGGAAGTTACATTTTCTTCTGCACCATCACAGATATAGAAGAGTGAACAGACCAGTACTTTGATTTCAGATTACCACTACCATAATAAAAAAATGACAAAAAAGAGCTAACAGTTTAAGAAAATAAAATGTGTGAATTTTTCCAGGACAGAGAAGAGGCCAAGAGATGAAAAATAGCTATTCCCATACTTAGGCCATTAAAACTGGCCTTCTTCCTGAAGGCCTGAAGGAAGTTCTACTGAAGTTGTTAATAAAATAATCTGGAGAAATGGCCAAGGCTGAGCAATTGGTTAGTAGAAAAACGGTTGGAGGAAGAATCACTGCTCAGAATCTATCTCTACTCCCACTACTCTCAATTCTATATACTGATGCCTTTGCCTCTTCCCCCATTCTACAACCCCCACTTTTACCATTCAGGAGACCATGATTGGAAAAACATATGGAGAATGTTACAGTTTCTGGTAGAAATAACTAAGTGTGTATGTGCCCAGGAAATCCCAAATTGGGGGGGGGGGGCATGTCTATATTCTAGGTAAGATTTGCTTGGATCAGAGATGAGCAATTTGGCATGTATGTAACCTATGCTGTTGATTATTTTACGTGGTTTACTTCTATAGATGTGAATACATAGTTTGACTATACTTATGGATTTGACTCCACTGACGATGTTTATGTTAATAAGATCCATTAAGATGGTAGCATATAGAGGAGGGCAGAGTTTTCTCAGTAGTCAGAGACTATCATGATTACAATTGGATAACTTCAAACTGACCATACCCTCAACTAAGAAAAACACTGCTATCCCCAAAAACAGAGCTAGAGATGGAGTTTCCTCAGAGATTGAGAATCATAGAAAATTTTGTGTTGGTATATACTGTGGTGTGGGATGAAGTACATAAAACCCTTTGGGTAGTGGAAGTGAAGCAGGACTGGGCCTCCCATGTTATGTAACATGATGTTTTTAGCAATATTGTCAGATGTCTCCAACAAGGGCAAAAATGACATCAAGTTCATCTAGTACATAGATAGTAATTTATTGACAAATTATTTGACTTGAAAAGGCTACAAATCAAGACCAGAGTAGAGGGGGAGTTGGTTTGTGACTTTTTCTTTACAGAAGACCATTCACTCAAGGTAGCCCCTGAGGCTGAGATGCAGCAGAGTACAAATCACAGTGCCACCCATATTAAGAAACATCAGTTACAGCAAATGGAGAAATTTTGAATATGGATAAATTCACTCACCTTGGCAGTATATTTTCCAGGAATGTACACATAGATAATGAGGTTAATGCACTCATTGCAAGAACTAGCTCACTGTTTGGGAGGCTCTAAAGGAAAGTGTCAGAAGAATTATTAGCCTGCCTATCAAACTGAATGTTTACAGAGCCATTGTGCTAATATCATTGTTGTTTGCCTGTGAAACCTGGATAGTATTCCAGTGCAAAGACAGAAAATTGAATCACTTCCATTTGAATTGTCTTATAAAGATTCTGATTCTGATTTTTGTAAAATAAGGTGCAAGGTACTGAGGTCTTTTCTCAACCTGAATTGTCAAGTATTTAAACCCAACATCAAAAAGCATAATTTCAATGGGCTGGTCATGTTGTTCAAATGCCAAATGGAAGTTTGCCTAAAAGAGTACTTTATGGAAAACTCTTACAAAACAGGTGCTCATATGAAGTCAGAAGAAGTGATACAAGGATAGCTTCCACGTATTTCTGAAGAACTTTAGAATCATGAGACAAGGGAAACACTGGCACAGGGCTGTCCAACAAGGCATGCCCCCATCAAAAAAGGCTGTGTGCTATAGGAACAAAGCAGAGTTGCAGTAGCTCAAAAGAAATGTGGGCATGCAAATTTAGAGACATCTCCATTTCAAATGTTCATACATACTATATTTGTGCCCAAACAGTGGTAGAACCTTCTGAGATCATTTTGGTGTGATCTGTAGTTGAATATACTATCTCATGTCCTAGACATATTGCTATTTCATTTTGGTCCTCTTCCAGTATGAAGAAGACCCACTATTAAGTGATAGGTACTTAGCTTATTCTACTTTTGGATTGTTCTGATCTTTATCTTGAGCCAAAATCCATTTATTATAGCTTTTACTTATTACTTTCTAGTTATATGCCATACAATCAGACAAAAGAAAATATTCCTTTTTAATAAAACAGCCTTTCAAATAACTGAAGATAGCTTTCATGCCTTATTGGGCAGTTAAGTGGTACAGTGGATAGAATACTAGGTCTGGAGTCAGGAAGACTCATCTCCCTGAATTCAAATTTTGTCTCAGTCATTTGCTGGTTAAGTCAATTAACTCAATTTGCATCAGTTTCCTCATCTATAAAAGGACTTGGACAAAGAAATGGCAAACTACTTCTGTATCTTTGTGATGAAAACCCTGAGGAAAAGTCCAACATGATTGAACAACAATGACAATATACTGCTGACTCTTATTAGACTTATAGACTACATATGAATTATTGTCTCTATTTTAGCCAACCTATACTTGGATAGATAATGCCTTTGAACTCTCATTCTGTAAAGTTGTGGTCTGCCTTCAATATTATTTGTGAAAACTTGATTGTTCCCTTTATAGATCCAATCAAGGGTGCCCTTGATGAAGGAATATATCATTCACATAAAAATATGATTTATAGTTAGTTTTATAGAACTGTGATTACTGGGAATAGTTGCTCCAATGATGCAATTCACAGCCCAGATATATCTGTTTAGCCTGTGTAACTTTTACTCCTTTCTATTCACAAAATTTTCCACAGGGAGCCATCCAAAATGCCACAGGTCTTTTTTTTTTTTTTTTTTCTTTAGCTCTCTTGATGTTGAATGGATGTCAATATAGCAAATGAACCTAAGCCATACCCGGAAATTCTGGTACCTGAAATAATTTCAATTCAATTAGATTGTCTAAAGCATAACTTCTTCTATATGTGGCTGAACTAGATTGGGGGATAAGATTCTGGAGAGATGGCAAAGTAAGTTGGTAAAATTCAAACTTTCCAAATTTCCCCCACAAATAGAACAAATTTGTGTCTCAGGGTATTCCCCATAGACTGGTGAAAAATCAAGAAGACTTGGAGCAGAACAAGAGTCCTCTAGGTACAACCTGAAAAGCTATGAAGAAAGATCCTAGGCCAGAGATTGAACCATATGAAGTGAAAATACCCCAAGGTTAGCTCTTCAGAAACACTAAAATGGAGGATTTCCAATGGGAACTGGTTTGGCTGGAGTCTCAGCAGAAACCACAGAAACTTTCATGTTCTGGACACTATGTGAAGTCAGGATCAGATCTGGAAGACTGAGAAAACCTCATCTGATTAGGAATGTAAGGCCCTTCTGTGTTGTTGAGATGAGAGCCCTGGGTAAGAAAAAACCAGCACCCAGTGAGCGCAGAAGCAGTGGGGTAGGGACACTGTTAGCTATAGGCACTTACAAGATGGGGGAGTGCAATGGTCTGGTCTAGCTCCTCTGAATGGCTCAGAATAAGTCCTTGTCAGGATAAGCAATAGTCCTTGTCCCACATTGTGGACGCCAATATGTAATGTGCTGTTGTCTCCAGAAACTGCCAATCTCTCTCTGGGAGGAGATCTGCTGTCATTAACTGCTGCCAATTCTGACCTGGTGTAGAGACTCTTTCTCTCCCTCCAGAGAGCCGCCCCAGGTCTGGCCTAGACAAGACTCTTTATCTCTTGAGTGTCACCCTCTTTTATCCTCCCAGAGAATGGGTGTGGGATAACGCAAGGGCTTCTGGGAAAAATTATTTCAACCAATGAACTTGCTCCTCCTAAGCATGCAAGCTCCTCCCCAGGAGTTCAAAGGGATTAAACTCCTAGTAAAGACCAGAACTAGAGAATTGTTAAGTACCAACTTAGCACTTAGTAAGAACCTAACATCTCCCCCTTTCTTTTGATTTAGAACATAGGGTGGTCATGACTTTGAAACATAAATCCATCAATATGGGAAGCATTGCACATAATTACTTAGATTACATAGATTACATAAACACATAGTAACATAGTAACATAGTCTTGTCTAGGGGACTATCACCAGGTTGCTTATTAGGGGTACATAACAATTAGCCTGATGCTACTACTTCTCCTGGTTGATAGATCACACGTTGTCTACCTGTGTTAGTGACTGGGATATTAGCTACACATTCTCCAGTTTCCCACATCAGTGTATGGATGGACACTGTTTTGTAGGCACTCTCAGAAGGTGAAATGGTCAAGCCTACTGTGCCTGGAGGCAAAGGATCCACAGGAACAGATTTCACTTCTCCAGGGAGTATCTCGGTAGTCTCTACTGCACACAACTCTGTTTTTTCCTAATTTCAATCCCTTTCTTCCATCTGATTGCCTTTTGGCTGATTGATCATGTCTTAAAATTCTCTGGATGTAACCTCAGCTGCCATCATGCCCCATTTGGGGGCCTGAAGCTGGGCCCCTCCTGTCATTTCCCTGGGTCAATCTACATTCGGAGGCCCAGTGGAGACTCTTGTGACATTTTGGACATGGAGTTTTAGGTCTTCTCTCACCCTGTCTTCTCACTCTATCTCCATATCTACACTGAGCTCTTAGATGTCCAATTTTTCCACATTGAAAACATCGCCCAGTTTCTCTAGAAGGCCTTTGCCAGGAGGGACCCTGACTTTCCACATTCATAATAGTCTGGGTGTAAAAAAGATTTGTTCCCACTGTGGCACAGCGTCTTATGATCTCCTCTAAAAAAGCATCTTTGTCTAATAACCATATAATTCTTTTGCAAATCTCATTGGCATTTTCCTTAGCCAGATGTTTGGTCATTATTTCTGTAGCTGCATTTTCTCCAATAGTTCTTTTGACAGCAGTTTGCAAACGTCCCACAAAATCCACAAAAAGTTCATTGGGACCTTGCTGTATTTTAGTGAAAGCCTTTTCCCGATCTTTCTGTCTGGGGAGGGCACCCCAGGCTTTTATTGCAGCCTTAGCAATTTGCTCATACACTGTCATGGTATAATTAATCTGTTCTGAATTCTCTCCATACTGACCTTCACCAGCTAATTGCTCAAAAGTGAATTGTGTGTTAACTCCTATTTCCAAATTGTATCTGACTTGAATTTTATATAATTCATGAAACTCCATAAGCCATAACAAATTTTGTCCAGGTTCTAGACATGTCCTTCCTATGGATTTCCAACCATTTGGGGTTAGGACTTCATAAGACAAACCATCTAGTAACATTTTAACATAAGCTGATGTAGCCCCATAAAGGGTACAACCTTTTTTCAAATCTTTAATTTTATTCAAATCTAAAGGTGCATATCTTCTCCTTTTTTGACCTACAGAGTCAGTATCTTCAATCACAGGATATGCATGTATAAAATCACTTATATCCTGTCCTTCTCTCTTAGTTTTAACCAATGCTTTTTCTAATCTTGTTATAGGCTGCTTCACATGCAATTCTGTTTATGTTTCTGCCTCTGAAGGTGGAGTTGATGTGGGCCTGTCAATAATCTGCTCTCTAGGCGGGGATGAAGCTTCTTCAAGAGAATCAGAGTCATCACACCCTAATTTAAATCCCTTTGCTCTTGGGCAAGATCTTGATTTTTCCTTTTTTCTTCATAGTTCCTCCTCTGTTCACTTTAAAAACTATCCTTCCTTGCTCGATAGTTTAAGGCTAATTGAACTATGTTGTAGATATAAAATACCTCTGCAGAAATTGAACAAGGCCCATTTTTTGCATGAAATTCTTTCATTTCAAATGCCACTAGCTTCCAGTTATCTACATCTATCTTTTCTCCCTCTAAGAAAACACATAGGAATATTATTGCTAAATTTTAAAACCCTCAGACCAAAGAGAAAATTTTGCAAGAACAAAGAAAAAAAAGTCAAATATCCTGGAGTTAGAATTAGAATTATACAGGACCTATCAGCAGGTACTGGAATAATATTTATTTATTTATCTACTTATTTATTTATTTGTTTATTTATTTAATTTAGAATTTTTTTTCCCACAGTATATATGCATGAGTAATTTTTTATAATATTATCCCTTGTATTCATTTTTCCAAATTATCCCCCCCTCCCTCCACTCACTCCCCCCGATGTCAGGCAATCCCATACATTTTACATGTGTTACAATATAACCTAGATACAATATATGTGTGTAAATACCATTTTCTCGTTGCACATTAAGTATTAGATTCTGAAGGTATAAGTAACCTGGGTAGAGAGACAGTAGTGCTAACAATTTACATTCACTTCCCAGTGTTCCTTCTCTGGGTGTAGTTGTTTCTGTCCATCATTGATCAACTGGAAGTGAGTTGGATCTTCTTTATGTTGAAGATTTCCACTTCCATCAGAATACATCCTCATACAGTATTGTTGTTGCAGTGTACGGCGATCTTCTGGTTCTATTCATTTCACTCAGCATCAGTTGATGTAAGTCTCTCCAAGCCTCTCTGTATTCCTCCTGCTGGTCATTTCTTACAGCGCAATAATGGAATAATATTTATAAACAATTGAAATAACTAGGCCCATGGACAAAAATATCATATTCAGAAAAATTATGTACTATATTGAATGAGAAAAAAATAGACTTGCATATTTTCAGGAATTTCTATCAACCAAATCCTAGCTTAATAGAAAATTTAACATATATGAATCAATATCAAAGATCAATTTCAAGGACCTCAACATGGACAAATTGTTTTTTTACATGGGACATGTACACCATATGTTTAAGATTGACATTAACAATACGGTAGCTCAAAAGAAAGATTGGGGTAGAGTTAAGGAAAAAAAAATATGTTTTACAAATGAGATGTGCAAGAAGAATAGTCACAGAAGCATTAAAGAGAGGAGGAGGGCTTTTAGTTCTGAAAACCTGCTCACAATGGGAATGGGCTAAATAGACATCACACAAATACCAAAGCTATAGCACCCTCCAAAATCTATAAAGAAATAAGGGGGGGAAGAGATGGGCAGACAGGGAAACAAAGAGTGAGAGAAGACTAGGGTTAAATATTTTTAAAAATATTAAAAATACTAGATTGTAGACAGGTTTCACAATCATGAGAGTTGAGGTTGAAAATTTTTGAGGCCAGGGATTTAAATAACAGGATTGATTAGGGTAGAAATGTTTGTTTAAAAGGTGTTTTGGAGAAAAAAGTGTCCTGGATAAACCATGATCTGGACAAGATAAAGTATATTTTAAAGGAGTAATTGCTGAGCAGTACTAATGTATTATGTGTGCTCTTTCCCTTTGTCTCTGAACCAGCAAGGCTACATCACTCCTCAAGATTTAGGATTCCTTAAGGGGTTTGTGTATGTTTCTCTATTGTCTTAAACCCAAAAAACTGTATTTCTGCCTATTTTAGGAAACTAGAGACTAGCAAGATCACTTCTATTTGATTATTTAATATCAGCTAGCTTTTACAAAGGGGTAAGTACCTTACAAATATAATAAATATTCTCTTACCTATACATAGAGCAGTTAATATCCCCTATATCACCTTGTTCTCTGGCAGGGACAGGAACTCAATTTCAAATTCCAACCCAATTCCTACATAGCTTTGGTCCTACCAACTATCACATAAATCCTTCCTTTGGCATGGAATCCCAAAGTTTCTCCTGATGATCTCCTTGCAGCATTGATGCTACACTGACTACATCTCTTGAATTACTGGATGCCTGGAGATTGTGTTTCTAGCTTTTGAAACTCTAAAGATCCAGATTCTGTTTCTTGCATCAAGCATGAAAAAGAACAATCAAACAATCAAAAAATAAGGAGGGCTCATTTCTTGGGGGAAGGGAGCCCTAAGAATCACTCGTATCCCATGGTTTCACTGAATTTCACAAATGAAGGAGTCTCTTTGTTTCTCCAGATGCAAATCAAAGAGAACAACAGGGTTAATTTACTCATGCCATTTTGAAGATTCTGATGGTGTTGGCACTAGGGAAAAATGGCTCCTACCAACCATGGGGCAGGCCAATTGGAACTAGTCACATAATAGTTACACCTTCTCCAATCATCTCAGAAAGATCTCCCTAGCATCCTTTATGAGGAGATGCCGTCTTAGCAAGCTAATGGGGTATGCATGTATGCCAGATTGTCACACTAATAGTGAGCAAGTGGTTATGGATTCTTCTTGGATCCTGTATACAAAGAGGGTACAAGGGAAAATCCCCTCTAGTGAGGGGATTAAGAGACAAAACATATTCAGAAGAAAATTAAATTTTGGTGAGCACCGGAAAATGGTTAAATTCTTTTTATTTTATTTCTTAGGCAATTGGGTTTAAGTGACTTGCTCTGGGTCACACAGCTAGGAAGTGTTAAGTGTCTGAATTCAGATTTGAACTTGGGTCCTCCTGACTTCAGGGCTGGTGCTCTATCTACTAGTTGTCCTGAAAATAGATAAATTCTTAAAGCAATCTAGGATCATAGATTTAGAGCTGGAACATACTTTGGAGGCTATATAGACTATTTTACAGGTGAGGAAATTGAAATCTAAGTAACCCAAGTTTACCAACTGTGACGGAATAGCATTTGAACTCACATCCTCTAATTTTAAAATCAAGAATCTATTCATTTTTTTAAATTTGTCTTTCATCCTCAAACAGGAACATGATATCATCAGGGAGGTGATGCCATGACATGCAAGTGAACTGTGTTTAAATGAGGGAGACTTGTGCTATATCACCTGCCTCACTTTCCCCTCCAAAGTATCCCTGAACCCTCCCAAGATATCTGGGTGTTTACCATCTAGGTTTTTAAAGGATCAGACCTTAAACCAAAACCAATCTGATTCTCATTGGTCACCAATGAACCCTAGGCTAAGTCCTATTTTGTCATTGAGTCTTAATTGACTCAAATTAAATGTAAATGCCAGTCATTTCAGCTTTGGCCATAAATCTTGAGGGTCTTTCTCTTCAAGATTCATTCATCTTTTTTTTTTTTGGACTAGGTGGAAGAGGAGATTCTTTGACTCAATTGCTACTCTAATCTTAATCACTAAATGGGTTCAGTCTCATTCAAACTGCAACCTGTTGAAGACTCAGCTTAAAAAAAAAAAAGGCCAAGGTCTTCCATTATATCCAGGGCCATCTCCAGTTACCTTGATCTATATCTGGCCATTGGACCCAGATGGTTCTGGAGGGGAAAGAGAGGCAGATGACCTTGCACAGCTTTCCCTCACTGAAATCCAATTCACTTGCATGTCATGGCATCATCTCCCTGATGTCAGAGTCCTCTTGGAAAATGAAGAACATAGTGGAAAGGGATGACAAAGGAGGAAGAATGGAGCTGTTTTCTGTGGGACACAGTGATAAAGCCAATGCTTTCACTGGTGATCTGGATTTGTTTTTAAGTCTTCCAGCTAATCCCAGTCTCCTGGTGGGGAGTGGATGGACAAAGAGTTCTCCTAAGTAGTGGGGCAGAAAAGGTAGCTCCAGAAAAGAATCTGATAACTCTTCAGAGGAAAAGAGGGAATGATATGGCAACTGGTATTTTTAAAATAGCTTTTTAGTTTCTCAATTACATGTAATAATAGTTTTCAACATTCACTTTTGCAAAATCTTGTGTTCCAGTTTTTTTTTTTCCTTCCCTCCCTTCTTCCCCTTAGCTCTAGACAGAAAACAATCTAATATAGGTTAGACATGTGTAATTATTCTAAACATATTTCCATATTCATTATGCTGCACAAGAAAAATCAGATCAAAGGGGGAAAAAACAAGCAATCAATCATAACACCAAAAAAGGTGAAAACATTATGCTTTAATCCACATTCAGTCTCCATAGTTCTCTCTCTGGATGCAAATGGATTTTTCCATCAGTCTATTGGAATTGCTTGAATCATTTCATTGTTGAAAAGAACCAAGTCCATCATAATTGATCATCATACAATCTTCTTGCTGTTGTGTACAATGTTTTTCTGGTTCTACTCACTTTACTTAGCATCAGTTCATGTAAGCCTTTCCAGGCTTTTCTGAAATCATCCTGCTCATTATTTGTTATAGAATAATTTCCATTACATTCATATACCATAACTATTCAGCCATTCCCTAATTGATGGGCATACCCTCAATTTCCAATTCATTGTCAAGCGGTATTTAAAAGGTGATGGGAAACATGAGAATACTGTTATGTGGAGGACATTCCAAGTATTCTATGCTAATTCCATTTCTGATGCAAACTATCTGGCCATTGACTAGCATGCATTTTTTCCAATAATATATTTCTTTGAGGCAGTTCCTTTTGCCACTAATACAAAGATAATTACTCATTGGAAATTGACTTGCTTTTTGAATATTCTTCACTTCTTTAAAGAACATGGTATTTCCTGATTTATAGCAATACAACATTACAAGAAAAAATAATTGTTTTTTTTTAAATGTTTTTATTTCAGAAGGATGTTTAGAGATTATTTAATAAGAAAATCTGTACAATTTCCCAAAGATAATTTCACCTTTTCTCCTCTAATTCTGGGTGTACTTTATTATCTATACACTGATGGATGAGCTCTATGCTGTTATATGTTTCAAATACTATTTTATGATCTTGATACTTGTATGACATATCCTACTTGGAATAAAACCCTTAGGGCAATATATTGATTTACCAAATAAATTGTTTTAAAGAGAATTCAAATATATACCGTGTAATAGAAAGTTGGATTATGTATTCTTTTATTTTCAGTCAATTATGTGATTACTAAATTGTGGGATTATACATATTGTTTGTGAAAAGCTACATGTGTTTTCCTTATATCCTATTCAAAGTGCCTTTGAGATATATATATATATATATATATATATGTATATATATATATATATATATACGTGTGTGTGTGTGTGTGTGTGTCTATGTATATATATATATTTCACATAAAAATTTATAGAAATTGTAAGATAAGTCATATGGGCTAGCCAAGTTTTATAATTCTTATTCATTTTATCTTAACAGATTTATTTAATTCTCATGGCTTCCAATTTCTTTTTTGGTTGTGATTTTTTTTTTGGAGAGGGGTTTATAAATCCAGACTGAACCATCTACACCATAGGTTCTCAAGAATTTTTTTGGTTTGTTTTTATTTTGTCTTAGTAATTCCTTTGTATGCTTAAAACTTATTGAGAACTGAGAGAGCCTTTGTTTATGAGTTATATCTGATATTTTTCATATTAGAAATTGAAATATTTTAACATATTATAAAATATTTTTGATCTTTTGGACTCATTGAAAAGGTCTCAAAGACCCTTAGAGGGCTGTGGACCATACTTTAAAACTTTTGCTATAGACTAGTGAGAAAAGTACTGTCTACCTAAAAAAAGGTAGAACTAAGGGTCAGAGAACCATAGAGACAGAGTTCTGATCTCTGGGAACCAAATATAAAGGATTGCTTTTGCTAAATAAGCAATCCATAATTCATTACAATCACACCCAGCCTCTACATAACTAATCCAGGACCACTAAACACTGCCAGAAACACCATACCCTACCACATTTGACCAGCAGTGGGAAGCTATGCTGATCCCATTCTTAACCTTAATAAATAAGAGCTTAACAATCATATTTCAATAGCTTCAGTTATAGTTCATTTGAATCTGATAGCTCAAGGTCAATGAAGGAGGTCTCTTATCACCTCTTCATTTTTATGTGTCTCCTTTACCAAGCTGTTGACTTTTTAAAGATTTTTTTGCACCACTCTCATTTTTCTTCCTAATTGTTCCTCTACCTGTCTTACTTGATTTTCAAACTCCTTTTTTTTAGCCTTTCCATGGCCTGAGCCAAATTCATATATTCTTGGGGCATTGGATGTAGGAGTTTTGATTTTATTATCTTGAGTTTATGTTTTGATTTTCCTTGTCATCATACATAAGCCATTTTATAGTCAGAATTTTTCTGTTGTTTGTTCATCCTCCAGTCAATTTCTTGACTTTTAATTCTTTGTTAAAGTGAGGCTCTGCCTCCAGAATGTAGGGTGCATTGTTCCAAGCTTCAAGATTTTTGTGTAGCTGTTTTCAGAGATACTTCAAGGGATCTATAAGTTTTCAGTTTCTTCAAAGTTGTATGATCTAAGGAGAGATATTTATTACTCTCCAACCCTGTTCTCTGGTCTTCGATTCATCACAAGCATTCTTTTTTCACTCTGGAACTGTGAAGAGAGCCCCTGCTCCACTAAGGCCTGCAAGTTCTGGTGTGCTAGTACTCCTGCTTGTCCTGGGACTGCCACCCAGGACTTCAACTCAGATCTGAGTATAAGCAAGCAACAGACTCCTGCCCCCAGTGCCAACAAAGAAATCCCTTCAATTTCCTTGTGACCAGTTGTTTGACCCCCTTATTTTCTGTGGGCTGAGAGCTCTCAGAGTACTCACGATGCTGCAGATTCAGTGGCTCCAAATGTCTGCTCCTGGTTTTCTGGGATGTGGTCTGTTCTGGCTGCAGTGTGCACTGGACTATGCTTTTCTCTCACACTAGTGCCACAGACATTTTCTTCCTACTTTCTAAGTTCTCTTTAGTGGGAAAATTATTTATTATGTCTTTCTGTGGATTCTGCCATTTTAGGAATTGTTTTATGGAATTATTTAAAGATTTTCAGAGGAGTTTTGGGGGGAGCTTAGTTGAGTAAATACCATTTCACCATCTTGGTTCCACCTCACATCTAAGATTTATCTTAAATCTTCTATGTATTACTTTTCAAACATGACAAATTAATGTATTCCTTTTGCAACCATATTGGTTCTCTTTACACAAACTTCTTTTTCTTCTTCAGAAATAATTTGTCTTTTTGTCAATATAATTCCATTCTTAAGAGTCTTATTAATCTTGAACCATCTTCTTCTATAGTGTCTTGCACTTATTTCTTTCTTTCTCTGTATTCTTGGAAATCTACTCTTCCAACATTCAACAATTTTTTGAGCTAATGCCTTTTATGTGAAAGGTAGTCCAATCTTGTGGGAAAATATACTGGATTTGTAGTAAGGGGAACTGATATCATATTTTTATAAAGCCACTTTGTAGATATGTGATCTTGTCAAACCTCTCAGAGTCTCAGCCTATTCATCTGCTAAATGGGGATAATAATACTTGCATTATTATCTTGTCACAGATCTGCATCTGTATTTGAAGATTGTAATTTTGATGAAGATGAGAATAAGAATAATGATAATAGCGATGCTGCTGTAGCTACTGGTGGTAATGGTGGTGCTGTTGGCAATGATGATGATTTGCAAAACTATAGTAGGCACTAGGGATATAAAGATGAGGAGTTGCTAAGGCATATGCACTAATAAGCATTCTACAAGGAAGAGTATGATAAGGACAGAGGAGAATCAATCAAAGATCTATGAAAAATTTAAGGAGGGAAAAATCAGTTTTACCTAAGAAATGATACAGGAACAATGAAACTTTTCCAACATATCCTCTCCTCCTCACATTCTTCCCCTGTCCCACTCTCACTGGCATCTATCACAAATTATAAGATGGTGTAGTTTTAATCACTTCCACTTCAATAACCAATACCTTCTTATTGGTCAGAATGAGGTTTAAATAGCATTTTCACTTGTGACTTTTTCTACCCTAGGAAAGAAGAATTTGATCAACATGGCAAGTCAAGAATTTCTGGTGACATATTTGAATGGAGCTTCTAGAAAATCTCTAGAGAGTCCTTATTTATTTGATGTTGACTATTTCCAGCATTGTGATATGCTTGTAGAATCAATCATCTATTGCCTTTTATGGGACTGCTGATTATAATATAATAATTCAAATGGTTCATTTCTCCTTCTAGTTTTTAGTTAAGTGTTTTCAATTGTGTTCCTCAACCCTATCCCTATTTTGGATGCAGAGATTTCAAAACTATTTTTTTGGAAATATAATGCTGCTGCACCACTGCTGGGATAATTTACAGAGATAAATTATTCTATTGAAAAAAAAAAGGAGAAATCTCCCTACAGTGATTTCATATAATAGCAAATGCACTTCATTGTCCCAACACAACTTGATTAACTCAAATTAGAAAAAAAAAAAATATATATATATATATGTATGCATATACTTATGTATAAGTATGTATCTAAGTAGAAATACTTATATTTATAGTTATAGACAATGGAAGCAAGGTCATGGGTGTGTGTGTGTGTGCGTATTTATTTAATATAGCAATTCATAAAACTGCCCATTTAGGAATAGTAAGGTAAAAATCTGTTTCAATAGGCAGAATATTCACACTGATAAAATTGTTGTAAAGTTACAGACTGTTAGAGAGTCAAATCCAAATAACTTTCAGCTATGTCTTGTAAAGTTGAACATCTTTCCTTTTGATTTAGAATTCTTTCTCTCTTTTAAACCTGCTGAAAATGAGATGCCTAAATCTCTATGGCTCTTACCATTTGTTATCTTCCAGGCTGTCTGCCATAGCAATTTGCCTATCTTCATCTATTGTCCTTTGAGTATTAGAGGGGTAAGATAGGATGAAAGATTTCTAATGAAAACTTCTTTATGGACTTTTCTCTATTTTTCTAAGGATGCTATATGCCCAAGTATTTTTGATCTGCAATTAGATTGCTAACAAGGCCTCAATGCAAACAATGGCTATAATTTATCGCTTACCTCCCAGAAAGGCATTTTTCAGTATGGACTTATAGTTAACTTGTGTTGTATCTTCCTTTCTCTTCTCTCTCCTCCTGGATGGTCATATTGATTGGGTGCTTGTGTTTCCTACCACTTTGCTCTTCCATGTTCTTCAATAAATTATTGGCTAGATATATAACATGTCTCAAATACCTCTATGTGGTCAAAGGCCTCAAGAAGCTGTTACTATGAAAATACGTGATTTATTATTAAAAATTAATAACACTGGTGAATAGACTAAAACAGGACTAGTATTAAACTTGTCCCTAAAAAATGGTGGCAAGAGAGCTAAATAATTTTAGAGTTATATTTCGACGTTGGTTTAAAAAGCTGAATAATTTATAAAGACAAGTAGGCAAACATGGTACATACTAAATAAATCTGGGTTCATATCCTACTTCTGTCACATACTAGCTGAATGACCATTGGCATACCATTTTACCTTTCAGTGTTCCAACAAATGTTTTAAGGATTATAAATTACAGATGAATGCTGATCTGCAATTTATATTATGAGTTTCATATACCCATGATATTGCATATACACATACCCCACACCCCCCCACATCTACACATCATAAATATGAAGTTATAGGTTGATTAACATAATAATAACAAGTAGCATTTAATAAAGCTGCTTCATCTTTTTTTTTTATTACATTTTAAGAATACCCTAAAAAAGCAAAAAAAGAAAAATGTATTTGTAAATATTCAAAAGGGCTTTTTAAAAAGTCATTATAGGGGCAGCTAGTTGGTGGTGTAGATAGAGCACCAGCCCTGAAGTCAGGAGGACCTGAGCTCAAATTTGCATTTGTTCTTTGGAGTAGAATGTCTGGCAACTTCTATTGACCTGAAAAGAATTTGGATTTGTCATTGATTGAGTTTGTCTGTTATCCCAGCCAAATCCCAGTTTATGTTCAGAGAGGTTCATCAGTAGGCCACTAAGTTATGATTTGAGATGAGGGAGATATCACAGTATGTCAGAAAAGGGGAAAGTGCAAAGAACATTTCCTGAAGTCTAAGGACCTGAGTTCAAATCTTGTCTCTATTATTTACTATCTGTGTAATCTTGGATAAGTCGTGAAATTTCCCTGTGCCTCAGTTTCCTAATCTATAAAAGAGGGATTCTATCTCAATGACTTCTAAGGTCTTCTCCATTTCTACATATATAGTCTCAATAAACTTTCTATAAAGACGAGAGGAAGCTACCGACTTCTTTGGGCCTTATTTATTCATCTCTAAAAATGAGGAGTTTGAATTCGATCACTTCCTAAGTTCCTTCTAGTTCTGTATCCTGTGATTCAATAATCATATATAGTAGCCTATGAATCATTCTATTAGTCTGGATGTTGCTTGAATGTGTTGCCATGATTATGGGAGAGAAGCCAGTGAGAGGCTATCAAAGAAATGTGACGATGTGGACCACCCCTTTAAATGATGCTTTTGGTGACTCAGTAAAGAGAGCAACAGACCCTTCCTGCAGATCTTCCAAGCCTTTTTCAGCTGGAAAATTATTCTTATCCATCTTTTTGTGAGTTCTGACACTAAAATTTATTTAGAGTTATTTAAAGGTATTTGGAAGGGTTTCAGAAAGAGTTCAGGCAAGTTCCAGCCTTTATTCTGCTATCTTGGCTCAACCTCCTAAGTAACTTCTTATTGTAAAACTTGCTTTAAATATATGTTAATAGTCATTTTTTTCTGGTGAATGAGCTTTTTTTCAAATATGAATCTGATCAAAATCTTTCATTGGATAAATTAGACCTTAAATAATCTTACAGGTCTTAGATTTTTGATATTTAGCTGAACATATTTTATTATATGGAAAAAGGCTTTTTGGAATATTTGAGAATCAAATTTTACAATAACAGAAATGTTTCATGTTCTTAATATGATTGTTAAGAGCAGAGGGAGTCAATAATGTGGAAATTATATTATAGAGGGAAAATAGGGTCTGTCCACAAAAGTTTTATTGGAGCCTCATACTTGGCTGGGCAACTGAGAGTCACAGTGAATCAAATTCCAGGGCTAAAATGAAGCTATCTTCCTTAATTCAAATCTGTCTTGTCACTTTTTAGCTATGTGATCCTACAGAAATTACTTAACTCAGTTTACCTCAGTTTCCTCATCTATAAAATAAGCTGGAGAGTAAATGTGAAACCACTCCAGCATCTTTGTCAAGAAAACCCCAAATGGGACCAGGAAGATTTGGACACAATTGAAATGACTGAACAATGAAATCATTGGCTAAAATTACTCCTTTGAGGAGAGAATTCTGGGAAGATGGAAGAACAGGTCAGAAATAGGTCCTTCACCAAAAAAGACAGAACATTGCCTCAGAGGGAATATAGAACAGTGGAAATAAGTCATCAATAAAGCAGTTGTTCTCCTAAGACAACCTAAAAAGACATTCAGAAGACAGACCTGACCAGGACCAGAAATTCAGTCTGAATAAAGTGTAATTAACAAGCCCTAGGACAGCTGGTATTAGGAGGCAACTTTAGCCTTAGAAACTTTCATCTCAGCAACAGTGTGGGGATCTGGTGGCTGAATGGAAGAAGATAGAAGGGCCTGCCCACAACATATTTTGCTGACTGGATGCATCCTGGGCTGGACTGCTGCTGCTGTGTAGCACCTGGTGAATGCAGTAGCAGAAGGTCTGGTCAGCCCAAAGGCTGTGGGCACTTGAAGTAGAGCCGAGTCCCGGCTCTTGCAGGGAAGAGAAGACAGGTGCAGTTTGCAGCCATTGAAAAGAGCACAGGGAGCAAAATTCATTTGTAGGACAGCATAACCAACAACTCTAGTGGAGGCTTAGGAATGGAAAGGAAAGTCCAAGGTTTAGCCTCAGAATAGATCTCAGAAAATAATGATAAGAAGAAACTGAAGCTTGGAGCATCATTCCCCATACTTTGTGATGAGAACTTAATTATAGTAATAACCACTAAAAACAAAAATAAAACCAAAAAATATAAACAAATGAAAATTAGTCAGAAAAGGAGAAAGAACTCAACTATAGATAGCTACTATGGAAATACAGAAGATATGGGTTTTTCTTCAGAAGATAATGGAGCTTTAAAAAAAAAAAAAGGCATTCCTTTTTACTGAGAAATGTCAAAGGATCCCAAAGCACAAAAAGAGTTCTTTGAAGAACTTTAAAAAGGACTTTAAAAATAAAATAAAAGAGACTAAGAAAAAATTAGGGGAAAAAAGAGCAATCCCAGAAAATCAAGAATTTTTTTTGAAGTCAACCAATTTGAAATTGAAAATCAAAAACTTAAGGAAGAAAATAATCCCTTAAAAACTAGAATTGGGTAAAGAGAAGCTAATGACACTCTAAGATACTAAGAAATAAAAGAAAATAAAAAAGATGAAAAAATAGAAGAGAAAGAGAAATATTTCAACAACAGAATGACACCAACAACAAAAAACAACTGATTTGGTGAACACATCAAGGAGACATAATATAAGAATAATCAGACTATCTAAAATTATCATTAAAAAAGGAATCTTTATACAATATTGCAAGAAATTATCAAGAAAAATTGTTCTAAGTTTCTAGAACAAGAAGGCAAATCAGAAAAGGAAAAAAAATCCACCTATTACCACTTTAAAGAGATCCTAGGAGGAAAACTTAAAGGAATATCATAACTAAGGTTCAAAGTTCTCAGGTTAAAAAAAAAAAAACAAGAAAGAAAAAACAATTTAAATATTGTGGAGCTACAATATAGAGCAAAACATTTGGGATTACAATTAAGTTTTTTTTTAAACTTTTTAAATTTACAAACAAAGAAGTATAATCTTGAATGGGAAAAATTGATATTTAATGAGATGAAAGACTTTCAGGTATTTGTAACAAAAGCAGCAGAATTTAAGAGAAAATTTATCAAAGAACATCCAGAAAAAATATAAGGTAAAAATTAAAGATAAATTATAAGGAACTCAATAAGTCAAATTGTTTACTTCTTATATGTGAAAATATAACTCTGTTTTATAATTTTCATTTTTATTTAGGTAGTTGGAAAGAAAAGCTTGGGCTAAAATGAGTCTGATGGGGTGATTCTAAAAAACATAAAAGGCTAGGGAGAGATTAAAAAGGAGCTATTATCTTAATCAAATGTCATAAAAGGAAAACATATACAGGAGAAGCTAATAGGGGGAAGACAGGTAGTGCTGAAACATTACTCTTATCAGGAATGTGTTAAAGAGGAAAGAACATATATATCTAGAAGGATATAAAAGTTTTCTAAATTCAGAAAAAAATATGAGGGCAAAGGGATAGGGTGGGGAGAAAAAATAAGGGGGGATCTCTTGGAGGGATGGATAATTTAATAATAGGAGGTAAAGGTAATAGGTAGAAGTAAAGCAGAGGAGTGAGGATGGATAGGAATAGAGTGAGAAGGATGACAAGGAAAAATAGGAGAAAGAAAATAATAATTATAGATTACAATGTGAAAGAAATTAAATTACCCATAAAATGGAAACAGATAGAATAAAAATTTGAATTCAACAATATGTTGCTTTCAGAAAATGCCATAAAAATGAGAGTTAAACACACAAAGAAAAGATAAAGATAAGGAGGAAAATTTATTATGTAAAAAGTTAGGGCTATAGTAATGATCTGACAAAGTAAAAGCTAAAATAGATTTAATCAAAAGAAAAATAGGAAAACTACAACTATGTGACAGAAATATTATTCAATATTTAGATTATTTATAACTGGACAGTATACAATTTTTGAGAGTATACCTTTTAAAATATACAGAGGAACTACATGATTGTAAACATAAAACACTTTTTATGCAATTAAAGTCAGATTTAAATAATTGAAGTAATATTTATTGTTCATGATGAGTAAAGCCTATACACACACACACACACACACACATATATGTTTAATGACACTTTTAACTAACCTATTTATTTAATGTCATTCCAATTAAATTACTAAAAATTATCTTAGTAGATTAGAAAAATAATAACAATCATTCAGGAAAAGCAAGAAGTTAGGAACTTCAAAAAAAATGGGAAAAAGATGTAAAGGAAGCAGATTCAGTAGTATCACACCTTAAATTATAAGGTGAGATCATTGTTAAAGTGCAAAATGGATAATTTTGATTAAATTAAAATAAAATTTTCTCGTATAAATAAAACTTATGTAGCCAAAAATAGAACAAATACAGGCAATTTCTCTCAGATAGAATGTGATTACCCTGGAATATTGCTGTGGTATAGGAAATGATGAGCTGATTTAGAAAAAAAAAAAAAAAACATGGAAAGATTTGGACTCATAAAGGAAGATACTATCTACCTTCAGAGAAACAGATGACAAGTAGAAATAAGCACCACAGTCTTACATTTATATGTATGAGTGATTATGTATATATTCCTATAAATCTGTGTGTGTGTATGCACATGTCTGACCTTAATTGTAACTTTTTTCAGGAGGGGGTGAAGAGAGGAGAAAAATAAAGTAAAAAGTGCATAGCAGAGAACAAAAGAAAACCTACAAGGAAGCAAAGAAAAGCTGGACAGTTTTGAAAACAATGTATAACTAAACTGCTAAACCATGAACCTAATCTGTATCATTAGGTTAGAAAGCTTAGCCATGGCTACAGAAGTTATAATATTCATATATGAGATTTGAATCCAGATCTTTCTAACTCCCAACATGTTATTTTCCACACCACAATTTGTCCCTCAATAACAGAGGTATTAATTATGTTATTTCAGCATGTGTCTCACCTGGGTATAACACTGAGCTTTCAAATAAATCAATTTCTTTATTTTTAAGTTTTAAAGCTTATTTTAAAATTAAATACCAAATAAGAAAAAAATTGTTATGTACATAGCAGTACATGAGGATTCAATATTTTTTTAAAAATTTCATTTCAAGAAAACGTATGTTGTAGTTACTGTATTTTTTTCATATTTTCCTAATAGGCTATAACCTCTGTGAGGTTAGAGATCCTGATTTTAAGATTTCATATCTCCCCCAGTTCCTGACATAATGTTTAGCACATAGTAAGCACTTTAATAAACATTTGTTGGACCAATTCAAATTTGTCTTTCTATTGAGATCTTCAACTTAAAGCTTCAATACTAAGAAAAAGTTTCTCAAGGCTTATGAAAGATAAGAGAATTAAAACTTTCTTCATCCTCACTAAGGTGATAAGCCATTATCTCATTATTATTATAATTTTCAAATATAAGCAGAATTTTTAAAAGTATAAAAATATTTTATATGGATATAAACTATATACTTATATATTAGTTATAAAAAATCTCCCAATATAAATAGGATTAACAAAGTTTACCTTTTTAAATTTTTTACAAAAGTTAAAATTCCCAAATTTTAACACATATAATATGTAATATGGTAGGGGTATGGAGATGTAAGTTCAGCTACTGGATTTTATAATAAAATGGGTATGTAATCAGAAGCTCAGGTTAAAAATGCTTGTATAAATGAGTATACATAATTGTATTCTTATACATATATTGATATTTATGTAAGGAAATTATGCTCCTTTTATCATGTAGAATAATTTACATGTGAGTTTAGAATTACCTGGATTGCTTCTCAAAGGAGCATCTGATATTTCCTAAGTAAGTGCTACTTCACCATATTTAAAATCATGAATGTGTGATGTCGAGTCATATCTGTGCCAGCCACCTTTCTGGTTTCCCTGCATTTGCTAGCAGGAAATCACTAGTTGTACAGTAGCATTTTTCTCTGTGACCTAGAAACCTACATATGCAATGTAATTCACAGTGTTTTAAAAGAATATAAAACTCCTTTAAGATTTCACCTGATTTAAGTAATGACATTTTTCCAGTAGTAATTGTATATCTTAAAGAAACTGTCAACTATCTAGTTACATCTTCAATATAGAAATAAAAATTATCAATAAATTTAATTGTCTTAATACCTTAAAGACAGACATCATGCTATATTTGGATGCTCTCTATAAATTGCCCTGACAGCCCTTGCCAGCCACTTTGTATGTAGGTGCTACTGGACAGAAAGGGAATAAAGGAAGAAACAGTGGTTTGTCAAATATAAATTTATTACCACTTCTGAAAGAGAAATTTAAAACATAGCTTTTATAGAAGGTGATCAATGCCATCTTTATTTATGTATAATACAATAGTCTACATCTTACATAAATGTTATACTTTTTTAAAAAAACAGGAGGGACATAAGAAACTCTGTAGTCCAGCCTACTATTTTTATAAATGAGGGAAAAGGCACAGAATTTGAATGATTTACTCGAAGTGGCCTCTGAAACCTACTTCTCCTGATTCCCCATATTAGCGGCCTTTTGATTTTGTTATATCTTTTCTCATCCATGGTTCTCAATTTTCTCATCTATAATGTGAGGCAATTGAATCAGGTGATATCTTAAATCCTCCTGTATTAGAAAAGTTTATGACTTTCACATAATAGATACTCCATAAATGTTTACTGAATGAATTGGTTTTTATTTGACAGTAAAGTAATTGAGAGCTATCTTTACATACAGGTGCTACAACTATTTATAAAAACCTTTGAAAGAAAATGTGCTTATCATATTATGATTTATACTGAATATTTACAGCTTAGATTTTTGTTATATGTTATTACTTTTCCCTCCCTGTTTATGAAATCCTTCAACATTTTTAAATTCTTACAAATTATTCCAAATGGATACCCAATGAACTGTTTCCCCTTTTATGCTATATTTACAAATTGAGACCTCCTGCTTACAAATTTAAATCTTGGCCTAAATGTGGATGTTGAAATTCACATTTACATAATCTATGTGCAATAGGACCAAGACATTCTTATAACATTAGTCAGTTGGTCTACTGTGCTGGCTGAATTTTAATTTGTAATCTTTGTTTGGGAGGAATATGATTTTGATGGGTAACCAGATGCAGACTAAAAAGCAGACAAGAAGAGACCTAACAAAAAGGCTTCTAAATCTGGATACTATAAATTCAAGTTTCCCAGGTTCAAGCCACCCACAGCCATCTGGAAATATACAAAATATATTTGTACTTTTAAAATGGAGAATGGAAATCAAGTAAATATTTTGAATTTGGCTATTTGTAAAACTTATAATTTGTATTTTACATTTATACAAGTATAAATAACAAATACTTAGTTTTAAATAAATTTAAATATACATAATCTTGAATTTTAAAATTAGTGATAAAAAGAAAAAAAGCTTATAACTCAGTAACCATTGATTAGTTACTTTTTGTTAAATTTATGGAGTGTCTACATCCTGCTTGATGCTAAAAGTATTAAACAGTTGATACGCTGTTTAAATTATTATTATACTCCAAAATATCAGTATTTTCAATCAATTAACTTTATTAAGTATTTACTGTGTCTCAGGCACAGTGCTAAGCCCTGGGAGAAAGAAAAAGAAAGGAGGAAAAAAAGTGACTTCTTCCCTTAAGAATCTCACATTCTAATGAAGGACAATATGTAAACAACTGTGAAAAGATAAGATTTATATATTCAAAATAGTAGCTAATCTCAGAAGATAGGGAGAACCTATCTTCAACAGTAGGGAAAGCAGTAGGGAGAATCTCCCAGGGAAGGCTTCTTGGGATTTGAAATGAGTCTTGAAAGAAGCCAAGAAACACAGGTAAAGGAAGAGCATCTTGACAGTCTTTCAAGACTGTGAAAGGACAAAAGGGCAGGTAAGTGGTTCAAGGAATAGAGTGGACTTGAAATCAAGAAGATTCGTCTTCATAAGTTCAAGTCTGGCCTTAGACACTACCTAATTGTGTGACTCTGGACAAATCACTTAATCCTATTATTCTGTTTCCTCATCTGAAAAATGAACTGGAAAAGGAAATGGCAAACCACTTTTAAAAAACCCCAAATGAGCTCAGGAAAAGTTGGACACAACTGAAAATGAAAATGACTACACAGGAAAGGACAAAATGTGGACATGTAAATATGTAAATAATTATTAAATCCTAGCTTTTCTACTTTCCTATTTTCATAAGTCCCAAACAGCCACCTGAATGATTTTCTTGCAGCAAATCTCTGACCATCTCACTCCTTATTCAATAAATTGTAAATTTCTTAAATTTCTTATCTTTAGTATCAAATACAAACTAGTTTAGTATTTACAACCTGATTCCAACCTTACTTCCCTAGTATTATACATTACTCACTTTTCATGTAAGTTTCGTGCTCCAGACAAAGACTTTCTTGCTGTTCTTTCCAAACAACCTTCCATTTTCCTGTTTCATGCCTTTGTATAAATAATTTCCTATGCCTGATACCATCTTCTTATCCTAGCTTCTGAAAATTTTTGCTTTTTTAAAAAAAATCTCAGACCAAGTGCTACCTTCTAAATGAAACTTTACATGAATCACCCATAAGTGTTCGAGCTTCAACCTGCCAAATTACTTTGTCTTTAGTTTGGTGTATTATTTTTTCTTGGAAAAATGATCTCTTTTTAGAGACTGTTTCACTTCTGTTTTTGGTGCCTGGCACAGTGTCTGACACATAGGAGATTGTTAATAAATGATTGTTGGTTAATTGATTGGCAATCGGCAAAATCATTTAACCTTCCGGGACTTAGTTTCTCATCTATAAAATGATTTTGATTATATGGTGTCTAAGGTCTCCTCCAATTTCAATCTACGATCCTTAATGTTTGTTGAATTGAAAAACTTGATTCATGGCTTTAGCAATGTGACAAGTTAAATAGACATAATCCCTATTCTCAAGGAGCATTGATTCTAAAGTATACAAGGGGAATACAGAGTTGTACATGATTCCTATTCATTATATATATGCAGTGAAAACACCTAAGAAATGTGAGGTAGAAAAAAAATTTTTAAAGTTTTATTGTGTAATGTTTGATCATGAGGAATAGGCAGTTATTTTCTTTATATGAGAGAGTTGACAAGTCTTCCTATCTTGAAATTCATTTATTTGAACTTATTATTCCCTACCTTATTTTTCTTCTTATTTTCAACTACCCCTAGCATCTTTTTTAAAAATGTATTATGAACTTGGAAAAAAGTCAAACAAATATGAACATTTCCATATACAAAGAATGACAGAAAAAGAAACTTGTATACGAATTCAGGAATTTTTGTTGAATATTATATAAAATGATCTGAGGACATTGAAATATTTACCATAGATTTCTGTTAATTGCAGGTGTGTATGTGTATGTGTTTTGAAAGTTTAGGTCATATCTCTGAGCATCCTAATCTCAAGTACCATCGATGTATCAGGTTTCCAAAGCTTAGCTCCATCTTCCCCTCAACTTTGTAAGTTATCACTGAGGGGTCAGGGATGATTCTTGAGCTCCTGCTTAGGTGATTCCTCTCAAGACTATTGACTGAGAATCAATTTATTCATTGTTTTAGCAAGGGTTGCTTATTAAGTTAATACATTAAGAATAAAGTTGTACAACATGTCACCCCAAAAAGTCTGTAACAAATGCAGTGTATAGGAATGTGTTTAGAGACTACATGTGTCAAAGGACTCCTGGTTATTGGAAGTTCTTTTCTTTCATTTGGGGGTATTCTGGAAGGCTCCTTAAGGCATGGGGATTCTATGTTCATCTGTCTTTGGTAGATGTAAATGCTACTGCCAAGTGAACATTCTAGGACACCAATTGGAAGATGAGAAGTTTGAAATTTTGAAACTTGTAAGGTCCTTCTTCAGTCAGGGATTGTGAGGGGAAGGAAGCCTGGCCATGGCCAAAACTAAGACTTCTTTCCCCATTTCCTCCAGGAGATTCTTCTCAGGTAAGGGGGAGAGTGCTTCAAATTCATACTTGCTCAAATCTTTTCAAGTCACTTGATAATTTATAGATAATCTCTGAGGCACAGGGAAATTCATGAGCCCATTCAAACATGACTCTTGTTCGGTATCATTCTTGTTTAAAGGCTTTCAGCCCTTTGTCTAGGGCCTATGGGCCAACTTAACAAGTCAACAAGTAATTATTAAATTTACTATGTGCCAGGTAACATGTTAAACACTAGGATGATAATTGATTGAAATATGGTCTCACTAGTAAAGATATAAAGGCATTAGAGAAGTTTAGATTGCACTCATAAAAGTTTTATTTAATTAATTCCAATTAAGTTTAATAGTAACACCATCTCTACAAAAAATGGTTCCATTTCCTTTTTATCTAATCTCTTCTTCAACCTCGAGAGCAAACTTCCAGATTCTATGAAAGAAAATGAGATTTAGATACCACATGAATTCAACAAGTGAGTTTAGATTTGAAGAAAGATAAATTTTGAGGTTGAAAAGGAGGGAAGATCACTTTGGATTCCCTCAATCTTAAAAGAGGAGGAGGAGAAAAACAAGGAGAAAGAGAAGGAAGAAGAAGAAGAAGAAGAAGAAGAAGAAGAAGAAGAAGAAGAAGAAGAAGAAGAAGAAGAAGAAGAAGAAGAAGAAGAAGAAGAAGAAGAAGAAGAAGAAGAGGAGGAGGAGGAGGAGGAGGAGGAGGAGGAGGAGGAGGAGGAGGAGGAGGAGGAGGAGGAGGAGGAGGAGGAGGAGGAGGAGGAGGAGGAGGAGGAGGAGGAGGAGGAAAGGAAGGAAGGAAGGAAGGAAGGAAGGAAGGAAGGAAGGAAGGAAGGAAGGAAGGAAGGAAGGAAGGAAGGAAGGAAGGAAGGAAAGAAAGAAAGAAAGAAAGAAAGAAAGAAAGAAAGAAAGAAAGAAAGAAAGAAAGAAAGAAAGAAAGAAAGAAAGAAAGAAAGAAAGAAAGAAAGAAAGAAAGAAAGAAAGAAAGAAAGAAAGAAAGAAAGAAAGAAGAAACTCATCATTCCATATCATGAAGGAGGTGATATGTGTTCAACACAGACTATCAAAAGTAAGATAATGCCAGATAACTAGGTAACCACATAAGCCCTGAAACTAGTAAATACCTCTGATCTGAAAGGCTGGCAGCACACTTTGGCCTATGATGATACCAGCCAACTGAATTAATACTCTATCCAGTGTAATGAACATTTTGATATGGAAGTGAATTGTATAATATTCCACATTCTATTACCACAAGAAGGCAAAATCCTAAGTACTGATCAGAAATACTTAAATTCCATTTGCCTTTAATTGTTTGTGGATTATTATATCAATCATTAAGGCAAGCAAACTACAAGTATATATGAAATATTCCAAGAAGATGAATTCTTATCATAGTCTTCTATTAGCCTCCCATTTCCCTTCTACTTTCTTCTCTTCTATACCTCTTCTTTATCCAAATTGACACCTAATTCTTTCTACTTCACAATACTTTGTCAAATCTTTCACACTTCAAAATGACTTTTCTTTCCTCCCTCTCCAAGTTCAGCACTTAGCCATTTCATCACTAAACTGCTCTCTGTTCTTGAACCCCTTGTTCCCTTGTCCTATCCCATTTCTTTCCTTCACAAATTTCAACCTTGGGTTACTCCTTCCATCAGCCACTTTGACCTCTACTTACAGACTGCTGAAGGAAGTTTTCCAGAATTACTAACCAGGTAGATTATGAATTCGTTTTATCCAATCCTAACCGTGCCCTATTTCTCACAAAAACATCTTTTTCTCTCTTCTCTACCTCACTTCCCTATAGAAGCTATTTCAAACTAGTTCTTCCTCCCCTGTCGCTCTTAGCTGAGGACTTTAATTCCTTATTGAAAGAATAAGGACATTTGAAGCGTGCTTCTTCTTTTCCCATTCTCTTTATCTCACCTCCCTACACACACACTTTGATGTACTTTCCAGTTCTCTCCCTTTTCTGTAGTGTCTGACAAAGAGGTAGCTCTTAGTTTTGTCAAGGTCATACTTTCTACGTTTGTATCTGAGACATTTGCTTCTCATCTTCTCCTACAGATTGTGTCATCATTTTTCCTTTCTCTAAAAATTTTCAATCTTTTCTTATTAACTAATACTTTTCCTATTACCTTCAAACATGCTCAAGTCTCCCTCATTTCCTTTTCTTGGCTCATTACAAACAGGGTTGAAAGCTTTCATTAGACCTACTTACTACCACTTCAAGTTATGGTTGTATATCTTTTCTTTCTTCCTTAACTATATTCACTGCCTCCTTTTCTCTCCTCTCACTCACTCTTTTACCCTGTTGATGTTGCTTCAGACAAACTGAGACTTGGGAAAGACTTTAATTTTTAAAAAGCCAAGTTCTCCCCTTATATGCTGGGCCATTGCCAGGTGTCCTGACTTATGTCTTGTCACTGGACTCTGATGACTCTGGAGAGAGTGGGGCTTACAACTTTGCCCTGCTCTACCTCATTTAAATCCAATTAACTTCCAATTCAAGACATCACCTTCCTGATGCCATTAGTTCTTTTTGAGAAAGAAGAATGAATAACAACTCTGCAATTAGGCTTCTGAATTCATTGCTCAGTTGAAACCACTCCTCTCCAAAGTTACCAGTGATCTTTTAGTTGTCAAATATGATCTTCTTTCAGATCTAAGCCTTGTAAATCTGTCTGCTTCATTTGATGCTATCAATCACTCTTTTCTTCTACTACAGTCCATCCTATATAGTATTGCCAAAGTAATTTTCCTTAAATGCATATTTGACCATGTGACTCCCTTAATTATGCAACTCTTATTTCCTATTACTTCTTCTAAGACAAAATCTCTGTTCAGCTTTTAAAGTTGTACACAATCTGACCCCATCTTCTTTCTAGCCTCATTTGATTTTTTTCCTATTTCTGCACTAGGTTATCCAGTCAAAGTCACCTTCTATTTTCCTCACATACTCTACTCCATCTTGGTCTTTGTGCCTTTTTACTAGGCCATCCTCCAAGCGTGAAATTCATTCTCTTTTTATCTCAACCTTATAGAGTTTCTCTCTTTGTTTAAAATGCATTATCTTTTTTTTAAAGATATAAGTACTAGTGCTCTCCCATCTAAATTTATTTGCATTTAAAAACTTTGTCCATATTATTCACTTTATATGTATGTTGTCCACATTTGTATAAATAGTTGTCTCTTCCATTATAATATAAGCACATAATGGATAAGGATTATTTTACTTAATATGCTTGTATTTCCATGACCGAATATAGTCTTTGGCATATAGTAGATATATTCATCACGTGCTTATACTATAACACAACAAAACTGGAAATGGCATCAGCTAGATGGCACATTGGATACAGCACTGCATCAGGAGTCAGGAAGAACTGAGTTCAAATCGTATCTCAGTCACGTAATAGCTTTGTGACCCTGGACAAATGACTTAACTTTATATTCCTCAATTGTTTCATCTTTAAAGTGTGGATGATAACAAATCTTAAAGGTTGTTGTGACAATATAATGAAATCATGTTTATAATGAGCTTTGCAAACTTTAAAGCCTAATATAAATGCTACCAGCCACTATTACTATTACCACTATTGCTACTGCTACTATTATTGCTGCTACTGCTACTGCTACTGTTGCTGCTGCTGCTGTTGCTGCTGCTGCTGCTGCTGCTGCTGCTGCTACTACTACTCCTACTATTACTACTACAACCTCATACTGCTTTTTATCCCTTGTCCCCTGTGACACAATAATATATTGCTAATCAATATAAGACAAAAATAAGTTAATGCTTAAAGCAGATGAAATATGAGCAGCTACTGAAATCAAAGAGGGAAAAGCTGAAAAACACTAAGTCATTAATATTTGTGGTTTAATACAAACTCTATAAAAGTCTTCCTAAAAGCAAAATAAATAATAAAAGCAATATTGGATGTCTCAGATAATTTTAAAGAAGAATTGAGGTTACTTAGAAAAAAATCTTAAAATCTCTCTTTTGTTTGATAGAATTAATTCAACAAGTTGATCAATTATAACAAAATATATTTTTTAAAAACTAGAATTTTCTCTGACATTATGAACAAGCACATTCTCTTGCAGCATTTGACAGAAATCATAAAAATGTTTCAGGACCTGCATACAAGAGTATGCAGCAGTTGTTGCTATGGTAAAAAAAAAAAAAAAAGGGTAGAGTTACCAAAAATATTCCTAAAAATAAGAAACAAGTACTACTATGGTAGAAGCATTGGAAGATTACATAGATATCTAGTTGATATGTTTAATGCAAAACTGTTACAATGTTATAAGGATGTTATAAGCATCCCATTAAAGCATCCTAAAAAGAAAATATACAAAAAAGAATCTGAAAAGCAAAAGTATATTAGAAATTCTAAATTCTCCTAATAAATTGAAACTTAAAGTCAAATAAGATAATAAATCAAAGTACCACAAAGAACAAAAGAAGCAATTCAACAGCAATAAATGCTTCAGTACAGAAGCTTATGAAGAAAAGAAATTAGGGAGAAATACTTCAGCTCTAACTGTGAAGGATAATGCAGAAAATTTCTATTCATTTATAATCTCACAAGAAATTTCAAAATGACTAAAACACAATTTGTACCAAACAAGAAATAGTAATCTAGTGTACCATGAATTTGATGAATAAGAAAATAGTTATATGGTGAGTCACCATAGTGATTCAATCTATATCTTCTATGAAAAACCTGAAAGTGAAAGATGTAGAAAAGATTCATTTTTATTGGTTTAAAATAGATGCTTCAGTGTGATGCACATGTTACTAACAAAGTACTTTACCAGCTTTTTCTCTGCACATGTCTATTCTCATTGTTCTTAACTGAAAGGATAACATATCTACCACCCAAAGATGAGAACAGTAGTGACTTTTCCAAATATAGGACAATTTTATATTTCTGTACTATACAAATCATTCATAACTTGGACTGATGAAAAAAAATCTATCAGTGTTCACAGTGATGTGTTGATTTAAGAACATAAAGTTTGCTAAAATTATTAGAAAAATAACAATTTGTTGATTTATTAATTATTGGAAAAGCTACCTTAAAGGCATTATGACACTTGTACTACCTTTATTGATTATTGTCAAATCTTTGAGTAAGTTTTTCACTCATAGCATATTTACGCACTGTAAATATGTGAAACTGACCTAAAGTACAAACGTTAAAAGCATTTGATAGCCATGTGAAAAAAAATCCTCCATTTAAAACAGTCCATTAATAGAATAATGTTTAATTTTTTTAAGATATAAAAGGGAATATCTTTAAAGGAGAAAGTTTATGCATTTTGCAATTTCATCTATCCTTAAATACATTTTCATTTTTTTTTTAAATTGAGTTTTGCTTCTTGCTTCCAGCTGACAATGTATATCATCTCAGTATTGAGTATATTGAGGCTCACAAGGTCCTGTTTCTTTTTTTTTTTAATTTTTAAAATTATTAATGTTACTAAAATCAGTCAGCATAAATTTCTCGCTATGCAAATAAGATCAAAAAAGAGGATTACATGTGAAAATTTAAATTTATGTTATATATATATATATTTCCTTTTATGGAATCTTGTAATCCCTAGCTGTTTCTTGCGCATAAAGCTATGAAGGAGACTTACTAGCATCCTTAAATTCAAAGTTCAATGGAAATAAAGCATTTAAAGCAGTAAATGCATATGCAAAATTATAAGTTTTCTGAACTGTAAAATGAACTATAATAGATTTGAATGGAAAATATCCCAACAAAACCTCAGGTAATATTAACATTATATGGGATTCATCATTTTAAAATTAAATATAGGCCGTTAACACTTTTCACCACTTCTGATAAATGATCCTGAAATTAAAAAATAACATACATTTTCTGAACATTAGTTAAATCTGAAATAAATATACATGCCATGATATTTGTAAAATATTATTTAAAATTATTTCTTTTCCTGGGTGGAATCTACCTATGAAATGACCAATCTGGGTGGTTTTGTACAATAATTGTATTCTAAGAATGCAATCAAAAGGCCTTGCAGTGTAACATTCACATGAATTTAATAAAAAAAAATGATTACCAGGAAGCAAAAAATTGAAGAAATTATGAGAATTTGTTTATAAAAGTAGAATGGTTTTTGAAACACAAGTTTCAAAATGTATCACCACCAGATATTATAAATGTATTATTTTTAGGGAATTTGGATTTATTAATCAATGCAAATTGTGTATAGCATGGAAAAAACAACAACTGTGATACATATAAGTTCAGACTGCAGTAATTTAATGCCTACCAAACACTTAGCAAGATAGGATCTGGTAGCTAGACATAATATCAGAAGCTCATTCTTTTTATGAAATAACATTATAAATTCCTCACACTATAAATATAGACCTTAAAATATCCTTAAAAATATCAAATCAACTATGCTGGAACTGGATCATTTAGCTAACAGAATAAACTCACAATCCCCTATCACAATGATTTTAATTTTAAAAAATTTATTCAATGTTAACTAAATTAAATACTCAAAATCTTCCAAATCAATATTAGGTATGAACAGGTTAAGGCATATTTAATTTTTATTATTCGGATTCCTGCTAGAATTGCTCTGAAGATTATTTCAGTGAGCATAAAGAAGATAAACTTGACACCCAAATGCTTATATTCAATTTAAAAAAAAAACAACAGTTACCTACCTGTGTAATATTAGTCATCAGTCATAGACAAGTGCAGAATAGAAAGTTATCCAGGATAATTTCTATCTGAACTCTTTTTTAAAAGATGAGAAGATGAACAACAACAACAGTATTTGAAATGAAGTATGGCAAAATGTTATAGAGAAGTGACAGAAAAATCAGAAATATTGGGTACAAGTCTTATCTATGACTTATATTGACTTGCCTATTTACTTTAGGAAAGAAAGTTCCTTAATAGGAATTTCTTTTACTAAATGAAACTACAGGTTTAGTTCAGCAATAAGATTTAGAACTAGAATATTTCTTAGATATTATCTAGCTCAATCCCCTCATTATACATATAAGGATTAATAATAATCACATTTGTATAAGACTTTTACAAAGCATTGGCTTCACAGCAACTTTGTGTAGCAAGTTGCATGTGCATTATTATCCTTAGTTTGAGATGAGAAATCAAGCTCAAGAGAGGTAAGTTCTTCCAGATACCAACTTAAGTTATGTGATTTTGGATGAGTAACTTAATCTCTTGTTTTGTGCCTTATTTTTCTCAATGGTAAAATGTAATTATAATAGTATCTATGTCACAGGGATGTTGTCAAGATCAAATGAGACTATTTATGTGTAAGTGTGTGCATATATATATGCATGTATGTGTATATATATAATATATATATACATATATATATATATGTATATATGCTGTGCTTTACAAACATTAAATCACTATATAAATGTTATTGTAATTAAATCACTTCTCCAAGATCATACATCTCTGTGAATCCACTCTCTGACTATAAGTCCAATATTCTTTCCTTAGCATCATACTGTTGGGAAACTTGAAAAGAGGGACTTCTTTGAGATCTTCCTTCTGTTTAGAATTTGTCAGACTGAGCTATAGATTAGTTCTTCTGAAATTTTGAATAATAGAACTATATTAGTCTCTAACATTTATAATCACCTCACTTTTAACTTCCTTAAAGTCATTTGTGCTCTGGGTCTTATCCTGTTTCAAACACTTCTCTTCCTTACCACTACCTTCAATTCCCATGGTGACATCTGGTTTCCACACTTTTCTTTTTATTCATTATTTAACTATGCCTTGGGGATTTCCAGTTTAATCAGCCTCCTTTCAGCTTAATAATTCTCTATCCTTCCTGTTTCAACCATTTATTCTTAATACTTAACTCTTAGTCAATTAGCATGTAAAAACACATCAATTACATAAAATATACAATAGCTCAATTCTACCCATAGCAAAGAGGATATTCAAGAAGATATACTGTACAAAATACCCCCACACATAATTCTTTGAAGAAATACAGATATTGATTAACTAAATAATAACCATTTAAACCATGTTTTCAAAATTCTACTAAAAACAATTCATTATTTAAAATGAAATACAAATTTTTGTTTGTTTTTCAATTAAGTCCTGAACTGAGTTTTCCTCTGCACTTGGGTGAACTTTAATTTGGACCATTTCTGAAACAGGACATAAACTTCTTGAGGGCAAGGACTTTTATTTTGTGTTTGTATCTTCTAACTAGTTTCTGCTATAATTTGAGCCCATTGCTATGGATGGAGCAGCCAATGTACCTGAAGTGCAGACAGAGCTATTATATGGCAGACAGATCAAAACATCACCACCTCAACTACTACTCTGCTACACATACCAGTGAAGACAGTAGGTTCCTAAAACCCAAAGTCCTGGTAATAGCAGACCATCCAAGATGGCCAGCCCTATTGTCAGCCGAGAACCCCCAATCATCATTTAGAGGAGTAACTCCTGTCAGGAAGGGCCCCACTAGCAACTCTACCACTGCTGACACCAACTACTTATCAACTGCCATTGACACACAGATAATGTCAAAAGACAAATAGTAGCTCCCCTCACATACCACCAAATAGCCCAGAAAAGCAATAATCCCTATCTACTCAGCAGCCTTAAATATTGAAGATGTAGAAAAGAACATTTTAATCCTCAATTCATTGCATTGTCAAGTGATTCACCATCAGAAAAAAAATTGTGCTTTCATCAATGGGAATGATCTCAAAAGAGAAATATTACTCTTTTCTGTGTATCACCAATGCTTTGCTCATAGTATTTGCTAAGTGCTCATTCATTCATCCATTCATAATAGGCACTTAATAAATGTTTATTTAATGAATGACTGAATTAATAAATGAATAAATCTGCTGATTCCTTCAGTTAAATATATATGTGTATATATACATATGTGTATGTATATATATATATATTATAATTTTTGTTGTTTAGTCATTTCTGTCATGTCTGACTCATTATGATCCTATTTGTAGTTTTCTTGGCAAAGATACTTGGAGTGATTTTGCAATTCTTTTTCTAGATCCTTGTACAGGTGAGGAAATGATGAGAGTTAAATAACTTACTCAGAATCACAAAGTTAGTAAATGTCTGAGGCTGATTTTGAACTTAGGAAGATGAGTCTTTCTGACTTCAGGCTCAGCACTCTATCTACCATGTCACTTAGCTGCCCTCATCAATTAAATTCATATATGTTTTTCTGGTATATTAAATGAACCATATTTTTGCTATATTTTCCCCTAGGATCTAAGACAAGTGGACATAACATTCCTTCTTTTGTAGCTATCTTTGTCTTTATTTTAGAAACTTCATCCAAGGAAGAGACTCAGGAGGGCCACATAACATGGGCTTGCTACAGATTCTATGGCTGCTTGGAGGTTGCCTCTTTGGCCCATTTATTAGCAGAGTTTTAAAGTAGGATCACATCATTGATTTTTCCATTCAATTCCTCCTAGAGAGGACTCCTCATTCTAGCTCATATAAAGGTGTTAATAAGTGTTTTTTTTCCTCTGTAGTCTCTATAATGGCAGTGGAAGTCATGGCAATTTGTCCAAGTTGAGACTGGGGCAAGGGCAGTGGCAGTCAACATGCCCCAAAAGAGAAAGTTCTGCTATAACCTTAAAATGAGGGAGATCATCAGAGAATTAGCTCCCACTCATTCAGATGTAATTCTCTAGATGTGTGCAATCCATGAAAATGAAATATAAACCCTAGATTGTTAATCATTAGACAACACAAAAAGCATATTTTATATTTGATAACAGCAAACAATATTGACTGGAAAACATGAGGATCTATGATAAAGCAAACATGCCACAGCCTGACCAACTCAAAGGCCAGCCCCTCCCACTCTATTTGGAACTAATACACCTGACTGGGCAATAACATAAATGTACTTTGCAGGAAACTAGGAGTGGCAGTTGTATTGAACAGAGTGGAAGCATTACATAGGGATTGGAAAAGTTGTGAAAATGGAAAACAGGCAAGGTAATCAAATATAAAATAAGGTTAGGATCTTGGCCCATGGGGGGTTTGCAGAAATGTTGGATGGTACCGGTCAAGGATAACACCTTTTTCCCCAGCTAATAAATGATGAGTCTCTGTAAATGTGTTATTTTTTGGAGTTTAAGGTTTCTTATCAGACAATTCAAGGGCTTGACCACTTACTAATATTACTATTTATTGCCCTACAAAAGATGGGCCATGCTTTTATAAGAAGACACAGGCTTATAGAAAGAGAATTAAAGTCTCAAAAGAATGAGAGCCTTCTTAAGAAGACTGAAACCTAGAACAAAATAATTGTTTAGAGTCTCTGGTAGCTTTGCTTCTTTAGATTTGAATAAAATTATCAGTGTTATATATTTTGAATGGTTGGGCTTATTAAAAAATGAAGTCATGATGAGAAAGGAGAAAAGAAAGAGTAAGCACATACACACACACACACACACACACACACACACACACACACACACACACACACTTTGTACCAGGCATTGTGCTGAGCACTTTCAACAAATAATATCTTTTTGATCTCCATAAAATCCCTGTTAGATATGTGCTACTGTTGTACCCATTTTGTGATTAAAGAAATTGAGATAAATAGAGGCTAAATTCAAAGGTCACAGAACTAGTACACACATATGAAAAAGGATTGAACTCAGGTTTTCCTGACTCCAAATCCAGCTCTTTTTCTGTTACATTACAGGAGGTTAACCATTTACCCAGGTTAACTCAGATACTTATTAGAAGTGTGATCCAAGGCAAGTCACTTAATTGAATCTTGATTCAGTTTCCTCATTTGTAAAATGAGTCAGAAAAGGAAATAGCAAACCTTTCCAGTATCTTTGTCAAGACATCCTCAAATAGCATTAGGAAGAGTCGAACAAGACTGAAACAACTGAACAACAACAAACAAAAAACCAGAAAATTGTTTGTCTCTAAGGTCATCCAATATTTTCTTATATCTTCTAATTCAATATGTTTAGTCATAGTTTAAAAAATTATCATCTATGATTTTCATTGAGGTAGATTGCAAATGGTACATCTATATGGATCTTCATAATTTAGTTAGATTAACATTCTGCCACAGTAAAATTTGTTATTAGAGGGAGGTAAATTTCTAATTCTGCTTGAAAATTACTAGATCATCTTGGGCAAATGTTTATACCCACATTCTCACCATAGAAAACATCTTTGTGGTTATGATTGCCAATTACTCTTCAATCTCTTTCCCTACATCAATTAAATTCAGTTCAATTAAAATATAACTTCATTAAATAATTACTATGAGTAATACAAGATGATTATTTCATATGATACATTGATTAAAGATAAAATTAGATATAATCTGGCTTCCCAGGCAAGTAACCAATAAAATGGAAGATTAGACATTTTTTTCTGATACTCAAGACCTTCCAGACTACTCCAAAACAGAGATTATGTGCCAAAGATGAAACAACTTCAGTTGTCTCTATGGCTAGACTATAACCAAAAAGTTAAAAAGAAGAAAAAAAAAAGACAGGAATTGACATCTACAATGAATTCACACAGCACTCCCCCCACCCCATCCCACTCTGCCTCCCATAACTCTTTGGACAGCAAAGCTAAACTAGCTAGCCCAAGTACCTGACAAAACCACACCATATCTTTACCACCACCATCCCTTCCAGTACTATGGAGATATGGGCTCTAGGATGTGGAACTTTCCTGAGACATTGATGTATTCCATTATGCAAAATAGATTGAGATCTATTTCAAGCTCAAATATTCTTCCTGCCCCATTTGCTCTGTTCTTCCACTTTACTTCTCCATACCCTACCTTATTCCAGCCTCAGAGACCCAAATTTCAAATGATAGAAATAGTTACAGTGGCATCATTGTGGCAGCACCTTAACTTCTGAAATTCGATACAGAGGGAATGAGATAGGATACTGTGTGTGTGTGTGTGTGTGTGTGTGTGTGTGTGTGTGTGTGTGTGTGTGTAGAGCAGAAGAGGTACTCCACTAAGGCTGAGGAAAAGAGCCCAACATCCAACTGAAGACAGTTTTTTTCCCCTCCACCCCCTCTGCAAAGTTTCTTGGGGCAGAGACCTAGGTTGATGAACCATGAGTTGACCAGTATGGGAGAAAGCTGAAGATCTAGTCCTCAAAGAAAAGGGGGAGGGATAAGAGAAGATAAATTACCAAAGATCTTAGGAAGAAAACATTTCAAAGATTTCAAGCATATATGTTTAAATCAAGAGGGAAACTATGAACAACATAAGGAAATATAGCCTCTAGATCTAGCAAATGAGTTCAGGCACATATAAATAACAAAGGAAAATGATCCAACAGTTGATAAGACAGAGGTATTTATGGAATTTGAGGAGAACATGGAACTACAGTACACTACTGCTGGTAGTTTAAAAGAGAAATGGGAATGATTAGAACACATTTTTGGCCTGAACAGCAAAAAATAGAATTAGAAAAAATTGAATCTGTGATGGCAAGTTTCACCAAAGAAACAAAAGAGATAATAATTGTCAATATAAATGTACTGAAGTGAAAAGAAGTCTAGAAGAAGAGAAACAAAAAGCTATAATATCGAAACAAAATATGCTCAATTTGCAAACAAAACATTGATCTTGAAGACAGGTTATGGATCTTTTAGAATGTCTTTCTGATTCAACATTATTTAAGGAATTATATTTGAAAACTCTACAAGAAAAGGAAATACCAATTAAAAGGATAAATAGATTGTCTCCAGAAAAACAAAAGACAAGGTTCTTGCTCTCAATGGTTTTGCAGTCAAGTAGAGGAGATAACTCAAATATGAAAACCTCAATTACTCAAATTGATTTGTGATCTCATTGATTTGTGTATTTCTTCTGATAATGCCAAATTTTCTATGTCTGATAATACTGTGAAACTCTTTATGTGTACATAAGTTTACCACAGTACATTCACTCAATGTGTGGAAGCCTTCTTTGTGGTTTTTTTTTTTTTTTTGACATCTATATCAAAGAACCATTCAGACTGTCTTGGTTATTCCTTGTCCTTTCCACGTGGAGTCTCTTTTCTTCAATTCATTTCACTGAATGTCACACTTTTCTCTCCCAATATTTAAAATTTCTCAATTATAAGCTGTGGCATGTACAGAAACACATAAGTGAAGACACATTCATACATCCTGTCTCTCTTCATTGTCCTCTGGGTACTATGTCTTGAAGCAAATGCCTGTAAGAGAAAAGGCAGCATAGTATAATGAATAGAGGGTTGGACCTAGAGTCAGAAAAACTTAGTTTCAAACCAGACACTCCTTTTCTGTGTCTTTTTTAAAATATAAGAACCCTCTAAGATTTCTTTCAGTTTTAAATATCTTATCCTATAAACTAAAATACAAAGTAGAACCCAAATAAGTAATAAGGCAACTATTACCTGGGTGAATGTATAATATTTATGTCATACATTATAAGTATATTTTGAAAATTGAGAAAGGCATGAAAACTACACTGAGTTCAGTGATATATTTGCTAGTCAGCAATTGTTTAACATTTACTATGTAACACTAAACCAATCCATGTGAGGTTTTAAGAAATATATACATATTATCATAAAGTTTACAAAGATTTCTATTTCTTTCTAGTTAAGAATAAAAAACAAAGGTATAAAACATGAAGATATTTACAAATAAAGGAATACACAGTTGGAGATGATAGGCTGTACATAACTCCCATTATATGGCTTTAAGGCTTCTAAGTGTTTGTTACAACAAACTTGAGATAACAAATAAAAATAGTAGCCTTATTTTCCAAAAGAAGAAACTTGAGAGTCCAGGTAAGTGCTAGAATCTGGATATGAAGCAAGCTCTTGAGTCCAAGACTAGTACTTATCCTAGTATTCTACCATTTTGTGAGAGACCACTGGGTTACATACATTTCAGTTACAAATATATATCAATATATATATATATATATGTATATTTACACATATATTTGAGTTATATATAAAATTTTTATATATACTATACATTATACATATCATGCATATCTATATACATACACATATATATGTGTATACATGAATTCAAATGAGTTGATATCTAGTTTCAGATGCTAGTCTAACTACAATCACCTTAGGCAATTCACTTAATCCTATTTACCTCAGTTCTCATCTGTAAAATGAGCTGAAGAAGGAAATAGCAAACTGTTCCAGCATCTTTGCCAAAAAATATCCAAATGAGGTGATGGAGAATAGGACACAGCTGAAATGGGTCAATAAACATTATCTATCTGTCTGTCTGTCTACCTACCTACCTACCTATCTGGTGTCTCTTCCTAACTCCAAACCTCTAGGAATTATTCTTTTCATTTTTCTTTGCATCTCTAGTGCATAGAAATAGGGTAGTTTGGAGGAAACTGATTTTTGTTTTAGTATGGTATGTCCATTTGGAGATTCTAATATCACATACAGATGGAGATATCCAAATAGATGATCTGTTTGGATCTGGAGTTCAGGAGGGAGATTAGTCCTGGACATATGGATTTAGTAGTTGTCTGCAAAGAGATGATAATTCAACCCATGAGAGCAGATGAAAAACAAGAAAGCATCACAGTGGGAGGAAGAGAAAGAAAGACAGAGATAGAGACAGATACACAGAAAGAGACAGAGACAGAGAGAGAGAGAGAGAGATACAAAAGCTTGGAGAATATCCACATTTAGTTGATATAATATTGATGATGATGATCCAGAAAAAAGGAACTAAGAAATAATTAGGTAGGAAAAAAGCCAAGAAGGAGCTGTGTCAACAATATCCAAGGAGAATGTGTTTTCAAGGAAGAAGGATCATACAGAGAGTCAAAAGAGGTTAAGCAGAAGGAGGAGAAAAGACCATTTAATTTAGGAGTTTGAGTTCCTTGGTAATTGTGGCAAGAACAATTTTAAAACAGTGGTAGATATTCAGAAGTCAGATTGGAAGGGGTAAGTAAATTAAGATGTGATCAAGTGAAGCATAGGAATGCAATCAATCCTTTGTAATAGTTTGCCTCTTAAAATGAAGAATAGATAGTATGATAGCTTGAGATAATGACAGGGCCAAATGAAAGTTTTTATGAAAGTTTCAAAGAATTACAATAATTCAAATTGGGAATGTTTTTTAGGCTATAGATATGGAGGGTGTAGAAAAGGAGACCTTGGAGATGAGAGAAGACCTCCAGAGAAGAGGGAAAGATATGGGATCAAAAACACAGGTAGAAGGGGCAATGGTGTTAGCAAGAAACACTTCATCAGTGACTGGAGTAAAAGATTCATTTAACCTGTTTGCTTATCTATAAAATGAGCTTGAAAATTTCTCTTGATGGGATTATTATAAAGAAAATTATTTTACCATGAAATGCTACATAGATTTGAATTATTATGATTGCCATCCTATATTGGTTCTCAAGGATTAATGAAAATTTGGATGAGCTTCTAAATACAGGATGAAAAGATTCTAGTTTTGTAAAAAACCTTAATTTGCTAACCTAATTTACTACCAAATACTTGAATCCCCTCTGCAACATCTTCAACTTCATCCAGGCTTTGCTTAAATACAGTAAAACCTCCTGTCTCATGGGGCAACCTATTAGGCAGCCAACTTTTAATTATTAGTAAATCCTTCCCTATAATGAGCTGAAATCTGTCTCTCATATTTTCAAGGGATATTTTATAATTCTTGTCACTTAAGACTTTTTAAAATAAAGGCTATACCTTGAAAATATGTCAGTAAATTATCATCATTCTGAAACAAGATATTGGTAAAAAAAAAATACTTTGAAGAGCTTGAACATTTATCAGTTTCAGTTTTCAAACAATAAAGGAAAATGTGATATTTTTCTAACTTTGCTTATAGTCCTCTAAATATCTTACATTTTTAGGTGCTTCAATTTTAGTTACCTTAAAATCAGAAGTTATTCATCCCAAATGCTTTCAGAAATCTCCTTTAGTTTCACATCTTAGGCATTGGGATTAAATACTCCAAAATATATTATACCCCAAAGAACATATAATACAGTTCAGTACTTGAATTTGCAAGCATCAGGACCAGGCAAAAAACCTGCCAGATTTGCTGGATGCCTTCCAATGCTATGTGAAATATAGAGAGTAGGAAGGTTAAGCTAACCTTTCAGATGGCATAAGAAGGGGGTCTAGCAGGTCTGGCATTTCTCCCTAGTTTTCAAATTCTGCATGCTTAAACAGTAGGTTGTAGTGATTCTGAGAGCACAAACTGAGATGTTAACATTTGGTTCCTTATGTCTTCATACATCACTTAATAATGGAACTTATTTCCAGTTGGTTCTTTGGTCTTTAAGAAGAGGTGGAAATAGATTTTAACTTTGGGGAAGACATAGATAATATACTTAGGTAATAGGGAGTAACAAGTTACTTAGTGCTTTTGACTGTTAGGAGGAAGACCAGATTTAAGGACATTTAATTTTTCTCAAAGACCATTCTGTGTGTGTGTGTGTGTGTGTGTGTGTGTGTGTGTGTGTGTGTGTGTGTGTAGAATATTACAATATTAAAGTTGAGAATTTGGGTGCACTGAAATCACTTTAATTGATAAAATAACATTTCCATAAAGACAAAAATGTAATTTCAAAAGTTCTAATTAAAAATTCATTATATATATATATATGTGTGTGTGTGTGTGTGTGTGTACAGATAGATAGATAGAATAGATAGATAGATAGATAGATAGATAGATAGATAGATAGATAGATATTCAGGTCTTAACCGACTGAATGTGCATTTATTTATCTGCTTATGCAAAAAAATTTCAGTGGAAGATAGCACTTCACTATTGGATCAGTAAGTGTAGCAAGTGTAATTTCAGTAATTTGTATCAACAATTGTAATTTCATTTTAAATAGATTCATCAAACACTTTCATAAACGACTAGAAAATTTACAAAATACTCTAACCTCATAAAAAAGAAACGTTTAGCCATCTTTAATCAAAGGAAGACTAAAACTGGCCCTATAAAAAGTGCTAGAGAGTAATCTCTTCTATAGATATGGGAGACCCGAAAGTAAGACGCTATATTCCCAAACCGTTGGGGGCTCATATATGAAGTTAAGGGTTAGCTAGTGGTTTTACGTCTAGCTCTGTCAAAATAAATAAATAAATAAATAAAATAAAAGAGCTTGCTTTTGTCTAAAGTCTTCAGAATATAATGCTTTAGCCCCTCCCTTTGGGACTGCATGTACAGTTTCATAGCTGACTGACAAAGTAAACACAAGTAAGCACAGTTCTGGTGGGCACTGAGAGCACTACAAAGAATGCACCTAACTCAAGCAGAGGGATAAGGAGAGCGAGTTTCCTCTTCATCCAGCACCTCTTTCCAGCTAGGGCTCTGCAAGCATTCCCGCCCCCACACCCCACGCCCACCCCAGGCTGCTGGGCTGCCGCGGTCGGGATGCTGCCCGAGGCCGGTAGCCACGTGCCCCAGTGCCCACGCAGAACTGGCTGAGCCAGTCAAGGCCGCGTGTATGTGAGAAAAGAACGGACGTTGGGTCCAGGGCAGATGGAGAGCTCAAGGGGGGGGGGGGGGAATGCGTGTGCAAGCACAGGGCAGGCCTCCCCCCTCCCCCAAGGGTCCCGGATCCCAGAGAGGCTGCGGGAGCAGAAGTGCGTGGGGGGCAGCCAGCCCGTTCCTTCCCCGCCCAGCCTAGTCCTCCCTAAGGAGGCGCCTCCCGGGCTCGGCCTCAGGGGAGAGGAGGGAGGAAGGAGGACGCCAGCCCGCTTCGATCTCGGTCCACCGGGACAGGGTACCGCGGGAGGAGCAGCTGTGCTTGGCGGCTGTCTGGCGGTGCAGGGCCCGCGGCTTCCCCACCCCCCCACCCCCACCCCCATAGTGTGGGCCCGGGGCACATGGGCTGCTCCGGCGGGGGAGGAAAAGGAAAGAGAGGTGAGCTCCCGCTCTCCGCCTCCCTCCCCCGTTACCCTGGTAACGGCGCTACACCTCCTGGACCTCTAGCCCGGGAAAGCTGGACTCCCTAGCTCCCGGAGCGCGCAGCAGCCACAGCCGCCGGGCCTGCTCCTGATTGGTGGAGGTCGGAATCGGAGCGGGGAGGGGCAAGAGAGGGAGGTCTGGGAGAGAGATCAAACCTCCCTCGCGCCACTGGAGCGCGTCCTTTCCAACCCTCCCCCGCCCCCAGAGCACAGAGGCTCAGTACGTTCCCATGGAGACTGCTTGGGCTGCACCTGTATGGGCTGCAGCCGGGCAGGACCCGGCAACAACAGCAACCTGAGCCCCCGCGTTCCTCCGAATAACTGTCAACTGGCAGCTGCCCCTCTTGTCTAATGCAAACAAGCACTTAGAGAGAAGGGGGTGGGGCAGAGACAGAGAGATCAAGACAGAGAGACAGAAGAGGAGAAAGGGGGAGAGAGAGACAAGGCGAGAAAGGAGAGACAGAAACAGAGAAAGAGAGACAGAAAGTGCAAAACCCTTCATTCTCCTTCCACCTCCCTTAAAAAAAGCTATTTGATCAGAATTCAATATTATTCTGCATTTTCCACAGCAAACAGTTTAAAGGATAAAAAAGAACCGTGCCGCACCTCTTCTATTTGAAAAGAGACATGCCAGCCTTGGCCCAAGCCTATTGTGGTTTCCTAGGGTTAGGATGGAGCTTTAAAATACTGCCTGTCATTGTGGGTGTAAAGTCCGTATAGTTCACTTACAAGATGTCTAAGACAATGGACGTTCATTGTATTTGAATATCACCCATCTTGATGTTTAGATCTAAGGTGTTTTAGGAAAATCCTCCTTCCCCAACCTAGGGCTAAAATTACAAAGGCTACCAATATCCCGAAACCTATTTCCTTTCTCATGAATTTTCCAGAACTCCACCCACTGCTTTTAAAAACAGGGTTTTGACTTTGTAAAGATTAGGGCAGCTGGTCTATTCTTTTGATCTTGGAGAAATACATAAGCTGAATAAAGGAGATATGTCTTTGTAGCATTTGATTATTAAGCACCAATTGGATGCAGGGCACAATATGTGAAACAAGAGAAAAAAAGGTAAACTTCAAGACTTCTAGTCTAAAGACCTTTTATCTCCCCGGATTGCAACTGTCCGTCTCACTTTGTAAATACCTGACACACATTTCCCCTTTGGATGCCCACCAAGGACACATCCTGATCTTTCTCTCAAGTTTGCATATGTCATAAATTTCCATTTGTTTGCCTTTTTCCTCTACTTTTTCATATTTCCACCACAGTAATTATTCCTTTTCACTTAAATGAAAAACCATTAGGGGATTCTAGACTTGTCTATGAATGGACTTGACTGGGTACTTGAAGTTGTTAAAAGCTTGGAGCTGCATTTGATTGGACATGGGTTGGATCTTGAAAGCCATATAGTTTGGGCACAGGCCTCTCGAGCTTGTACTTGTTGTGCACCTTGAAGAGCATGTTGGGAAAAACCACAATATTCCTCAGAAAAAATCATTGCCACAAAAACCAAAGACACTTTCTCTGTTCTACTTATATCAAGAGGCAGGGACTGGAGAGGGAAAATAGGAAGTCAGACTTGGAAATAAAGGCTCAATTTTCTGCATTTGTGTTGAAAATCATAATCTTCCCATCACATTTAACACTATTTTGGCCTATAACAGGTGGCAGTGGCCTGGAGTTAGGAAGGCCAGACTTCAAGTTCAGTCTCAGATACTTACTAACTGACCTTGGGCAAGCCAGTTAACCCTGTTTGTCTCAATTTTCCCACATGTAAAATGAGCTGAAGAAGGAAATGGCAAACCATTGCTAAGAAAGCCCCAAGTGGGGTCATGAAGAGTTGGACACAACTGAAAACCACTAAATAACAAAAATTATGGTCAACATAAGTTGCCAAATCCTCTTGACATTACTACAATGATATCGCTGGAATAAATTTCCTCCTTACCACCAGTAGTACCACCATGACAGTTGAAGCCCTCATTAATTCTTACTTGAATCAATGAACTTCCAACTTTTTTGATTAGGCATCAGTTAAAAAAAAAAAAAAAAAAAGGAGTCCTTACCTCCAATATATGTGTTTTTAAATAATATGTATTTGAGATATTGTACATGACTCTAAAGTTTAGTTTACCTAATTTTTAATGACTATCATAGCTGAAAAGTATAATCTCACAAATACATGAATCTAAATGGAAAAATGCACCATTGGCTATGATTATAAAAATCATGATATTTGAGATAGCCCAGGCAATAAAATTCAGGACAGCCAAGGTGTTTGTAATTTTGAGAGTGTTTATTACCAGCCGGAATGGACCTCTCAGTAGAATTACATCCCGAACAGAAGTAGAGACAGCCTTATAAATCGTTCTTGTTCAGCCTTGAGTTACATTTGAGTTAAACATTGACTCGATTTCCCTCATACAAAGGGAAATAAGGAGCTTACAGGATGTAAGGAGAATACACAATGACAGATGTTGACATTTATTACTGGAGTAAGTCTGACATTGTTAGGCAAGCATTCTATAGAATGAACACTTCTTAGAGCTTGGTTGAGCAAGTACTTCTTAGAGTGAAACATTTCCCTAAATCTAGTTGAGCAAACATTTCTCTGGGAGCCCAAGGCCCCTTGACCCAAGACGGGGTGAGGGGAGGGGAGGCCAGTCTTTTGTCCATTTCAATATTCATTTTTCAATCCCATTTGCTAATTATACAGAGGTTTTATAGCAATATGCCTAGTAAGATTTCTGTCTTCCCTAATGCCAGTCAATTGTTCTTGCAAAGTAGTTTGAAAGTATTGCATTTTTATATTTTTAACAAGTGGGTTCAAAATCCAGTGGAAGATTTTAAATAGACTAGAAAATCATTTCCAAGTTTTTACTGTGTGCAGATATGGAAGTTTTCATATGTGATATTCATAATTTTTGGCAAAAAAAATCAGTGGAAATGTTTCCAATATCTTTTTTCTTAATGTTCCCTCCATTGAACAAAAAAATTTTGAGAAGCAGTTTATTTTTCATTCACTGTTAAAAATTCACCATTATCTCAAAGGGACAAAGTAAGTGGCTTTTTTTTTTTTTTTGAAGATGTTTGCTACATAGTATGCTGTTGACAGTCACTTGTCATCACCGAAAAGGTCAGGAAATTTGGAACACTTGTCTTTTTGTGAAAGAAAAATTCATAACTAATTTTTAAGCTCAATAACTTTTTAAAGTACTTTGCCATATGAAAACCATTTATCCTCTGTGAGGTACAAAAGATATCCATGGTCACTTCCCATCTCATTATATTGATAAACTGTATCCTGCACAGTGACTATAAGATAGAATGTTAGTAATAATGCTCATACATATGTCCTGGAGGATAAATAATAATTGTTAGTGATTAATTATTCAGCTAATTTGATCTATGAAGCTAGCCAAGCTGATGAATTTCAATACTAAAAAATCATTTCTATTAAAAATGAAACCAGATGTTCAGTTATTCAACAACTGATTTCCTAGAGCATAGTTAAGAGGTGACAGCAGCTACATGGTGATCTCAGGAGCAAAGTATATATATATATATATATATATTACATGGGGATGATGTTGCCCAAAATAAAACACCTATGCAAATGATAGGCATCTGGATCTGTTTTAATTGCCCTTGAAGACAGACACATAGTTTAGAAAGGAAGAAGTGAGAGTTTGGGCAGGTAGAATACAAGATGAGAGACTTTTGGGCAGTGATGTATGAAGTGATGAGGTATGTTTTTGAAATGTCTGGTTTGTTACCTATAATGGCAAAGGTTGGATGAGACCAATCTTCTGACCTAGTGGGCCTATTCTTTTGTGGTTCCTACATATCCCCTGGAATGTAGGAAACTTTGTAAAACACTGATCTGGATCACTATAGGAGCTTCTGTTTAATTATCTGTCATTCTTCTCTAAATCACTCATCCAACAAATCCTTGCATATCATTAGTACTGTGCTAAATACTGTAAATACAAAGAATGGACAAGAAAAAAAAAATCAAAACATTCCCTGCCCATAAGGCAATAAAGTTCTATTACTGGGAGAATGCATTACATAAATGAGTAAAAACAAAATCATTTGAGGAGGAAGAGAGCAACAAGAAGGGTATCAGGAAAGCTTTTCAATAGTAAATAGCATCTTAATTGAATTTAACTCTGAAGAAAGTTTAAGATTACTAAGAGACAGGTAAAAAGAAAATACCTCTGAAGCCTGGCAGGCAACCCATGCAAAGGCAAGAGGTAGGAGTTGTAATTCTGATTTTGGATCTTCAGGTAGGCCAGTTTTATGAAAAGAATGAATTCATGAAGAAGAAAAAAGTGAAATAAAGTCTAATATGGTGCGCCAAAACCATATTTGTAAAGGGGTTTAAATGACAAGCTGAGGACTTAGTGTTTAATTCTAAAGCAGCTAAATATTCTTGCAGAGAGAAATGATGAGAATAGACCTAGACTTTAGGATGATTCGTTTGGCAGCAGTGGGGAGGATTGATTAGAAAATGGAGAAAATGAACTACAGGAGATCAATTAGATGGCTACTCCAGAGGGTAATGAAGGTCTGTATTACAACGGTGGGCATGTGTGCAGAGAAAAAGCAATGGATTTGATGAATGAGAAAACTGTCATGGAAATACAATCAATAAAATCATCCTTCATACTTTTCTCAAAATATTCAGCCTTGTTTCCATTCACAAGTCTGATTAAATCATTCTCCTGTCTAAAAATGTGCAATGACCCTATAGTATATACAAAATAAAATGCAAGCTAACATTCATTCAAGGACCTGTATAGTGTGGCTCCAATCTATGCAATTGTTGAGGTAATAGAGGAGATGTTGAGTTGTCATCTCTGAAAGAATTCAGGCTCAGACTGTCTCCAACTCAAGCAAAGGCATTTACTAAGGTTTACAAATTTGATGTAGTCAGCAGACCAGCAAAATAATTCAACCATATTTATAGAATAAATATACTATATTGAGATGAATACTCATCTTAAGTTTAAGTAATCTAAATACCAAGCATCTCCCTTTTAATATCTAAGACAATAGACCTTCCTAGTTATGCTAGCATAATCTCCATATAAAAATTTTCCTGTAGGTATAATCATAATCTCACTATCACCCCACACCTCCCCCAACCTCAGGAGGAAACAAAGGAATTAGTGTCACATGTGAATTTAGCTAGATCCCTAAAGATATGATCACCATATATTTTTGACCTTGAAACCCAACTTTTCTTTGTGCTTCCAACCCTTCTCTAACTTCCATCTTGTTCCCTGGCATTTGGAGTTATCACAGGCTGATCTCAACCAAGGCGTCATAGGATCTTGAAGGATGGAAATTCTAATCAAAAGGTACTTATCTTTCTCTTCTATGGATGGCAAACTCCCCCTTTCCTCTTTCCTTTATCCCTTACAACAACAAAACAAACCCATCACTTATAATTTTCTGTAACTTGAACAAATCTACATCAGCCTCCATCTACTCTTTTTTCATTATACCCTACGGATCTCTCATTATGCCATTAAACAGCTACTTTTCATACTGTATTTTGTCTCCAACTTTTCTGTTTTTTTGTTTTTTTGAATCACAAAAACGTGTTTGCTTGTGGAAGATAAAACATGTGTGGTTTCCATCTTTATTGCTCTCTCTTATGTCCCTGATATACTGGGCTAGAAGAAGAAATAGCCACATTCCTTGCTTTTCATGCTTACTTCAAGATTGACCAGGTGTAACTGACAACGTACAGCCTTTCCTTTTTTGAGATTTATTCCATCCATCAATAACACCTCAGGGTAGGCTCTTGCTGTACTCTCCTTTATATCATTCTTTTTCCTAATAATCTTCTTCTCCACCTCAATGTTGTTCTGATAATTTGATTCAATTTAACAAACATTTATTAAACATCTAATATTTGCAAGTCATCATAGTAGGTATCATATTAGAGGGTTTTATTTCTTCAATATTGATATTGCACCTTGATATCCTGACTTCCTAGTTCATCACTTCAAAGATCTGTGACCTATGCTTTTAGTCCAGTCAATTACAAGGAAGGTTATACTGCAGATTTCATCATCTTCTACTTCAATAATACCAAGTTTTAAAATTCCCCTTTGGGTTGATAACCACTAATTATTTTATCTTTACTTCTGTCTCTCTCCTAAACTTGTCTTCCACATTATCACCTTAGAAGTATATCAAAAGATTTTATGTTTACCCAATTTATCACCCCTGACTAGACACACTTTTCTCCTATAACAATCTTTACCTCCCCATTAATTAGTTAATTCCTCTATCATTCAATCCCTTGCCAAATCACAGTATACCTTGTCAACCCCAATTATGGTTTACCTTCAATATCTGCCTTTGCTATTATTCTATATAAAAAGGGTCCCTTACAAATTAACAATATTTCACTATTACTCATCAATTCCTTTTTTTTCTGTGTATAACTCTCCATATCATTCAGTTTCTTCATCAAACATGATACCTTTGATGATGTCCCCTTACTAAAAGCAGTCTCTCTATCCTTAAAAATTTCAGATTGTTCTATTTGACCTCTCCTCCTCATTTAGCCCTAACTTGCAATATAGTTATCGTGTACAACTCATTTCCCTATTGCTCTATTGTTAGCTCTTACAAACCAGAGATTATCATTTTTTCACTTTTATATTCCTAGTTCTTAGCACAATGCTTCAAGTGCAGTAGGCAGAATTAGGTATTGAGCTGAATTGGTGAACTAAATTAAATATAATCTAATGGGAATCATACAGCTATTACTCAACTTTCATATAAAATAATATGTAAGTACAAAAGATAAATACAAAATGTTAGAAAAATTGATTGTGGGAGAAATCATCTCTGTGGGAGAATCAAGGAACAACTCAAAGAAATGGTGATTTTTTCCCAGAATCTTGAAAGATGGATAGGTGATGTTAAAGGAGAAATTCAAGGCATAGGGAACACCATAAGGAAAGATGCCCTGGTAGAAAATGGGACATATATTCAGTATTGCTGGAGTATATAAAGTGTGAAAGAGAGTAGTGTGAAATAGAACTGGGAAGATAAGTTAAAGCCATATTTTGATTGTGTTGAATATAAGGTTAAGATATTTAGACATTTTCTGGGCATAAGGAGAGAAGAATTTAAAATTTTGTAAGAGGAGATAAGATCAGAGTATTATTTTGAGTGGTAAGGTCCTTGAAGGCAGAAATCATATCTTACCTGAACTTTTGTTTTCCTTAACAAAACTGCTGCTGAGTTTGGGGAATAGGTATGCCCTCTGGCATTGAAGGGCTTTAGCTCTGAGGTCATATTCATGGACCCAGTACATAGGAAATCTGTCCTTGAATGAAAGAAAACAAGCTTTTTCTCATTGCTTCTGACTCTTCTTCCATCCCCATCCTACAGCCCTGGGGCAAAAAAATAGTTAAAGCTTAAGTTTGGTTCATGTCTAGGGTCTCTTCAAAATGAAGGAGAAATGTAATTAATATAAAATGTAAGTCAAGTGTAGAACTATTATGTATTTTGTTTCCATGAATAAAATGCTTAAAGCACAAAAGACCCATAAACATACTATGACCAAACTTAAAACAGAATGTAGTAATCCATAACTCCTTTTATACTCTTTTGGGACTGATACTTTAAACATGGAGTACTTAGTAGGGGAGCTAGGTGGTGCAGTCAGGAGGACCCAAGTTCAAATTTGGCCTCAGAAACTTACTAGTTATATGACTCTGATCCAGTCATTTAATCATGTTTGCTTCAATTCCTCATCTATAAAATGTGCTGGAGAAGGAAATGATAAATTATTCTCAGATCTTTGCCAAGAAAATATGTCATGGAGATTTGGACCTAACTGAAATGATTCAACAACTTAGTTTGAAAAGGCACTTTGCTTTCATTTTGACTGAATTGTTCATACAGCTCCCTCATTTCTTCTGGACAGCCAAACCAAAGTTTTGACTCATCAGTCCCTCATAATCATCTTCTCTGAGAAGGGCTTAATTGCAGAAATCTCCTTCTAGTTCTAGTCATTTCCAACTGAGACCCAGGAATTCTCAATCTCGAGAAGTTTCAAGACTACCTAAAGATTCAAAACATCAATCTTAGCATAAATGTTTAATCACTTAAACTGAGAGAAACAAAAAAACAATAGGTATCCAGAAGTCTGAAGTCCAGACTCAGGTTATCATAGATATTCTGCTACAATCAATTGTTAAGAAGATTTGAGCAACTCCTTGTACTAACCTCACTTCACAGAGAATTCCACATCAAGTTCCATCTCACACATTTGAGAGAAAGGAAAGAAAAAAAGAGCAGATATTGCCTATGTGGTAAGGATGATCTTAGTTTCTCAAAAATCAAAATGCTTAGCACAGAATTTATAGGCTGTATGGCTCAGTGGACATGTCTATAACTTGGCAGATCAGAGGGCTCACTCACCTCTTTATCCTTATTATATACATTTACTGAAGCTGAAATGGATATATTTGAGGACAGAAGTAAGATAGAAATTATCTTAGGCTGAAGTATTGGATATCTATTGGATAATAGAAATCTTTTAAAAATTCCATAATTAGTTTCAAAGAAAAACCCTGTACAAGTATAGGATAGAAAATAATTTGTGTGCAAAAAGCATAAGTTTTAGAGATTTACAAGTTCAACATCAGTCAACTAGTGTGATGTAGCTGCAGCAAAAGCTAATTACATCTTAGGTTATATTCACAGAAGTAGAATAGGAAAGATTATCGTAGTTATTACCTTGCTTTGACAAGACTATATTTGGTGTTTTTTTGTTAAGTTTACAGCATCATGTTTTAGGCATAAAACTGGGAAGCTGTGCCTTGTTCAGAGGAATGCAATCAAGATAATTCTTAAAATCATGCCATGTAAAGATTAGTAGAAAAAATTGGGGAATTTTACCTGGAGATTTATAGACAATGAAATAGAGGTCTTCATGTGAAAGGGGGATGAAACTTTTTCTTCTCTGTCTCTAACGTTGTTTTATAGGGTCAAGTTTGGACTCTTAAAAATTTCCTAACAAATTAAATTAAAATTTTTCTGTTGTGTAAAAAACCCAAACAACCCAGAATGAACTGATTTACATATTATGAATTCTCCATCATTGAAGGTATTCAAATAAAGTCTAGAGGGCCCCTTTTGATGCAGGCGTAGCCCTCTAAGATTCCTTATTCTGATCTCCAACTTCTTTTGGGACTGACCTTTGATTTTACAAGATCTGGTCAAAACCACCCTTTTATATTCCAAGAGGAGAGATCCTATCTGAGCCAGTTTGGGCTTGTACCCAGCCTCCACTGGATCTGAGCTGGCTTGAGTTTTCAGCCCCTACTATTTGCTCAGGTTTCCCCAAAACAGTTTCTTCCTTATCTGAAAAGCCCGCCAAGAATTTGGCAATGCCCTAAGCTCCTTGAAGCAAATAAAAGAGCCAAGAGGGAATCATCCCTTGGTGGAAAGTTGAAAGATGCCAGCAGCATGCTTTGCATCACAGACTCTCTGTCCTGCTACTTTGGTGTATTTCTTCCTCTATCTAATATCTTTTACTAACCAGACTTTAACCTTGCTTCCAAACCCTACAATAAACTTCTTTTTATCAATCTAAGTTTTCCGGCCTGTAAATTCATTTACAGGGGACTCTCCTGCTGCCACTAGAACTCATTTAACTTTTTATCCTTGCGCCGAATCCAAAGGGGTTACAGGGGAGCTCCATTTGACTCCCTGTACCCCAAACCTGCCACTAGACCTCAATTAATCCTAATGTTATTGAGGTATAGACCTCATCATTAGGTATATATCTCATCACTTTGTAAGGGAATCTGCTCAGTTATAGATTGAACCTTTGATATGTTTTCTAAGTATTTTATGATTCCATGATTATATAGTTATTCTATGTAAGATTTAACTGTATAATCATGGAATCATGATTAAAGATGGGATAGTAGGAAAAGAAAATGGAACCAAGGAGACTTATTTAGCAATAATTGCAAGTAAAGCACAAGCAACACGCATTCATACAGTGCTTTAAGCATCTTAAAGTGTTTTCCTCACTACAACTTTATGTAGTAGGAAAGGAAAGGAAAAGGAATAAATATTTATTAAGCAATTACTATGAATCAAGTACTTTATTAAGTTCTTTACAAATATTTTCTCATTTGATGTAGAAAAATATTATCCCCATTTTACAGATTAGGGGACTGATGCTCAGGGAGTTTAAATGACTAGAGAGACAGGCTGTTACTATGGAAAGAAATAAGTTTGGCATCACATTTGGATTCAGATCACACCTCTATCACTGGCTGCATTTGTGAAATTACTTAACTTCTTTTGTTTGTTCTCTTAATAGTAGGAATGCAAAAGTGTGGCTGCCAATGGATATCTACTGAGAGATAGTTTATTGTAATGGAAAGAACCATAATGCCTAAAGAAGCCTAAATAGCCTAGAGATAGGAAGCATTGTAATAAAATTCTTTTACACAAACTCCTCTTATATAGATCTATAAAATTCAGTAGTCTGAAGGACCAAAGGAGAAAAGGGGGGTGCGGGGAGAAGTCACACTGTATCCTTTGTCTAGCCAGGTAGTCAATCCTGGATGTTTTTGGACATTGTTGATGGGGTCAAGCCAAGAACACATTGAGAGAATGTCCTGGGAGAGAGTGTCACCAGGGCAAGGAGAGTTCTCAGACCAGAATAGACCTTCCTCAGAATACAGGGATAGGCATTAGCTAGCAGGTTAGTCACTCACTACTCGGTCCCAAATTTCAGGTAGATGTGAGAAAAGGACGTTCAAAGGCCCTTGTTCCTGGATAGGAACCCTGGGTGGACAAAGGAAGAGGAAGTTCAGAAGCCAGCAGCAGCAGCAGCACCTATGGTTTGGATCAGTCATCTGACACCAAGCAGAATCTCATTTCTAAGATTTAGTTCATCTTGCAGAAGCATAACCAGGACAGGAACCCTTGGCACCTTCAGATCAAAGGAGAGCCTACCATTCTGCCTTTCTGAGTTAAAAGAGCTTTCCAGCTAACTGATAGGGATGGAATCCAATAGGATTTTACTATTGTTCCAACTGGAACCCAAGTCAGGAACAAGCATAGGAACGAAGAGACAGCACTCAGACTTTTACCCTGGATCAAAACCACTCTGGGGTCACTGAAAGCTTTCAGGTTTTGACAGTGTCCCTGAGATCCTGAAATAACATTACACTCCATACCACCGAAAGCAGCAAAAAGACAAACACAGCCTTTCCCTCCAGAAGTGCTGCAGAGCCTAACATCAAGTTGCTAGAAGCATGGGCAAACAAACAAAAAACTCCATTATTGAACAATTTACTATTATTTCATTATTTCAGGGGAACTCAAGACATAATGCAAAAAAAAAAAGAAGAAGAAGAAGAAGAAGAAGAAGAAGAAGAAGAAGAAGAAGAAGAAGAAGAAGAAGAAGAAGAAGAAGAAGAAGAAGAAGAAGAAGAAGAAGAAGAAGAAGAAGAAGAAGAAGAAGAAGAAGAAGAAGAAGAAGAAGAAGAAGAAGAAGAAGAAGAAGAAGAAGAAGAAGAAGAAGAAGAAGAAGAAGAAGAAGAAGAAGAAGAAGAAGAAGAAGAAGAAGAAGAAGAAGAAGAAGAAGAAGAAGAAGAAGAAGAAGAAGAAGAAGAAGAAGAAGAAGAAGAAGAAGAAGAAGAAGAAGAAGAAGAAGAAGAACAAGAAGAAAGAATTCCAAAACTTTTATTAGCAGTGTCTCAGAGAGAAACCTAGCATGGGCACAAATTCAACTAGAATTTCTAGAAAAGATTAAAGCAATTTAAAAACTTAATAAGTGGAATGAGAGTGCTTGAAGAAAAAATAGAAAAAAATAGGAGCTATGGAAGAAACATATGAAAAGGAAATTAATAGCTTGAAAGAAGTACAAAAGTTTACCCAAGCAGCAGAGTTCCCCACCAAATTCTAATGTATAAAATAAAAGCAAATGTCAAAAATTTTAATTTTCATTTATTAAAACAAGCATTTCCATAACATAATGCAAAAAAAAGATGATCACATGTGAAACTGCAAATCTACTATGCAAAATTTTGCTATTCATTTCAAATAAACAATAACATAATTATGTAATTTTTTTATTCTTCCTTTCATCTGTCCCCCCAGATATCTACCATTATCTATAAATAATGGTGTCTGTGTATGTGTGTGTGTATACACACATATACATATATACTCATATATATATATATATACATATATATATATCTTTATACATTTTTCTATTTCTCAGTTTTTTTTTCTAAAAGCAGTTAGCATCTTTATACATATGAAGTTATATATGAAGTATACATATGAAGTTTTATAGTTAACTCAGATATTGATAATGGTCAACATAACTTATTTTTTCTTTATTCGTCATCAGCAACAGCAAGCTTATAAGATCATCAATTCTGATGGACATGGCTCTTTTCAACAATGAAATGATCCAGGCTAGTTCCAATGGTCTTGTGATGAGAGGAGCCATTTGCACCTAAGGAGAGGTCTGTGGGGACTGATTATGGATCACAATATAGTGTTTTCACTCTTTTTTGTTGTTTGCTTGCATTTTGTTTTCTTTCTCATTCTTTTCTTTTTGATCTGATTTTTCTTGTGCAGCATGATAATTGTGGAAATATATTTAGAAGAACTATGTTTAACATATATTGGATTATTTGCCATCTTGGAGAGGGCATGGAGGAAAGGGGGGAAATTGGAATACAGGGTTTTCCAAGGACTTATGTGGAAGAATTGTTACAATTGGAGTACAAATACGAGAATGAAGAGAAACATAAAAAGATAAACATAAATGAAAATTGATAAAGTATCAAACAAGGATAAACAGCTAATATTCAAATAGAATGAGAATATACTATCTTCTTTGAACTATATTATCATCAAGGTTCCCAGAGCTAATTCAGGTAGACAAAGTTTGAAGTGATTGTTAGGACATTATCTTAAGAAGAGAATGGAAAGAGAAAAGAGGAATATATTGGGATGGGGGGAAAGGAAAGGAAAGTTAGGGAAAATCATATCACATAATGAGAGTATATAAGTAGACATCTATACAAACAAGAAGGTAGAGGAGTTTGGCAGTGACTTTCACTTCATTCTTCTGAAATGGTTAAAAGAATGAATATACACACAGAGTTGGGTACAGGTATACGTGTCACTCAGTTGTGAAATAGGAGGGAGAGAGAATTAAAAGAGGATAGATTAAGGCAGGAATTAATGCCAAGTAAAATAAATTCTAAGAATGTACAAATATATTTATTATGACATTGATACTAATATTATATTTTTTAAATTCTCATAGCAACCCTGGAAGAAGGTGGTATTATTATCCCCTTTTATAGATGAGGAAATTGAGGTACAGGTGAAGTGACTTGCCCAGTCTCTGGAGGGGAAAGTGAGAAGGTGACCTTGTATAACCCTCTCTCACTCAAATCCAATTCACTTGCATGTCATGGCATCATCTCCCTGATGTCACAGTCCTCTTTGAGAATTAAAGATAAACAACAAAAACATTTATAGTCTTTTTGAGATGGCAAAGAATGGAAATCTGAGAGGTAGCCATATACTGAGGAATGAATAAAGAAGTGATGGAATATGAAAGTTATGGGATACTATTGTCCTAAACTCTTATCAGTGAAATGATTAACTATACAATAACTCACCTTCTTGTAAAGAGGTAAAGTACTCAGAATGAGACAAATATTTTTAGGAGATAGCTAATGTACTTGTTTATATTGATTATATGTGTATAATGATCGTGTGTGTGTGTGTGTGTGTGTGTGTGTGTGTGTGTATTCTCAATATGTGTGCAGGTGGTACAGTGGGGAAGAGAGGAAGGATGAGTGAGAAAGTCAAACATGGATGATTAAAACCAATTTTTTAAAGAAAACTTGGGAATTTTGATCAACACAATCCAATCACAATTCTTAAGGTTTGGTGATAAGACAGGCTGCCTCCCTCCTGAAAAAGAATTGATGGATTCAAAATGCAAATTGAGATTATTTATATATATATATGTATATATATATATATATATATATAATATATACATATAACATATGTATATATTATATATTATATATATATATATATATATGTTAGAAATATCCATTGAGGAATTTTGTTGTGTTTGTTTTTCTTGTTTTCTCAAGGTATGGTGGAGGAACAGAAAGTTGATCTATTTAATTTAATAAAATTTAATTTAAAATTGAAAGGACCCTATATTGGAAGTCTAAAGATCTGAGTTTAAGTTCTAGTAGACCTGTAATTAGGAAGGTTTTCATCTTGGAACAAAGTAGTAAATAGGATAATTTGTCCAAAGTCCCATAATTAATAAATCCTAAAACTGAATTTGAACTAAAGTCTTTTGCATCTAAGTACAGTAAATGAAGGGGTAGAAAAGTATTTATTGATATGCTAGGCATGGTGCTAAACAATGTGGGACACAAATAAGAAAAAAAAAAACATTGCTCCTTCCATTAAGAAACTTTCATTCAATACAGGCAGAGAACATACAAAGGGGATAATGTCCATGTCAGGAAAGTTATGGTGATTGTGGGTGGAAAAATAGGGCAATCTATTGACATATTCTTTCTAGAAATAGTATTAGTAACATGCAAAACATTTTTTCTCATTTCTCATTTCCTAGAATTCTGTGATCTTTTATGCCAACATATCAATAAAAATTGCTTTCAGACAATATTCACTTTTCATAGCACTTGAATATTCTAGTATGATAAATAATATACAGCAAATAAAATTCTTAAAATGAAAACTTTTTTAGCATGAATTTTGCCTTCTACTGTGTCAGATGGCAGTGTGAGGGTGTTGTACTGAATACTATACTATTACACCTCTCTGCCTTGGCCATCAAAAGAGAGACTGTTGGGAATTTAGGCACTGTTTTTAGAAGATGCCAGTATTGGTGAGGACTTGACATCATGTCTGACACTTTGACCTTCTTGGCTGGTAGGTGGCATTGGAGATGAGGAAGGATACATCAACTTTGAAATAATATATCAGTGACGTCTGTTTTGTGGGCTGTTTGAGATCAAGGGTTTTCTGGCAAACAGTGGCTATAGACTTACTTAACTACTATCACAATTTCCTCAGTTTTAAAATGAGGATCATAATAGCACTTAATGTGTCAGTGTTGCGAGGCTCAAGTGAGATATTTTTAAAGTGCTTCTACCCTAACTCTCTAACCCATATCCCCAATTTAATTTTAAATTTAAATTAAGTTATTGCTAACTTAAGTAAGCAATAGAAATCTAGAAATCAGAGTCAGATTGTACTATGTAGAGATGCCTCAAAGTGGGTTATATGGTGTCTTGGAAGATATCATATTCCCTCTCTTTGAAAGGCCTTCAAGGGAAGTCTGGCGCATCACTTGTAGGGAATGTTGTAACAGGTATTCTTGCTCAGATTGAACTAGATGGATTCTGAGATTCAGTCCAACATCAAAGGAAGATTTTAATGGAGAAACAAGAATGGGAATAGATATGGTGATATCCCCCTTCATGACTTCTTGACACACCAGGTCCATGCTCTCCTCAAGCCTGTGATTATGATATGTAGCAAATTATCATCCTAAACTTACCTTCTTGTTCTTGGTCAAGTTCTAGTTACCTCTAGATTAAAATTGGCATTTTATAATCCAATTAGCAGAAACCTTTATTAAACTCCTGTGGAAAATATTTGGTTTTATAAGACTCAAATTTGAGTCTTGCTTGTGTTATATAGTAGCTATTCTTCCCCAAGGAAGAGGTGAAGATGGATAAAGAAAAGTCCTTCAGATTTAGAAATTAAGACAACATTTCTAACTCTGATGACCATTTTGCTTGTATTTCTTCCTCTATTCATCTTACAAGTGTGTTCCATTATGCTCTTTCGCTTTGTTTTTTTTTTTTTTTAATTTCTACCTCTATGATTTCCTTATGACTACCTAAACAAACAAAAGGAAATGGAACAAGAATTTAGAAAAGATAAAAAAGTTGTCATAGAGATATGATAGAGCAGTTATGGGAGATCTCATTATTCAACCATCTCTTGAAATGTGTGCTCTCTGTCCTCTTTCTCTCTCTGTTTCTGGCTCTCTATCTCTTCCCTCAAAAAAAAAAAGTAGGGCAACCAATATTTTATTGACTGGCCTTAAGGAACCAACACAGAGACATTTTATGAAATCTCATTCTCACTAGCAAGAAAGAGCTTGTTGTTGGGCTGGAGATAGTGCATATAATGAAAAGTGACTCCTCCCTAGAAGAGTGATAACAGCAGAAGAAAAGATGCAGAATTTAACTAGGAACCTAGATTAAAAAAAAAAAAAAAAAAAAAACAGATTCTGAAGGTTTTAGAATGATGATTTTATCCCATTCGCAAAAATTTGACAGGAGAAAGTATGCCTAGCACAGATGGAAAATTCTCATGAATGAAATAAAGAAGATCATTAAAGGAATGTGTTAAAAGAAACAGTGTTTCTGTTTGATTTATCAAAGATAATAACTTTTGCATTCAAAATGACAGAACAAAAATGGCTAATAGGAAGTTAACACCCAAGAGAAGAAGGAAGTGCTTCATTACGGTTGTAATCATAGTTTTCAAGAGAAGGAAGGGAAAAAAACAGTAAAAGTAAGGTTCAGAGTCAGGTTTGAATCCAAGTCTCCAAATTTCAGAGTCAGTGTTTTTCCTACCATAACATACTACCTCCCTTGATTTAATTCATCTGGCCCCAGGAGAATTATACACTATATAATGAAGGCTGGCAGAGGTGATTGCTGAGTCATTGTCAGAGTTATTTGAAAGAACATGGAAAAAGAGAAGAGTATCATAGGAAGAAAAAAGGGCAAATATTTCATTTTTAATGGAAAAAGAACATAATTTGAAAGCTATAGACTAATGAGTTTGACTTTATTTCTTGAAAATTCTAAAGTAGATGATGCAAGCAATAGTTAATAAACTTCTAGAGAAGGAAATATTAATTTTAAAGAACTAACATGGTTTGATCAAGAATAGGTCATACCAGACAGACTTTATTTCTTTTTTTTTTTTTTTTTTGAGCAATGTTCCTAAACTATTAAATTAGGGGAATTATGATGTAGTTATAGTTTGCCTAGATTTTAGCAGAGCATTCAAAAAAAATTCACACTATCCTTGAAAGATGGAGAAATATGGATTAAATAATAATAGTTAGATTTAGAAATAGTTCAATGGATAAACTTAAAAAGTAATTGATAAAAATGTCAGGTAATACAGGACCAATCATAGATCCCTGGACATTCCACTAGAGACCTGAAAAGCAAAAATTGACCCTCTCAGCCTCGTCTCCACCCTCCTACTGGCACAGACAGGTTGGGACCCAGAAGGGCAATGAATTATTTCCCTTAGAGTTTTGGGCTTAATTGAGAAGTTGGAGTTTCTGGTAGTTACTCATTAGTTTTCTTCCAATATGATCTACAATATCAATCAAACTTCTGGAAATGAATATTTTACAAAGAGAATATGTATTAAGAAGTTATAGGTATAAGAGAATTTTTAAAACAATCCTCCCAAATTGGAGATAGAACAGTGTCTCCTTATTTGCAAAAAAAAATTATCGAGAAGAGTAAATTCAAATCTAGAAAACTCATATAAATAAGGATTAAGTAATAGTTCTTGGTTACTAGAAATATTTTTCTCTCTGTCTTGTGAAAATCTCTGTAGGTGCAGCTCTCTGTAAAAATTCTTTAAAAAATCCTGAAGCTGCTGTTTATGGCTTGTTCCAGTATGCCTCTCAGTTACTGACGCATCTATTATGCTGTCAGCCTCTATTGCTCAAGAGAAACTTCAACTATTCTGGTGAATTTTGCAGATTGTTTGACATTTCAAAGTGTCCCTAGTCAACAGCCAGGGAGAGAGGGAGCTGAGAAGAGTTTAATCTGGTGTTTTTCTACTATGACCATGGATACTTCCTTCTAAAAGTTATTCATCTATGGATTTGACCACCACATGCTCTATCCTGATGGAGTACAAATTGGCTATAATTGTTACACAGAGATCCAGCCAGATAGGTGTCTGATTTTCTTTAATTAATCATGTTTGGGCCAAAAAGAGACCTACAGAAATTGACTACTCAGATCACTCATAGAAAGCAGAATTATTTATTAGAATCTCGAGAAGCAGACCCCATCCTGGTCTGTGAGCCAAATTCACCGCAGGAGAGAGCTACTCCCTTGAAAATGTTCACAGTGTTTATACATTTCAGACAAAGAAATCCAAAAATCCCACCCTCTATATGTAGTTATTGGTCACATAAGCCTCTATTCCCCTATTTGGTCAGTGGAATGTAGTAGACAAGGTGATATACAGCTTCTTCAACCACATATACTTCTTAAATCCCTTCTTTGGACAATGGAATGTAGTCCAGGCTTTATCTAAAATCACTTGACTCCAGAGAGGCTGAATCTGAGGCCTTAAGGCTTCAATCAATTTAGCTAACAGTCTCTGATTAATATGTTCTTAACCTGTAAGTTCTTCACCTTTCCACACAATCACAACAAATTTCCTATGTGGCATCATCCACTTTCAATCCAATGATCAGTCAGTCAATCAAAAACCATTTATTAAGTGTTCATTAATTCAGGTACAATGCCAAAGCAGTTTATTACTCTTAAGTTAATAAAGGAATTGTCCCCTAATTTATGCTTTTGGTTGATTAGCTTATTCAATTAACAAATTTTGTCCTTCCATAATTATTGGGATGGGATGGATATACACCCTTACATAAAAAATGACATTTGAATATTTAGTGTGTAAAAGAGAAGATTCATGGAAAACATAATAACTTTCTTGAAGTATTTGTACAACTGTCATGTGGAAGAGGGATTAGACAAATTCTATGTGTTACCACATGGCAAAATTAAGAATGGATGTTACAAATGTTATAATGGAAAGATGTTACAAAGATTAAATTTGGACTTGAAATAAGAATAATCCCAACTTCTATAGATTCCATAAATGGAATGAGTTGTCTTTGGATATTGTGTTCTCCCTTATTAGGGTTTTTCAAGGAGAGGTTGAATTGTGAATTGTGAATTGTGACAAATTGTGTGATGAGCTCTAATGGGAATTCTTTTTGGGTTTGGGATGCATTAAATGCTCCTTTTCTTTGGTACTTAGCCTATTGTTAAAATTTCAATTTATTTGAAATGTTTATATTAGAAATTAGAAATCTTTCTCCAATATTAAAGGAAAAAAATAATAACTGAATAAGGTATATTTATATTTATTCTCTCTTAATATTCCCTCATTTTCTGTATTTATTTTAAAGTATACTTTATTGGTGAATTTTGTCTTTATACAGCAATCATTTCTGAGAAAGAAAGGAAATGAACTCTACCCTCTCCACTTTGAACTTTTTCTTGTGATAAAGAACACTAAATCTGTTCTCCAGAACTTTTGTTTTTCTTATAAGATATTTCACATTCTGTTCTATTTTCTCATTCTTTATAATGTTTTGTTATTTCTTGGTCTTTCATTGCTTTGCTGGCTTCCCTTTGCCCAATTATAATTTTCAAAGAGGTATTTTCATCTTTAAGATTCTGTACCTCCTTTTCTAATTGGTTAACTTTTTTTCATAACCATGTTTTTCTTGGATGGTTTTAATTTTTTTCTTATTTTTCTATGTCTCTCATTTGATTTTTTAATTCTTTTTTTAGTTCTTCCATAAATTCTCTCTCAGCAGGAAGCCATTTCATGTTACTCTTTGGGGTAGAAGGTTTGTTGTTTTTGATTAAAGTGTCCTCCTCTGAAGATGAATCCCAATCTTCCCATGTTTCAATAGTGGGGTTCTTTCTTCTTTGCCAATTCATTTTTTTTTAAATTAGAGGTATTAGTGTAATCATCTCTAATTGTGGGGTGGGGAGATGGTGTCTCAAACTTCTCTTCAGCTCTCCACTCTGATCAGGAGTCCCAAACCAAGAGCTTCATCCTCTTGCAATTGCCCACAGCCAGCAATGTTCCTGTCTCACTGCTACTACCCTCATTGGGTGCTGATTCCTTCTTTCCCAGGGATGTGTCTCAGCAGAGTAGCTGGGCCTGGCATTCCCAGTCAGCCAAGATTTGCTCAGTTCCAGGACTCAAACCCTGTGGTTCCAGGTGAGGCTCTAGACTCAATGGAATAGCCCAAGGGATCTCTACTTGATATTCGCTGGCTCAGAGGTGTTTGTGCTTCAGACAGGTTAATCCTGGCCTGGGGTCTTTCTCCAGATTTTATCAGGCTGTATCTGGAGGGCCCATTTTCTGCTTCAAATATTCTAAAATTTTCCATCAGTCTATGGACTATTTGTGCAGGGAAATTGGGAAAGCTTGAAATTTATCAACGTACTCTGCCATCTTCCCAGAATCTTCCCTTTTTTAGTTATTTTAAAAATAAATCTTGTGCATGTCTTTATGGATTAATGCTAGGTATGTTATGCATTTTCTGGGTATTTTGGATGGATGGATATTTTTTTTGTTATCTTTATTATTTCTATAATCTCTCCATAATAGAATGCCATCATCATATCCTTTATCTGAATTACATATTACATAATAGAGTGCCATCATTGTATTCTTTATTGAAATTTAATCAGTCATAATGATTTATTTTAGGAATATATTAACATATTCTTCTAATGATGATTTCCACCTCCTACCCCATACTACATTCATTAATTATATTTGTCTATAGTTCTCTTTGCCTGTTTTGTTTCTCCATGATTTAGATATCATGACAATGGCATATCCCCTGCAACAAAGAAGTTTAGTAGAATATCTTTTATTTTCTTTTAAATAACTTTTGCAGCATAGATATTGATTGTTCTTTAAATATTTGATATAACTTATATATGGTTCCAATATATTTATGGGTATTTCCCCTTTTTCTTAACTCACTTAAGACTTTTGCCAAGATTGTTTTTCCAAGATTGAATATTTAGGATCTTTATTTCTTGTTTTGTTAATGTGGACATTTTATAACTTTGTGGTACTCATTAGCATTTTTTGAACTTTTAGCTTTGTTGGTACCTAACTGTATATAGTAGTTTTGGATAATTATTTTTATTCAAAACATTTTTTTTATTTCTAAAACTACTCCCCCAATTTTCATTTTCTCCCACCTCCTCTATAACCTTTGCTCCCCTATTTCCAATATTTTAAAAATAGCTCCTTCTTTACTGGCCCTTTTCCTTTCACTGTCCCTAAACACAAAGGATAGGAAAGCAAATAATGCAAAACTAAGCCTTCCCTTGACTTGGACACTCAAGTGATCTCTGTTTTCCCTTTCACCTAATTCTCATCCAAAGATTAAAAAAGCTGTAGCATACACAGTGGTCACACATAAAACATCTAGGCAGATGAGCTAAACCAGGTTGAGGGTAACAGATGGGCCTCAAATCCATCCAATGGAATGGATAGATAGGAATAACTTGTTCTAATAGTCACTAAGATGGTTGAAACAGGCACACAGAGTTTGGTCATTCATTTGGTCATATTGCGCCATCACCAGATTTCTTGACTTTTTTCATCATTGGACTTAAATGATTCTGGAGACAATGAAGCTGGCAACTTTGTATAACTCTGACTCACTTAAAATTAAATTCACAAGAAAGTAAAAATCTCACCCTAATGTCATTAATCATCTTAGAAAATGACAATAATTTCATTATGACTATTTGTTTAATGAAGAAGTAGAGGATTTGAATTCAGTATTATGTTGTATAAATCACCTGTGGTGATACATACCATGCATGTAATGAATGGCCTGATAAAAATAATAAATGATTATGTATTTACTATTAGCAGAAATGTGTTTATATCAGATCAAAGGGCCAATATTTTCCTTTACATGTGGTGTCCTTGAAAAAAAGGTCCTTTTTAAATACCACATAGGAAAAAGTAGGATTTGTATTTTTTTTTCATTTTAAAAGATGGCAGCAACTCTAAAACTAAAAAAAAAAATAAAATTTTGGATAAGGAATTCTGGAGATGATAGCTCTTTAATAATAACCTGTAATTATATATTTTTATATATTAATCATATATCCTTTCAGTAATTAATTTCAGAATGTTAGAGCTTGAAATAACCTCAGAGACAATATAGTCCAACCTTCTTGTTTTATACATAAGGAAAATGAGGCAAAGAAAAAGATGACTTTCCCAAATTATATAAGTGAAAAATTACTCAATAGTAAGTTGAGTGACAACATTTCTTATAAATCTTTACCTTTTTTTCATATTCTTGTTTTTAATTCTTGATTGAAATTCCTTTCATTGAATTTCCCTATATCAAATCCTACTTGTAATTCTATCTCAAATGAAATGTCACTTTCTCCATAAAGTCTTTCCTGACTTCATCTTGTTCTGTATTTAGAAGCAGCCATAGGGTTTGTTTGTTTATTTTTTTGGGGGGTAAGTTATTTCATGTTATTTTTCTGTTCAAATAGAAAAAAATCTACTTGTTGATCCTTCTAACTTCACATGATTAATCTCCTAAAAGAATGAGAAGGAAAACTGATGGTTTGGATTTTTATTTTTATTTTATTTTATTTTTTTTTTGGTGGGGTTGGAGGGATGTCTTAGATGCAAGCATAATCTACTATTCAGCTATGTAGAGATCCTAATCTACTATGGGTAGAGATAGTGGGATAGTACAAGGTGGAATCTTAAAAGTCCCGAAATCTGACTTCTTTTTTAATAAAGTTTTTAGGATTTCTGTTTTGCTGCTTCCTCACCTTCTTTCCTCTTTCTCCCTTCTTCCTTTTCTACCTAGAGATAACTCCCTTCTTTCCTTCTTAATTGGCAATCTTTAATGTCTATTTGATTTCCAGACCCTTTACTGAGATTGACTACCAATTTATCAATTATAGTAATTGTAATGGTGATTTTCATGATTAGCACACATATTTCCCCCCTAATAACTGAATTGAAGTTATGTCAGATGTTAACTAATTTCATTCATTGATCTTGAACAGATAGATTTAAATAGACAGTGTTCTCATGTATTGTCCTTCTATTGAATTTCTTCCTTGACTTTTAAATAAAAATATAAAGCATCAGAAACTTTCCTTCACTGATTTTACTATAGACTTACTACTTTGTATGGAATAATTTATCATTCTGTGTTCATTATTGTCACAATTTTTCTCTTATTCTGGCTTCACATCAACCTAATTTGCATTAGACATTTTCTAGCTATGATTTATTTTCAGGAAGAGCTCTGAATGGGGGAGAAGGGGAGTTAGGAAATCTTGATCACTTTAGATTTTATGATTCTTAAGTTAATCCTTTATTATTTGACTTCATTATGATATCTAAACTATATTTATAGCTATCTTTCAAGTAGATCCTATACCATCTAAGAGGCAGAATGATAATGATATAGCAGAGTGCTAGATTTGGACACAATAAGAATTGGGTTCTATTTCTGCCTCTTACACTTATGAACTGTTTAACCATAGATAAGTCATAGAATCTCTCAAAGCCTCAGTTTCTTCATCTACAAAATGGGGGTGATAGAACATGAAATATATAATCTATGGATTAATTATAATACTCAAGGTGTTTTAAAACACTAAATACTTTAAAATGTTATGCAAAGGTCAATTTTCATTATTATTCACAAGGAGATACATGACAGAATTTTAAAATGAATCTTCTCAGACCAAATTTTGTTTTCCTCCTTTATTGCTTTTTATGTGTTTCAATTAGACCAGTTTAGTAAACATACCATAGTTTGAAAAGGGGATTTCCAACAGACTCAAAATATCTATTTGGTGGTTATTAATAACACTAGAATCAATATATTACATTCATAGTAGAGAAAATAATTTATCATAGAATCATGACTTTATTCATATTCTTAAATTATATTTTTGTCTTGTAATTAAGTCCTTTTTTATTTAAAGACATATCATGAGAGGTAATGATGAAGACTCTTTAAATTGAAGTTTATCTCATTTTGTCCATTCTCTCTATTGCCACCATAGTTTAGGCCTTTATTACTTCTCTATTTTATTATTTACAATAGACTCTTAACTAATCTGTCTTTAGTGTTTCTTTCCCTGTTCCAATTTATCCTGTACAGTACCTCTAAATTAATCTTTCTAAGGCACAGTTTTAATCATGCCATTTTCCTGCTGAAAACCCTTCAATAACTCCACATGCCTGTTAAAGTCTAAACTCCTTAACGTGGCATCTAAGGTCTTTACCAGCTGGTCTCAACCTAACTTTCTAGATTTATTTTTATGTGTATACCCTTTACTTCAGCCTAACTTAACCTTCTATTGTTCCTTGAAAATGCTTTATAATGGCAAACATCATTTGTTCTACATGTCTTGTTTCTTCTACTTGATTGTAAATTCTATAAGAACAAGTTGTTATTTGCAATGTTTTATTTATTATAATGTTGTCATATTCTCTAGACCACCTAGGAAAATATTCGTTAGATTTCATTAGATTATTTATTGAATTAATAAACAAATGTATAAACTAGAAATTATGATAATAAACCTAATAGTAAGTAACTTATGCTTAAAATTTTTCTTCACCAACTTTTAAAAGTTTTATATTTCATTGTGTATACTTCGATAGAAATAAAATAAAATGATGAGGTATTACTTGATGAAATAAGCAACTGTGCTGAAAGACTAAGTGATTTTTTTTCTGTTCTTATGATTCTGAATGTAAGTGACAATAATGGTAGAAATATAAATCTTCATTTTACTACATTATGATGATTAGCTTCATAGTTTAAAATTGTTTAATCAGATTTCACTAAAAAGATGCATTATATTCTTATCAAAATGTATTCATGATTCTTGCATTCTTTATCTCTTTTCCAGGATGGAGTGGGGGTAGATGAGAAGCTGTCTTTAAGACGAGTAGCTGTTGTTGAAGATTTCTTTGACATTATCTATTCCATGCATGTGGAAACAGGACCTAATGGAGAACAAATCAGAAAACATGCTGGACAGAAGAGAACATACAAAGCAGTAAGTAAAAGAAAAAATGTGAAATTATTTCAAGTATATTTATGAAGAATACATTAAGTATTTAAGACTTTATATATATCATAGAATAAGCTATAGCCAAATGATATTTACAACTTTAGCTATAACAATCTATATTTTATATTATGTGCCTATAAAACATAATCAATATAAGTGTTATGTTATGTATAAATGAAACCTGCTTATATTAATCTAATATTCCTGCAAAGATATATATATATATATATATATATATATATATAGATATATATATATATATATATGTATTTTTAATCTGGAGGTTCTAATAATGGCTATAGCTAATGCCCAATGAGCTATAACCAGAATCAGATATCATTAGGATACATATAATTCTTGAATGTTATTTACATTTTGAATTGAAATCTTTTAATGTTTTTACAATAAAATGAATATGTGAACAACATATTTAATATTGTCAATTTAGTAAATAATGAAACTATAAATATTTTTCTTGTTTAATGGTATTTCTAGATCTACCTAAATATTTTAATTCAATTTTTACTTAATTAAGCTATTTTGTTATGAAATTATATTTTGCAAATTCATATCTTTCTATAAATATTTCAGTATCCTTTTTCAAAAGAGCTACTAAAGGATAAATCTATGTACTTCTAATGTGAAAAAAAATTACATTCCATGGACAAAATAGTGGTTGATCCATAATTTATGAGCCTTTGTTTTTGGCTGCTGTTATCTTCATTATTTTCAGCTCTATTGATACATAATATCAGCCTGGATGCATTTTTTCTTTACAGATACAGAAAAAAGTGTGAAATGTTCAAAGTTTCAAATACAGGTACTTATGTTTGAAAATTAGCTACTGAGCATAAGAAATAGCTTCTTTTCCATAACTATTTTTTGCTATATTGCTAGGGTCATATCAAATCTTTAGAGTTGCATAATAACCTTCAATATTTGTTATATTTATTCCCTTTATCCCCATGGTTTTGTTTCCTGGCTGTTTCCAAATTGCATGGTATTTGGATAGGCACCTTAGTAAATTTTCTCACCTAATTCTGCCAAATAAACATAATTTTTACCAATCATCTGAGGAGATTTTCTATCATTATTAATGAAAGTTGCTCATTTGGGGGAGGGTATTTTGATATAAACTAATATTCACTGAACACCCTAATTTTCACTTACCCTTTAAGCGAGGCTTGAATCCTAAGCTATTACTAGAATCCTAACCCATTACTAGAAGAGAATAGATGCATTTATCTACTAATTTCATTAACTATGCATTCTTTTATGGTATTTCACTTGTATGAAACAGATTTGTGAATTTTAATTTCCAGTGAGATTTTTCATCAATGGAATACCAAAATAGTGTGTATTAAATTAAACTAAAAACCTAAAGACTTTTTTGCATAGTGGTATGTTATCCAGTATACAATATTTACTAAAAGTAAATTTTACAGTTTAGTCTTTGAAACTCATTCATTAAAGACCTTTTATTGTTGAAGTAATATGACTTAATTACATAGGGCGACATTGCTTTCTCTTTATGTAATTCCATATTAGTTTTCTAACAGGATTATATGGAGAGAATCTGATCTACAATTCATTTAAGATATCTATTTAAATTACTTTGCTACAATATTTCTTTTTATATTATCTATTTCAGAGTATTGTTTGCATTATTTTATTGGAGAAACAACTTGAATATAAGAAGCATCTTAAGCTTGGTTTATTCCTTGATGAGAATGGATCTTGACCCCCCTCCCAACCATTTATGTGCCTTTCCCAGCATGCATCTATTTATTCCTTCTGGTAACTAGTTCTGTCCTTTTTCTAATACTGTCAAGGTTCCTATTCCTTTGTTCTCTAATAGATTTATATTATACCCCAGTAGTTTAGGTTTTCTATTCCAAGTATCAATAACTAATTATAGAAAAAGAAAAAGTCACCTTTGCAAGCAAATGTGAATTCTATACAGTAAAATATTTACTTAGCAGACAGTAAAACTATACAATTTTTTCATAGAGATATTAAAAGTTGTATTAGCCCCAACCTATAACGAATACTTTTATAAGAATTATTATCATTATTAAGAAAATTAATGGAGTATACTGGATAGCTAAAATTTCTTTTTAATTTCAACATCTCAACTCATAGAACATTCTCCATTTTATATTTTTTTCTTTTTTTCTTCTCTCCTTCATTATTTCTCCTTCTTCCACCTCAACCAATAAAACCACATATTCTTAATCACATGACTAATCACTATGTATTATGTTCATTATTAGTATTAAGGTCAATATGGCCTACATTTTTGCATACCTAGTTTATATCTTCTCATTATGAAGGACATTATTTTTGTTGGGTTAACATGGGGATGCTACTTAGTGTCATATAACTGCAAGACATCATTCCCTGAAATATCTAGATGTAGACAGTTTGCACTTATTTCACCATGATTTGAATCTAAGTACCTACTTTCTATTTTACTTAAAATTTTTTGAAAGTCCTCATAAAATGACACATTTTAGAAATAAAAAGGCTATCTGATACAAGTGAATTACATTATCAGTCTTATTTCGTTCAGATATATTCTTTTGCTTTTAATGCATATGTGTGTGAATATATATACTACTTACAAATGAAATACATGCCAGTACAGTCAACTCTTGATTATCTCCAATCATGAAGGGGAAATAGCCTAAAACTACATTTGACAAATACAAAAAAAAACCAACAAAAAAAGCCACCTATTTAGTGACTTAAAATGTTTTTGTTGTTGTTGTTGTTGTTGTTGTTTTTATCTAATGGTGAATCTGGGAATTTTTGATGATTTGAGATTTTACTTAATTTTATTTTTAAGGAACAGTAGTCACAGTATCAAACTCTGTCCAAAGAAGGACCATGTTATTTTACAATTTCCCAGTTCTTATACTTGCCAAATCTTCTCTGAAATCAATAAATAATGGAGATATTCTTTTTCCTTTCTCTTAACTGTCTCTTTTCCCCACGCTTAGTAGATCTTGTTCCTGCAAAATTCCATTCAGAACTTAAATTATTAAAAGATTTGAGATTGAAAGAGTGCCCTTGTTAAATGCCAAGTAAAAATGGCAATGGCAGTAGAGCAAGTAATTAAATAGAGTTGTGGCTGTAAAAAAAGGGAGCTGTATGCATTGCTTCATCAGCAAAGAACAAGTAACTAAGCAGATTATCACAGGTGAAAATAATATTTGCCATTGATAAACCATAAATATGAACAAATGTGAATGATAGATCCTATATTTGCTCATGTGAAAGCCTGCTGATTAGGACACTGGTTCACCAAAGTAACAAACTGCAGTGCATGGATGGACCAGTGAAGCTGTTTAAATAGCTGTGCCAACTGCTATTACAATTGGAGTTTTTTATGGTGCCATGACTCAAAGCTTGAAAGATAAGGGTAGTGCCAGATATTAACCCTTTACTGTTAGTGTAGTCTTTGGTTCCAATTTAGCCTAATTTGTGTCCATTTTTTTGTCTAAATGGAAATCAATGTTTTCACTGAATTGGTGAATAAGAAAATAGAGGTTCAAGTATCATTGTTCCTGGACATCTTTATTGCTTTTCTGGAAGAAATTGAAGTTTATACTGGGTTTGGCTCTTTTTTCTATCCATATTAAGAACAAAGCTTTTCCTGAAGAGGAAAAGACAGAGCAGTGAGGGGAAATTGATGACAGAAAAGAGCGTGGAAGATAAAAGTGAGCAAAAAAGTGGGGCACGATATATTAAAAAAGGAGAAGTTGTAAAAAAAGGAAAGCAGGAGTTTCAAATAAGAGGAAGAAACTGATAAAAATGAGAAATGATAGTAGGGGAGAAAAGAATGAGTGAATATGACACATTCAGAAAAAAAAAACAATGTGAATTTTGGCTATAGTATTTCTGGGAGTTTTCATTTTAGGATTTCGTTTTGAAGGTGCTGGAGTGAGAGCATGTAGATTTTCTATTTGAATAAGAGAGAATAAATTCTAACTATAGTGACAAATTGACAAGATAAACCTACAAGAAACATTTTCAAATATGTCTTCTTTTTCTATCCCTCAGTTAATCATTAACTTTTATTAAGGACCTATCATGCACTGGACATTATGTTAAATTCTATCAAGTACCTCTCCTGTAAAGGGTAGCATGTTGAAGTTTAATGAAGAGGTTATTGATCAAAGGAGACTTTCATAAGAATGAACTTTTTTGCAATAGAGTGAGTGATCATGTGTGTGAGAGAGAATGAGAAAGCTCAAATAAATCAGTCAGCCAGTGGGCAAGAGAGAGGCACATAGCACATCAGTTAATTCAGACTTTTATTTGAAATACATTCTTCTGAAAATCTTAGGATGAAGAATCCTAGGATCAAAATTGAATGATATAAATAACAGCAGAGAAATCAGAAAAAAAAAAACTGGGCATGAGAGGAGATGATAGGTAAGAAGACAGATCCCTGAACTTAGTCTCTGGAAGATTTGAATTTAAATTATACCTCTTATAGTTTCTCTGTGTTAGCCTAGGGAAGCCATTTCATTTCCTTGAATTTTGTTGTGTAATGAGGACAAAAAAACACCTACCTCTCAGGGTGGTTGTGGGGATCAGATGAAATAATATATGTAAAGGGCATTGGAAACCTTAAAGTGCTATATAGATATAAGCAATTATTATCCTTATTATTATTAAAATAGAAATATAGGGGGAAATGAGGAAAGCCTTATCCTTGACCTTTTCTTTGTCTCTTCTGTATTGTCTAGATTTTATAGTAGAAGAAGGAGTTGAAAAAACTTCACAGTTGAGTGATTCTTATTCTGGGTCTTTATTCTGAGATCCTCTTTTGGTAAGATAACTCAAAAATTATGCTAGAAGGTAGATTCTAAGCATAGGTTGTTGGTGGTGGTTTGTGTGTGTGCATGCATGAAAGAGAGAGAGAGAGAGAGAGAGAGAGAGAGAGAGAGAGAGAGAGAGAGAGAGAGAGAGAAGGAGGGAGGGAGGGAGAGAGAGACAGAGACAGAGACAGAGAGAGACAGAGAGAGACAGAGAGAATTAAACATTAGATTCATAGGAAATTAATTATATATATTTTTTAATTTAAATGAACATGAAATAGTAACAAGATGACTTTTTGGTCTAAAAACTTTCAGACCCTTCAGCCTTTTCCCATCCCTTTTGTGTCGAAATTTCTTGAGAATGGTGTCTACATTTGATCCACTTTGTTTCTTCTTATTCTTTTAACAATCTCACAGATGACCTCATCATTCAACTAAAACTGCTGCCTCCATATTTGTCAATAATCTTTCAAATGCTCCATCTAGTGATGTTTTTCTCAGTCCTTTTAAAAATTATTTTCAATTTCAAATTTTCTTCCTTTCTCCAGCCTCTTTTCATAACTTTGAAAAGGTGAGAAATACAATAACCTTTATAATGTAATACCATGTTATATATTAGTCATATTAAAAAAAAGAAAAAATAAATGAAAACATAAGCTTCAGTCTGTATTCTGAAATACATATCTAGAAATGGATAGTATTTTATACTATGGAACTTCAGAGTTGTGGTGGTTCATTGCATTGATCAGAATTATGAAGTCTTTTATAATTGATTATCTCTGTAATACTTCTGTTACTGTGTATAATTCTGTTACTGTTTCTCGTCATTTTGCAATAGTCTCTATTTCAGTATTCTCAGGTTTTTTTTTTGAAATCATCTTCATCATTTCTTATAGGTCAATAGTACTCCATTGCAATCATATGTTACAACTTATTCATCCATTCCCCAATTGGGAATCCATCGTTTGCAATTCTGTATCACCACAACAATTATATTTTTATACAAATGGAACCTATTTCTTTTATCTTTTATCTCTTAGAATAATTATAGACCTAATAGTAATATTGCTGTAACAAATGCTATGCACAGTTTAATAACTTTTTGAATAAAGTTCCAAATTGTTCTCCAGAATAGTTGGACTAGTTCACAGTTCAACCAATAGGTTCATTGGAGTACCTATTTTCACACATTCCCTCCAGCAATTATCATTTTCCTTTTCTATCATTTTAGGCCATCTGATGGATATGAAGTGGACTTTCATAATTGTCTTAATTTGTATTTTTCAAATTGGTGATTTGGAGTGTATTTTCACATGACTGTTGATAGTTTCCTCTGAAAATTGCCTTTTTCATATAATTTGCACATTTATCAATTAGGGAACAGCTATTTTTAAAATAAATTTGTCTCAGTTTGCTATATATTTGAAATATGAGAGTAACTTGTAAAATCCCCTCTCATCCCATTTCCTCTTTTTATTCCAATTTTGGCTACATTGGTTTTGTTTGTGCAAACCTTTTGAATTTTAAATTTAAAAACAATTAAATTTTAAATTTAATGTAATCTAAATTATCCATTTTATTCTGTGATCATCTATATTTGTTTCATTATGAACTTTTGAAAAAATTCATAGTTATACACATGCTCCCTTAATTTGTTTGATATCATTATTTATATATAAATCATGCATCCATTTTGAACTTATCTTGGTTTATGGTATGAAAAATTGATTCTATTAGCTGGAATCTTTGAGTTTATCAAACACTAGACTACTGTGTTCATTTGTTTCTATCTATTGGACTTCAAATTGATTACATTGGTCACCCACTCTATTTCTTTTTCAGCACCAAGGTTTTTTGATGATTTCTTCTTTGTAATATAATTTGAGATCTGGTCCTGGCTTCTTCCTTCACATTTTCTTTCCATTGATTTCCTTGATAGTCTTGACTTTTTCTGCCTCCAAATGAATTTTGTTATTATTTTTTTCTATGTGTGCAAATTAATTATTTGGTAGTTCAATTGGTATGGCATTAGGCAAGTAAATTGATTTAGGTTATGTTGTCACTTTTATTATATTGACTTGTTCTACCCATCAGTCATTAATATTTTTCTAATTGTTGAATGACTTTGTGTGGAGTGTTATAATTGCTTGCATACAATTTCTGTGTTTGTGTCTTGGCAAGTATTTTGTTCTGTCTGCAGTTATTTTAAATGGAATATCTTTTCTTGATGGGTTATGTTGATAAGATGTAGAAATTCTGATGATTTGTATAAGTTTATTTTATACTCTGAGATTGTGCTAAAGTCATTAATTGTTTTGATTAGTTGATTCTCTAGCATTTCTAAGTATAGCATCATATTATCTGCAAAAAATAGTTTTGTTTCCTCATCGTCTATATTTATTTTTAAAATGTTTTTCTTCTCTTATTCCTATAGCTAGCATTTTTTTAGTACAATATTGAATAATAATATGATCCTGGAAATCCTTGCTTCTCAACTGGTCTTATTGGAAAGGGTTTTAGTTTACTCCCATTACAGATAATGATTGTTCTTGGTATTAGATGGATGCTATTTATCATTTTAAGAAAAGTTCCACTTATTACAGTATGTGTGTGTGCATATTTAATAGGAATGAGTATTATATTGTATCTAAAGTGTTTCTGCATTTATTGATATAACCATATAATTTTTGTTATTTTTTATTGATAAAACCAAATATTCTTAAAGTTTTCCTAATATTGAACCAGTCTTGTATTCCTTGTGTGTGTGTGTGTATATGTGTGTGTGTGTGTGTGTGTGTGTGTGTAGATAGATAGATATGTTCAGTTTAGAATGATCTGGAGGATATATTACTGCAATGTCCTCACCAATATTTTATTTAGAATTTTTGTATTAATAATCATTAGGGAAATTGGTGCATTTTTTCTTCCTTTTTCTTTATCTTTTCTTTCAAAAGTCATATTTATGTCATAGAAGGAACTTGGTAGAATTTCTTGTTTACTTTTTTTTTTTTCCCCAAACAATGTTTACAATATTTTAATTAATTATTCTTTAATTGTTTGGAAGAATTTGCTTTTTTTTGTTGTTGTTGTTGTTTTTGTTGTTGTTGTTTGTTTTGTTTTTGTTTTGTTTTTTTCTGAGGCTGGGGTTAAGTGACTTGCCCAGGGCCACACAGCAAGGAAGTATTAAGCGTCTGAGATCAGATTTGAACTCGGCTTCTCCTGAATTCAAGGCTGGTGCTAAGAATTTGCTTGTAAATCCACTTGATCCTGAGTTGTTGTTTTTCCACTCTTAATAAACTTGTTTGTGCTTTCCTCATTTTTTCTGAGTTGGGTTATTTAAGTGTCCTACTTTTTTCATCTGGAAAATGTATATTTTCATAAATATTCATCTATTTTGCTTAGAACTCAGCTTAATTGTCATATATTTGAGCAAAATAGCTCCTAGTAATTGCTTTAATTTCATTTTCATTGACTGTGTATTAGATTTTTTAAAAATTTTTGATACTGGTAATTTGGTTTTGTTTCTTTAAAAAAAACAAATTAGCTAATGGACTAATAATTTTTTCATTTTTTAAAAAATAAAGTCAGCTCATGAATACAAGGGATAATATTATAAAAAATTACTCATGCATATATACTGTGGGAAAAAATTCTAAAAAAATAAAAAATTATAAAAAAATAAAGTCAGCTCCATTTTACTTATTTTTACTGTCAATTTTTTTTTTATAATTTTTAGGATTTTTACTTTAGTATTTATTTGGGGACTTTAACTTTATTTTTATTTCAATTTTTTAGTTGCATGCGTACTTTATTGATTTGGTCTTTTTTCTCTTTTATTAATAGAAACTTTTAGAAATATGAAAATTTCCCTTAGTACTGCTTTGCATCCCACAAATTTTAATATGCTTTCTCATTGGTGTCATTGTTCTTAATGAAATTATTGCTTGTTTCTACAATGTCTCCTTTGAGTTTGTCATTTTGGAGAATTAGATTATTTAGTTTTCAATTTATTTTTAATCCATATTTCAAAGAAATTTCATTAAATGTAATTTTTATTGCATTATGGTTCAGAAAGGGCAAATTTAATATTTCTCTCTTTATGTATTTGTTGATCAGGTTTTTGTACCTTAATACGTGATCAATTTTTGTGAAGGTGTTATGTGCAGCTCAGAAACAGTTATTGTCCTTTCTGTTCCTATTCAAACTCCCCCCCCAATAGTTTATCACATCTCAGTTTTTTAAAAAATTCCATTCGTCTTCTTTCCTGTTTATATTATGCTTAGATTTCTCTAAGTAAGTTTTTAGAAGAGAAGATGGTTTTGCTATTTCCTCTTGAAACTCATTTAACAATTCCTTCAAGAATTTGGATTCTATATCATTTGGTGAATATATTTTCAGTATTGATGGTAACTCATTATTTAGCTTACCTTTTTGTTTTAGCAAAGTGTAGTTTCTTTCCCATTTTTCATTAGGTCTATTTTGACTATTGCTCAGTTTGAAATTATGATTGTTTCACCCACTTTTTTTTTTACATCAGCTGAAGGGTAATAAATTCAATTCTCATTCTTTAGTTTGAATCTTTCTGTCTTTATGTTTCAACTATATATATATATATATGTATACATATACATATACATATATATATATATAAATACATTATAAACAATGTTATTGTTTCCAGTCCATTCTACTATTCTCTTTTATTTTGTGGTTGAGTTTTTTCCATTCACATTCATCTTTATTATTAGTTACTATATATTTCCACGATTTTATCTTCTCCTTTTTATCCTTGGGTTGTTTTTTTTTTAATCCTATCCCTTTTTGAAAAATATGTTTTACTTATGACTTCTATTTCCCTTAACATACTTCCCTCTTCTTATACCTCTACCTTTTCCTCTTAACCTTTTCCTTTTATAAGATGGATTTCTATAATCAACTGTATGTACATATCTACCTACCTACCTATCTATCTATCTATATGTACATATAACATATAGATAGATATTAGTATCCATACTTATTCATCTATTCATCTACTCATCTCTCCTTCTGTCTTTAATTCAGATAAGAGAGAAACTCAAGTGTTGCTTTCTTCCTCTCCCTTAATTTTGCCCTTCATTTCAAAGTCTTCTGTTTGAACCTCTTTTATGTAAGATACTTTTTTTCATTCCTTTTTGTCACTTGCCCCTTATCCTAATGATTCCCTATTTCATATACTTCTATTTTTCTTTTGAGATGATCCCAACACAATAGACCAAGGATTCTCAAACTATGGCCTGCAGGCCAGATGCAGCCAGCTGAGGACGTTTAGGCCCTCTGGGTTATGGCAAATGGACTGAGGGGCAGAGACAAGAGTGTGAGCTATTGTTTTTACTATAGTCCGGCCCTCCAACAGTCTGAGGGACAGTGAACTGGTCCCCTATTTTAAAAGTTTGAGGACCATTGCAATAGACACTATTCCACTTATCTAAATAGACTTCTAACTGCCTTCGTGATGATAAAGTTCTTAGGGATGACATGTATCATCTTCCCATTTGAAAATATAAACTGTTTAGCCTTATTAAATCACTTATGAATGCTCACTGTCTCTTACTTGTATCTGTCCATGTTCTACTTCTATTTTTATTTCTCTATCCTAATCCTATTCAGTTTTTTGAATATTAGGATTGTTCCCAGAGTTTTCCTTGCTGACCCTGGAATTTCTTGTATTATGATTCCTTATTTGAAAGCTGCTTCCTTAAAAGAACTTCCTGTTCTCTCCACTACTCCTTTTCCACTAGAATTTTTATTACTTTGGATACCATGGAAATCTTATCTTTATCCCTGAACATTTCTTTTTTTTTTTTTTTTTTTTCCCTTATGTTGCTGACAAGAAACATGCCCTAGTTCAGGGTTTCTTGAATTTTTCCTACTCACATCCCCTTTCATCTGAGAAATTTTTATTTGACTCCAGGTATATAGGTATACAAATCAGATATTTATTGATAAAAAATCTTAATTTCATAATCTCCACATTCATTTACAAGAATGGAAACACAAACTACAGTTTAAGAATGTGAGTTTAACAGTTCTATAATCTAGCATTATCAAGGTTCTTCTCTTTACAATATGCTGCAGGAGTATAGAAATGAGTAAGATGCACATGTTGCCTGCTCTCAAGGAGCTTACTATCTTGTCAAAGGATAAAATAAGTATGCAGATAATTATAATAAAAATTTGGGCAAAATATACTAAAGTATTATACCAGTTTGGACAGCTAGGTGGTACAGTGGATAGAGCAATGGGCCTGGAGTCAGGGAGACTCATTTTTTGTGAGTTCATATGTAACCTTAGACTTATTAAGTATGTGATACTCAGCAAAAATTTTTTTAAAAATTTATTATAGTTTTTATTTACCAGATAAATGCATGGGTAATTTTACAGCATTGACAATTGCCAAACCTTTTGTTCCAATTTTTCCCCTCCTTCCCCCCCCTTCCCAAATGGCAGGTTGACCAATACATGTTAAATATGTTAAAGTATAAATTAAAAACAATATATGTATATATGTCCAAGCAGTTGTTTTGCTGTACAAAAAGAATCGGACTTTGAAATAGTGTACAATTAGCCTATGAAGGAAATAAAAAATGCAGGCGGACAAAAATAGAGGGATTGGGAATTCTATGTAGTGATTCATAGTCATCTCTCAGAGTTCTTTTGCTGGGTGTAGCTGGTTCAGTTCATTACTGCTCTATTGGAACTGATTTGGTTCATCTCATTGTTGAAAATGGCCACGTCCATCAGAATTGATCATCATACAGTATTGTTGTTGAAGTATATGATGATTTCCTGGTCCTGCTCATTTCACTCAGCATCAGTTCATGTAAGTCTCTCCAGGCCTTTCTGAAATCATCCTGTTGATCTTTTCTTACACAACAGTAATATTCCATAATATTCATATACCACAATTTATTCAGCCATTCTCCAATTGATGGGCATCCGTTCATTTTCCAGTTTCTGGCCACTACAAAGAGGGCTGCCGCAAACATTCTTGCACATACAGGTCCTTTTCCCTTCTTTAAGATCTCTTTGGGATATAAGCCCAGTAGTAACACTCAGCAAATCATTTAACCCTGTTTGCTATAGTTCCTCATCTGTAAAATGAGCTGGAGAAGTAAATGGCAAATCACTTAGTATCTCTGTCAAAAAAATCCAAGTAGGATCAAAAGAGTTAGATAGAACTAAAAATGAACAAACCAAACAAGAAAAGAAATACATATGTATTATAAGAAGCACAACTTATGCAGGAGCAATCTCATTCATTTTGAGGCCTCATAAAGTAGATATAAGTTAAACTGGACTTTGGAAGATGTATATAATTTTGAGAAAGTTAGATATGAAAGGATTTTCTAAGCACTTGTTAGCAAGCCATAGATAACTTCCACTATGGATATACTGTTCCTCAGAGTTTGTTTCATATTATAGAGATAGGCATCAGTCACCCTTACTCGCTTTCTAATGTTCTTATACGCCACTGCCCAACATGTATTCTGCAAACCAATGACAGGGGCCTCCCAGCTGTTCCAAAAGAAAAATACTCAATCTCTTGATTCTAGTCATTTTCTTCTGGCTGTTCTTAGTACAGGAATACTTTCTCTCTTCAACTTGCCTAAGTATCTTGGCTCCCTTGAAGCTTTTCCTAAGCCCCTTTAATTCTAATGACATTCCTTTGTTAATGATTTCGCATTCATCTTGAATATAGCTTGTTCCTACTTGCTTCTTTCTGTCTCCTTCATTAGCATGTTTGATGCTTTTGTAGGGAAATTCTAGAATAAAAACAATAAAAATATGAAATATACTTGCTCAGTGTCATTTTGGGCTGATCATTTCATCTCTTAATGCTCTAGGCAACTTTCTAAGATTGTATGTTGTACAGAAGGGTTGCTAAACCCTTATCCAGAATTTCCCTGTATCAGTGAAGCCATAGCCAATTTGTAGCCTTTAAAATACATTTAATTTTGACCTTGATGATATATATTATATGGGCTACTCATGTATGAAATTATTGTTTCTCTCCTATTACTTCTATCTTAGAACTAAATATTCTGATCACAATTGTTTGTTGTTATTACAAGGTCAAGGCTGGATTTATGTCTACTTTGCCTTCCTTTTTTTTTTTTTTTTTTTTTTTTTTTTTTTTTTTTTTTGGTTAGGGATGCCTTTACATTGGTTATACTCTATAGGTCATATATTAGGGGTCCCAAAAATCCCATTATACAAATATCTTTAATTCTGTCATCCTGCCTTACATTCTGCCATCAAAAATTCATTTCTTTGAGTCAAAGCAATATCTGCTGCTGCTTTAAAAATACAAATGCTAAACAGGAAGAACAGCATATTGAATAATAAGTGAAAATAATTATTTATTATTGAATTTTTAGGATTTGAATTTTTTTAGTAGATTGTGATTGAAATAATAATAAATATTATAATTCCTTATTGCTGTAACAATTAACTGAGATAAAGACTTAAAAGAAATGGGATTTTTGAAAACAAGCACTCAAAAAGGGGAATTTTGGAGAAATAGGGTCTGGGTAAGGGAGAGCCAATCTAGGTAGAAGATCAAAATGATGTTTATTGAGACATAAAAGGATTAGTTAATCCTAAAGGATCCTCAATTAAATATCCCATTTGTATACACACACATTTATATATATATTTATATATATATATATATATATATATATATATATACATTTTTAAAATATAAAATTAATTATATATATATATGTAAATGCCTAGTGGAAATTAATTGTAATTATTTTTGAATATACATATACCATATATACATATCATATATATTTCTTTTAAAATAGTCCTTTTACAAAGGCACTATTCAGATAAATGTGGTATATTTTCTCCTTCTCTGGTAAAGTAAATGATGAGGTTATATGCCTGCATATGAAGTGACAGTGACTACTTTATAAGCCATAAAACATGGGTGTTCTATTCTTCCTTCTCAGTTCCCTGAGATGGCATGCAATGATGTATATAAGGCAATAGGCTAAGTAGAACCATTTTGCAAAACGTTTCTTCAGGGCTCAAAATTAAATTTTGTGCTATTGCCATGATGTGATCTCATTATGAATCTTCTACCTTTTTTACACTTACAGCATAATATTTTTTTAATGTTATTGCACTAGCAATAGAGAAAAAGATCAAGAAAGTATTCTGTGGAAGTGTTTCACATTTGTTTCAGGAAATACTTTGACACAATTTTTCCTAATGAGACAACTTTTGAGATGGAGCAATTATATTGCTTTCTTTCTCTCCAGATGTTTACTTCCCCCAAAGCAACACAACACAGAATGCGTTACAGCCATAAGTATTATCTCAGGTCAAATTTACATGCTTTGCTTAGAATCTCTAGTTCAATTTGATTGTTTTCCAGTACTTTTGTCATTTTCCAACCATCTGCAGCCATAGATTTTATGCAAGTATCATATTCTATGACCAGTATAATATAATCTCCTTAAGGACAAAGAGTGTTTTTCATTTAAATTAATCTTTGTATCCCATACATTAGCATGATGTCTTACAAATATCATGGAAATAATATATTATTTCTTAATTGAACAATTGTACATAACTATGTGCAACTCAACGCATCTATTTTTCTATATAAAATATTAGATCTAGACATAAAACACACATTAAATTTCAGTTACAGGTTAGGACAAGCTTATCATGTTAAGTAACTGAATAAAATGAACATAATCAGATTGTGGATTGTACCAGATATGTAGAATTTCTCAGGAGGGGAAAGTAAAATTCAGTGTCACAACAATTAAGTTTGTTAATGAAGCAACATTAAAGCAGTTTAATATGGTGGTTTATTGATATCAATTGCTTCATTGTCCATGAGAGTCTGGATAGAGTCATCAAAGGGGAGAAAAACATTTTTGTGATCCTTAGAAATTAATTGTTGAGGACTGGAAAGACAAGAGTTCAAATCTATCAAAGTAAAGTCTGAGAAAGAATCAGATGAAAGCAAAACATCAGTTAACATACATCACAGCCACCATCAACTTATATTTTATTAGACAATATCCTTCCATTTCTCAGACTAGTCTGTGTCTACAGGTTAAATGTTTTGTAAGAATTCATTTGTTTTTCCAAGTTAATTTGATCTTATCAGATGTCTCAGTGTGTTGTATCCAAAGGGATCTGAAAGAGCTAAAACTCTTGGGAGTGCTTGTGGAAGTACATGACCCTTTAAACTAGAACTGGAAGAAGCAGCAGAAATAATTTAGATCATTTTACAGATAAAGATGCTGATGACAATAGGTGAAGTGATTCGCTTGAAGTCACACCACTACGTAGTGGCAGATTCATTATGTTACATTCTTTGAGGAATTGAAATTTTGAAATTAAAAAAAGAAATTTTGTATTATTTTAGAGTTTTATCTAAAATATTCTCTTAAAGAATTTATACTTCAAATGAATATGAAATGAAAACAGATGAATATGAAATAAAAACAGCATTAGGTTCCAGTAGTTTAGTAAATTGGGATTTTAGGGATTAATAGGGAAGGAAGCAGAGAAAGTCTGAAATTAAAAGGTTTGGGAGTTGTTTTGTGTGAAGTGGTGTTCTGAGCTACTTTTGTATTAGCTAGGGAAATAATAGCCCTACTGATGATTAAATTTTATATTTGATTTTCATGACACTAATAGTATACTTAAGTCCAGAGCATGTTACCAACTATATAATGATGATGATGAAGATGAAGCAGCTATTAAGGGTTGTAGAACATTATGTACACACACACACACACACACACACACACACATATATATATGTATGTATGTATGTATGCATTGTTTTTTGCTAATAGAAACTCTGGGAGATAGTTTCCATCAGTATCTACTTTTTACAGATGAAGAAACTAAGGAAGACAATGGTTAAGTGACATGCCTAGGATCACACAGATAATGTCTGAGATAAAATGTGAAATTAGATGGTTCTAACATCACATGCAACATTCTTATTAAGTAGGCTACTCAATTGACTAGCTATATTCGTTTTAGTACAATGGATAGAAAATACTTTTTTGGTTATATAATCTTCTTTAATAACCATTTTTATATTTATTATTTTTATGGGGGAACTGTCTATTGTGATACTTCAGAATTGTTTTAATTTCCATTTTATTAATCAATAGTGATTTAGAGCATCTTTTTATATGACTATAAGTGGCTCTAATTTCTTCATTTGAACATTGTCCATTCATAATCCTTTGACCATTTATTGATTGGAGAATGGTTTGCATTCTTATAAATTTGACTCAGTTTTATATATGTTTTAGAAATGAGGCCTTTACGAGAAACACTGGCTGTAAAACTTGTTTTCCAACCTTCTGCTTCCCTTCTAATCTTGGATGCATTGCTTTTTGTTTTTTTGTGTAAAAACTTTTCAATTTGATGTAATCAAAATTATTTGTTTTGCATTTCATAATGTTCTCTATTTCTTGTTTGGTCATAAATGTCTTCCTTCTCCAAAGATCTGACAGGTAAACTATCCCTTGATCTTTTAATTTGCTTATAGTATCACCCTTTATGTTTAAATTGTGTATCCATTTCAATCTTTTCTTGCTATAGAGGGTGAGATGTGGGTCTATGCCTAGTTTCTGCCATGCTATTTTCCAGTTTTCCCAGCAATTTTTGTCAATTAGTGAGTTTTTACTCCAAAATCTGGAATCATTGGATGTAATAAACATTACTATAATCATTGACTATAGTATCTTGTATACTTAACTTGTTCCATTGATCCATCACTCTATTTCTTAGCCAGTACCAAGTGGTTCTGATGATTGCCATTTTATAATAAAGTTTTAGATCTGGTACTTTGAGGCCACCTTCCTTTGCATTTTCCCCCATCTTTCCCTCAATATTCTTATTCTTTTGTTTTGCCATGTGAGTTTTTTATTAAATGTTTTCTCTCTCTAAAATAGTTTTTGAAAGTTTGATTGGTATGGAACTGAATAAATAGATTAACTTAGGCAGAGTTATCATTGTTATTATATTAGTTCTGTTGTGGGTCTGCTTCCCTGCAGCTTCACTGGAAACTGAAAGTTTCTTACTGCGCGCTTCACGCTATCACCAGCCTTCGGACGTCTCCGGCCCCACTCCGGAGACAAGAGCGGGGAATAAGCAAACAGAGAGCCAACATGTAGCAGAGCTGTTCTTTATTGTCTGCTCCCCAAAATGTCTCCCTGAACTGTTGCTGTTCCCTACTTTTATACAGAATCTTCTTGGACCCTCCCCGATTCCTCCCTTCATGGGTGGGGCCGGCTCCTTTAGCAATGCCTAGCCGTTTTTCTCCTTATATGGCCAGGCAACTCATAGTTCCACGCATCTACTGACACGTAGCTCTATTAGTCGACCCGGAACCACATCCTGGAGATGACTGACATTAGGGCGGCTCCCTTCCGCACAGGGGGATCAGTTCTAGGTCCCTTACAAGTTCAGCCTACCCATGGACAACTGATATTTTTCTAATTATTTATATTTTACTTTATTGTGTGAAAAGTGTTTGATAATTGTATTCATATAGTTTCTGCATTTTTCTTGGCAGGTATACTCCTAAATATTTTATATTGTCTACAGTTTTTAAAATGGTATTTCTCTTTTTATCTCTTGATGCTTGACCTTGATAATGTAAAAATATTGGTGATTTATGTGCCTTTTTTATATCCTGCAACTTAGTTAAATTTATTAATGATTTCAAATATTTTTTTTAGTTGATTCTCTAGGATTCTCTAAATATATCATATCATCTGCAAAGTGATAGTTTTATTTCTTCATTGCCTACATTAATTCTTTAAATTACCTGTTCTCTTATTACTGAAGCTAACATTGCTAATATGATATTGAATAATAATTATAATAATGGGAATCTTTATTTCTCCGTAATCATACAGGCAATACTTTTAGATTATCTCCATCACATATAATGCTTGCTGATAGTTTTAAATAGATGTTGCTTTTCATTCTAAGGAAAACTTAATTTATTCCTATGCTCTCTGGTGTTTTTAATAGAAATTGGTGCTATATTTTGTCAAAAGTTTTTTTTTTTTTTGCATCTATTGAGAAAATTATATGCTTTCTGTTAGTTTTTTTATTGATATAGTTAATTATTCTGATTGTTTTCCTTATATTGAACCAGTTCTCCTATCCTGGTACAAATCCCTCTGGACCACAGTATATTATCCTAGTAAAAGTATTCTGTAATATCTTTGCTAACATTTTATTTAAAATTTTTGCTTCAATATTAATTATGGAAATTGATCTATAATTTTCTTTCTCTGCTCTTCCTGGTGTAGGTATTAGCACTGTATTTATATCTTAAAAGAAAATTAGCAGGACTTACTTCTTCTTTGCCTATTTTTTCAAATAGTGTATTGGAATTAATTACCCCTAACTTTTTGTTGAATGTGATTTTTATTGCATTGTGATATGAAAAGAAAGCATTTACTATTTCTGCCTTCCTGCATTTAATTTTGAGGTCTTTATGTCCTAATGTATGGTCAATTTTTGTATGGGTTCCATGAACTATTGAGAAGAAAGTATACTCCTTTCTGTCACCATTCAGTTTTCTCCAAAGATCTATCATACCTAATTTTTCTAATATTCTATTTACCTCTTTAATTTCATTCTTATTTGTTTTGTGGTTTGATTTATCTAATTCTGAGAGTGCAAGGTTGAAATCTCCCAATATTATAACTTTTCTGTCTATTTTTTTCTTGCCACTCTCTTAACTTCTCCTTTAGGAAGTTAGATGCTATACCACTTGGTGCATATATGTTTAGTATTGATATTGCTTCATTGTCTATGTTACCCTTTAGTAAGATATAGTCTCCTTCCTTATCTGTTTTAATTAGATCAATTTTTGCTTTTGTTTGATCTGAGATAAGGATGGCTACCCCTGTTTTTTTTTTACTTCCCCTGAAGCATAACAGATTCTGCTCAAGCCTTTTTGTTTTACTCTGTGGGTGCCATCCTGCCATGCGGATTCGTGAATACCCCACAAAAACTCCTGGTGCAGAATGCCTATGCACAGCTGTGTTTTGGTCTGTACTGAGTCACTTCCAGTCCTAAGTAGGCACAGCCAGATTCTGTGAGGCTCTGGCCTCCTTCAGAGTCCCCTCTACCCTAGGCTCTAATTTCTCTGCTGGTCCACTACTCCACAACCTAAACAAAGCATTCAGCCTATGGCAGAGAGCTCTGTGTAAACCTTCTAACTACAGAGGCTGCCCAGCTCCTGGTTCGCTCCAAATGCTGCCCTCTGGTTCTATCCCTACCTGGTGCTCAAGACAAACCTTTTTTGGTGATCTTCCAGATTATCTTTGGCTGGTGAGTTGTTGCACTTCCAATCTTAGTGAATTTTACAGTCAGAGCTATTTTTGAGGCTGAATTAATAACTGATAGTGAGGATATGAGAGAGTCTCAGAAAGTCATGTGTGCCTTCTCCATCATCTTGGCTCCGCCTTGGTTTTCTTTTTCTAATCAAATTAAGCAAAGCTTACATATTTTATTTTTTTTTTCCACGAACCAACTTTTTTGCTTTGTTTATTAGTTGAATAGTTTTCTTATTTTTAATTTTATTAATCTCTACTTTGATTTCTAGAATTTCTAATTTGGCATTTAAGTGAGAGGTTTTAATTTCTTAGGGTTTTTTAAAGCTTTTTTAGCTTTTTAATTGCATGTCCAATTCATTGAGTTCCTCTTTATCTATTTTATTCACATAAGCTTTTAGATATAAAAAGTTTTCTCTAAGAATTTTTTGGTTGCTTCATATAAGTTCTGTTATGCAACCTCATTATTGTCTCTTAGATAAAATTATTTTTTTTATGATTTGTCATTTGATCCACCCATTCTTAATGGTTAGATATTTTAAAATTCCAATTAATTTTAATCTATGTTTCCTTGGCACCTTTATTGCATGCCAACTTTATTTTACCATGATCTGAAAATAATGCATTTAATATTTCTGCATTTAATTGTATGATTTTTATGCCCTAGTAAATGGTCAATTTTTGTGTACATGCCATGTATATGTATTCCCATTAAATTTTCTCCAAAGTTTATGTTATCTAAGTTTTCTAAGATTCTGTTTACCTCCTTATTTCTTTTTTATCTTGTGATTAGATTTGTTTAGTTCTGAAAGGTGAAAGTAAGATTCCCCCAGTAGTATGATTTTGCTGTCTATTTCTTCTTGTTGTCCACTGAATTTACTTCTCAGAATTACTTCTCCAATGATGCATCAGTTGATACATTTAAGTTTAGTATTGATATTGCTTTATTGTCTATGGTATTTTTAAGCAAGATATAGTTTCCTTTCTTATCTTTTAAAATTAGATCTATTTTAGTCTTGTCTTTGTCTGAGACTAGGATCACTTCCCCTGTTTTTTTTTTTTTAACTTCAGCTAAAGAAGAATATATTCTGCTCCAGTCTTTTGCCTTTACTCTGTGTGTATCTTTCTGTTTCAGATGTGTTTTTACTTAACAACATATTGTAGGATTCTGTTTTTTTAATACACTGTGCTATCTGCTTCTGTTTTATGGGAGAACTCAGCCCATTCACATTCATGGTTTTGATTACTACCTGTGTATTTTCCTACATCTTATTTTCCCCTTGTTTATATTTTTTCTCTCTTTTCACCTTGTCTCTCCTTACCATGGTTTTGTTTATTACCACCTCCTCTCTTAATTTTCCCTCCCTTCTATCATGTTTCCTCCCTTCTCTTATCTCTTTCTCCTATTATTTCTGCTCTCTCTTCTAGTCAGCCCCTCCCTTTTCTTTCCTCATTCTCCTTCTACTTCTTCATAGGATAAGATAAATTTGTATGACCAATTGAGTACTTTATTCCCACTTTTAGCCAAATCTGATGAGATTAAGCTTCATACAATGATCATGCCTCTCCCTTTACCCTCTACTGTACCCTATTTTATCTTCCCTTTCCTCTTCTCCCAGTACAGTCCTTTCCCCATGATTTAATATCTATTTTTATATTTTTATTTTATATAATTATTTATTTATTTTATATAATTTATTTATTTATATTATATATTTTAATATAATTTATATATATATATGTTTATATATAATTTATATATAATGAATAATTAATATTTATAAAAATAGTTTATATTTAATATCTATATTTATATTACATATAAATATAATGTCTATATTTATATTATCATATCAAAATAAACTTATATCCTCATCCTTTTTTTTAAAGGTATATCCCTTTTAACTGCCCTAAGAAAGATACACTTCTCAAGAGTGACAAGTATCATCTTCCCATGCAGGAATGTAAACAGTTTAATCTTTAAACAACATCTTTGTGGGGGGTTTTTCTTCCCTGTTTACCTTTTTATGCCTTTCTTGAGTCTTATATTTGAAGATTAGATTTTATATTTAGATTTGTTTTTTCATCAGGAATGATTGAAAGTTCCCTATTTTCTTGAAGATTCATCTCTTCTGAAAAATTATGTTAATCTTTTTGGATTGTTGATTTTTGGTTGTAATCCAAGCTTCTTTGCCTTTCAGAAAATGCTATTTGAGGCTCTCCCCATTCCTTTATTGTGGAAGCTGCTAAATCTTGAGTGATAATGCTTGTGGTTCCTTGATACTTGAATTATTTCTTTTTGGCCACTTAAAGTATTTTCATTTTCTCTTTGACCTTGAAATTCTAGCTACAGTGTTTCTTGGAGTTTTGCTTCTGGGACTCTTTCAGGAGGGGATTGATTGATTCTTTCAATGACTATTTTTCCCTCTGCTTCTAATATATCAAGGCAGTTTTCTTTGATGATTTCTTGGAAGATGCTGTCCAGACTTTTTTTCTGATCATGGCTTTCAGGTAGTCCAGTGATTTTTAAATTATTTCTCTTGGATCTGTTTTCTAGATCAGTTATATTTTTCTGAGGTATTTTATATTTTATTAAATTTTTTTTCATTCTTTTAGTTTGCTTGATTGATTCTTGATGTCTCATAGAGTTATTAACATCCATATGCCCAATTCTAGTTTTTAATGTATGATTTTCTTCAGTTAGCTTTTGTATCTTTTTTCTCATTTGGCTAATTCTATTCTTAAAGATATTTTTCAGTTGATATTTATCCTTTTTCTAGCTGTTAACTCAATTGCGTCTCTCTCATTTATTTTCCCAATTTTTTTTTCTTATTCCTCTCTTATTTATTTTTAAAAATCCTTTATAAGCTTTTCCAAGAAGACTCTTTGGGCTTGAGACCAATTCATCTGTCCTTTTGGCATTCCACATGTAGGTATTTTGTCCTCTTCTGACTTAGTGGTTTGATTTTCCCTGTCACCATAGTAGCTTTGCATGATCATGATTGTTTTTAGTTTTTTGCTCGTTTTCTTTTTCCCTTCATCCTCCTTCCTTTCCTCCCTCCTTCTCTCCCTCTCTCCCTCCCTCTATCCTTACCTCTCTCCCTTCCTTCCTTCCTTCCTTCTTTTCTTCCCTCTCTACCTCCTTCCTCAGTCAACTTCCTGGTTTCTCTCTGCCATCTTTACATTTTTATATTCTTAAGAGAATCTGTATAATTAATTATCTGTACATAATATATCAGGGGAAAATTATCCTAATTGTCATAATGAATTAATTTAAAAATCTTCTTTTGTGAAGAACCCAATTGCTTGTCTCTAATTAGAGCTATACTAAAAAGATATCACATATCTAATATCACCCTTCTTAAGAATCTAGGGTATCTAATATCATAATTGTAATATAAAGAAAATTTAGAAATCATGATAATATGAATTTGTTCTAATATGTAGCAAGATTTAATTTTATGTGTAGATTTAACAAAGATAGATTGAAATATGTATTTTAAATATTAGAAATTTTGTACAAATAGTATATTACATTAACATTTATTACTGTTTATTCTAAGCACTGTTATTGTCCTCAAGACTATAAAGAACAGTACCTTCTTGGGCTTAGTGATAATGCAGAACCTACTACTATCTAAGAATAGGGCACCTGTTTACTAATAATATTCTCCAAGATGGCAAAAACCTGACCTTTTAGAGATTTCATAATGGGGCTGTGCAAGAATCATGTTTTTGCTCCAAAATAGCCAAAATTACTTCTATGTGTTGACATTCAGCATGTGGAAAAGATTTGAGGATAGAGCAGTCAATTCTTAAGCAGGCATTGAGAGTTTTGACTTGACCTGTGTTATTGCTGCAGGAATAGGGGCACTGAGTGGCTGAACTTGTGTGTGTGTGTGTGTGTGTGTGTGTGTGTGTGTGTGCGTGTGTGTGTGTGTATTTCTTTTCTTCCATGAACATCTCCCTCTTGTATGAATCATTGGAGTGTGTTCAGAACAGGGTCTGCATGTTATTCTGACAAATGCTAGTTGCATGTCTGTAGGAAAATCATTTAATCTCTCTGAATACATTTCCTTATCTAAAAAAGAACAATAATGTTGGTATGTCTACCTTATGGGGTTATTTTGAAGAAATTATTTCTAAATTTTAAAGCATTATACAAGTCCAGTCTATTTGTTTGGGTTCCAATACATCAGTTAGCCATGAAGAATATGTAGTTTGAAGCAAGCATATAAATAAACATGAAGGTTTTGGTGAGATAGCAACAAATGGAGTTCTGAGTATAGTATAAATTGTAGGTATAAATTGGGTTGGGAAGATTTAGGACAGGCAAGCAGACAAAATATATATTTAGAAGATAAACCTTTTTTTAGTCCTATTGATTTTTACTTTTACTTCATTGTTTATTTTATTTTTTTTAGTATCATCACAAAAAGTGAAGTTTCCTTTTTTATTGTCAATACCTTGATATTTCCTGTTTTATAAGGCTGTTCCTAGTTACATTCAATGTAATGACCATCAACACTGTTTCTTTGGTATTTAGTTTATGAAATTACCATTGTCCAGGCAGAAATGTTATGTAGAAATATGTTGATTTATTTCTACTGTTTATGTTTTCTCAAGGATGGGGAAAGGCAATTTGCCATCTATTGAGTGGGATTTTCAAATTTGTATACTAGTTAGGAAAACAAGTTCAAAAGTGTCATGAGACTTTTACTGTAAAAGTTTTGCCAATGGAACTATGTGAACCATACTGTTTGTATAGGTTCTTATAAATTTAAATAAATGGTCCTTCCTATCTTATGAATTGTTTTGTTCGATTCTACATCATTTTACAATATTTATGAAAAATATTTGAGTTAGAAATAGTACTTGTGACACACACACATATACATTGAAGACTGTTGAAAAGAAACATAATGTAAGATGTTCTTCTTGAATAATTTCAACTGAAATTTATTTAATTTAGTAACTATAAAATTTCAGGAATTATATAAGATGAATGAATTCAATGTTCAATTGTTATTTTGGTCTCATGAGTTTGATGGTGGCCAGCAGAGGTGATAATAAGGGTGTGACCTAAAAGGCAAATTCTACTGATGGTTTACATAAGTGAGTTCTTTAAATTTCTTATTTGCTTTTGAGATGTTTGCTCTTGGGACATGAAGATTTTATCTTCAAATATGGATTGTAGAAATTGATGAAATAATGTAGATCATGTCCATTTTAGTAAATGCAACCACAGAGTTCAAAAGAAACTAAATTGAGTTTCAAAAACTTTTAAACAGTGGGCGAATGCAAATTTTAATTGAAATGTAAAATAAGAATTCTATTTCTCCAGGCTTCTTTTCTTTTATTGAGAATAATTCATTATTGGCATAAGTATGTGGTATATGGTAAAAGTTTTGTTGCTAGAACTTTTAATTGGGTGGATTTTTTAAAACTTTACTGAAAATGTGTACTAGTTCTCATGCACAACTTTAAGTTACAAAGTGTGATTTAAATGTTTATTTCAACATCTCCATACTTTCTATCTTCAAATCTTCGACTCATGTATCCTTAAGATACAGGTTTTTATGAAAAATTAGTCTCTTTATTTCTTTAAAAATGAAGAAGTACTTGATGCATTTGCAAAACATGAGGCCTGCCTAACTGCTAAGATAATTTTATTACCTTATACTTTTATAGATCTTAAACAATTTTATTAAGACGACCAGTGACTTCAGGATATTACTTTTTATCCACCAAAAGACTCATGACAATGGATGGATTTCCAAGTCTCAATTCCTCTTTTATATGTTATTCTTTGATATTTCAATAGATCTATGATCCCTTCATACGGTTTCAACAAATGCAATTCTTTTTCATATCTTCCCATATATCCTCTACACAAAGTATAAGTGACATGCTGAGAGGCATGAGAGAATGGAAGTTCCTTTATGTCTCTTTGAGAAACAACTCTGGAATTGTAGTAGTTGAATATGAGTCTTACTTTTCTCACTATTGATCTTTTTTTGGCTCCAATTCGATAATCCTCTGAATAGCACATTACCTGACTTGCACTATACCTATATATACCACTATATGACTAGACAACTTTTTTTTTTTCTAGACACATTTCTATGATATATTTTATACTGATTTTTGTATGCCACTTGTTAGTAATGTTTCACAAACTATTGTCCACAATTATACATATCTTCAGAGATTATATTATTTCTTGAGTAGTTGCTATCAATTAATAATCAATAAGCTCTAAAGTTATAAAGAAAAAAAGCAACAAAATTCCCTGTCCCTCAAGAAGTTTGGATTCTAATAAGGGAGATTACATATATACATAAATCAGGTGATACCAAATAAATATCAAGCATACAAAAAGTTATCTCAACGAGGAAGAAACTAGCATTATCAGAAGTAAGCATGTATTTGATTTTTTTTTTCAGAAAGAATCTTGGGGTCACTAAATGGTCCATGCCATTTAAAAGATACATTCCAGCCTACCTTCTTTTAAAATTCAATTCTGAACCCAGATCATTGTGCATCTGCTCTGTCAGTTCAAGATAAATATATTATTAAATTTTCTGTTTCAGTAAATTGGACTCATTTTGATTGATTCTTAAAAAATCATTAATCACTAATAACTAATTAATCGTGATTAATATGACTTCATCCTTGGAATTGTTTTCTTTATTTTCATTTGCTAATCCATCTAAAGATATTTTAAATTATTTTAATATAAAATATCATATTTTTTCTAATTAGAACTAGCATTTTTATTTAAGATTTTGTAAGTGTTTTACATACTATCTCTGGGGGGGGGTTTGGCTGTATTTTATTTTTTCCCAATTACACACGAAGACAATTTTTAGCATTCATTTTTGCAAGAATTCAAAATTTGTTTCACTCTCTCTTCCTCTCCTTCCCCTTCTGAAAATGGTAGACAATTTGATATAGATGATGCATGTGCTATCATGTAGAACATATTTCTATATTAGTCACAGCTGTGAAAGAAGAAACAAATCAAAAGAAAAAAAGCACAAAATGGAATAAAATAAATTTTAAAAGTATGCTTCAATCTGCATTCAAAGTCCATCAGTTCTTTAACTGGATTTCAGTAGCATTTTCCCTCTCAGGTCCTTTATACTTGTCTTGGATCATTGTGTTCCTGAAAATAGATGTGTCTTTCATAATTGATCATTAAACAATGTTATTGATATTGGGTGCAATGTTTTCCTGGTCCTACTAATTTCACTCTATCAATTCGTACAAGTCTTCCCAAGTTTTCCTAAACTGCACCTATTCATCATTTCTTATAGAACAATAGTATTCCATTTTATTCATGTTCCACAACTTGTCCAGCCATTCCCCAATTGATGTGCTCCCTCAATGTTTAGTGTTTTCTCATAACAAAAAGGGCTGCTACAAATATTTTTGAATGTGTAGATTCCTTTCCATTTTTTTGTTTTGATTTTTTTGGATTCAAATCTAGTAATGATATTACTAAATCAAAGGTTATGCAGTTTGGTTGCCCTTTGGACATATTTCCAAATTGTTCTCCAAAATGGTAGGATCAGTTTATAATTCCACCAACAGTACAACACTGTCCCATTTCCCCCACATATTCTTCAACATTTATTACTATCTTTTTTTTCATATTAGCCAATCTGATATCTGTGAGGTCTTATCTCAGAGTTGTTTTAATTTACACTACTCTAATCAAAAGTAATTTAGAGCACTTCTCAGTATGTCTTTAGATAGCTTTGATTTCTTTATCTGAAAACTGACTGTTCTTAACTTTTGACCACTTAGCAATTAGGAAATGGCTTATGTTCTTATAAATTTAGTTCACTATATATTTGAAAAATAAGGCTTTTATCAGAGATGCTTGATGTAAAAATTGTTCCCAGCTTTCTGCTTTTCTCTTAATATTGCTTGCATTGGTTTTGTTTGACCAAAACCTTTTAAATTTAATATAATCAAAATTATCGATTTTACACTTCATAATGCTCTCTCTTATTTGATGGTAAACCTGTAACTCACTTAACTTCTTTAAGAATTTAGATGTCATACCACTTTGGTGCATATTATTTAATGTTGATGTTACTTCATTTTCTATGATATCTTTTAGCAAAATGTAATTTTCTTCTTCTTTTTGAAATAGGGCTATTTTTCCTTTGAAATCAGGATTGCTACTCCTGCTTATTGTTTTTTTTTTTACTTCAGCCAAAGCATAATAGATTGTGCTCTAGCTATATCGCATGTACACCTCTCTGCTTCAGGTTTATTATTTATAAAAAACATATTTTAGGGTTCTGGTTTTCGATCCACTCTTTTATCTGCTTCTATTTTATATGAGAGTTCATCCCATTCACATTCACAGTGATGATTACAGTATATTTCTACCTATCAAATATTCCTTCTGTTTATCCTCTCCCTCCTTTTACTCTTCATCTCTCCCCAGTGTTTTGCTTCTGTCTACCACCTCCCTCATCTGCCCTTCTCTCTGTCAATCCCTCTCCTTGCCTTTACTTAATCTTCTCTCCTCTTATTACAAAGATGGTAGGATGGAGTTTTATATTTGGCTGGTTTTGTATATTTTTCCCTTTCTGAGCCAATACTGATGGGAGTAAGGTTCAAACAATACTTATTGCCTACCCTCCCATCTTCCCCTCTATTGTAATAGATTTGTCACACCTTCTGTAGGAGTCTTGTAGCTTATCTGGTGCTAAGCTGGGCTCCTATTACTGGTGTTGGGTGAGTGCTGCGTGCTGAAGGCAGATGGGGAAGGTGGTAGTCAGAAGCAAAACATTGGTGAGGAGGGAAAGAGTGAAAGGAGAGAGGATAAACAGAAAGAAAAAAATTGATGGAGAGAAATACACAGTAATCATCACTATGAATGTGAATGGGTTGAACTCTCCCCAAATGGAGGCATTTCCCCTAATTACATTGAAGCATATTGCTTTTTGACCACTATTGGTTACCTGCCATGGCTATGTTGAAGTGAAAGGAGATCTGACTTCTGGAAGTTGCCTTTTTGCATAGGACTATGATGAAACACAGGTTGGTTCTTAGAAAGAAAGTTTTCCTATTCCCCTGGCTGTGCTGACAGACATGAGGTTGTGGGGTGGGGTGGGGAGGGCTGATGTTGGTGTTTATCAGTCTCACTGCATTCAGGCTCTATATCTTCCACTGGTTTGTTGAGGTGGAAGTTGCTGCTGCTTTATGGGTATATTTCCTATCCTTGATTCTGTTCTCCTTTGCTGAGTGAGACCTTTCTTCATAATCTTCCAAGGTTCTTGGGCTAAAAGAGTTTCACCCAAATTTTGCTGATCCTTATGCTCCATGATTTGTTTCAGGGCATTATTTTATGGTTATTTGGAGATGAATATGGGAAAATATAGAGATATGTCATCTTGACTCCTGGAAGACTGAACTAAACTTATCTCACTGATCCTCACTACAACTCTGTGAAGTAGGCAGTGGGTGTGATTAGCCCCATTTTACAAATAAGGAAATTGATAGAAACAGAGATTATCTGACTTGCTCTTGGTAGCACAGTATTAAATGTCTGAGACATGATTTGGATTTAGCCCTTCCTGAATTCAAGGCTAGTAGTGCATAATCCACTACAACACTCAGCTTTTGCTGTCTTTAGGGGAACTTCTTGTCAGCCCCTAAAGAGGCACATGACAGTGAGCATATCAACTTATTTTTGCATCTTTCAAAAATATTTTAATTGACTTATTAGACTGGTAGATCACAGGAAATGCTTTAGACATACTATTCTTATGTTTCAGAAAATAATTTTTAAAATCTCTTATACTGCCAATCTTTCTAATATAGTAATATAATTAGTCATAATTCTTCATTGACCATACTCAAAATTCACTAATTGGTCCATGATATTTTTGAGGAATGTCACTTTGAATGTTCCTGGAATCTTGATATTTTAGGCTTTGTGTTGTTTAACAGATTTTTTTAATATCTTTGTTGAAAGTCTTAATGGCATGCCTTTCAAATTTGTAGATGAAACAAATCTGGGAAGGACAAAAGACAAAAATTAGGATCCAAAAAGCTCAATTATCTAAAGCAATGGTCCAAAACTGAACATGTCAGAAGTTAATCTAAACTCCTACATTTGAGTTTTAAAAATCATATTGATAAGTACAAAATGAGAACAGATATATGAATAACAATGGATGTGAAAACAGACATGAGAATTTTAATGAACTATAAGTTCAACATAAGTTTGACATGGCAGCCGATAAAGCTAATGTGATTTCAGGTTGTATAATATCATTATTAAGGTAACTTTCCAACCGGAACTCACAATTGAGGATTGAAACTCTAGTGAATGGGCTACTTCCTCAGGTACTATGGATAGCCCTGTAGTTCTATACTTCTAAGATTATATTTCATGAGCTCACACCAGTGTGCTTTCTATTACTAGTGTAGTAGGCTCAATTACTTCTTTGTCAAGAAGTGACATGAAGACAGTGTCCTCCAAGCAGCACTTAATTTGTATCTGGTTCAGTTTGCTCATTAGTAAAAATTGGGATAATGAAAATTGAGAATAAGTGAGCTATTTGTAAAATCCCATGGAAAATTTGAAATGTGATATAAATGCAATACATACATACATACATACATACATATGTAATGCTATTATTACTATTAGTCAATGAAGTTTTATTAAACCTCAAATGAGTGAGGGTAGAAGTATTGCCCTCCCCCCAACCCATACCATTTGCTATTCAATTAGTAGAAACTTAGTGTCTAAAAAAAGGGATAGAAGTTTTTTTTTTTTTCCTACTCTCCCAAATGTCCCCATTATTTTACTTTTTTTAGAAATGATACAAAGAAACTTTAGCATACTCAGAGAGAATGATCAGGTGAGTGAGGGAATGGTAATGACTATGGTAAATAGGGATTGATTGAATGAACATAGAATAATTACCTTGAAAATGGGAAGATATAAAGTAAATGTGATAGCTATTTTCTTTTATTCAAATGAATGTCACCTGGAAGAACTGCACTCAGAGGATAGAAATGGAAAAAAAAAGTTAGTGTAAGTTATGAAAAAGTAGATTTTATCTTTATAATTTTTTAAAAAATTGTTCTCAATAATTAGAACTTTCCAAATGTAGAACTGACTTCCTTGGAGTATTGGTTTCATTTCTCACCATAAGGTTCATGGAATATTCTAAAGGATATTTTTATCTCATTAGGTATGTGCTGTACTATGTCACCTTGTTAAATTCTAACTCTAAGATTCTGGGTTGTTTCTTCCTGTTTATATATAGCATGAGCATTGTATATTTTCACTTTAGACATTGATTTTTATTGTTGTCCAGTCTTTTCAGTAATATCTGACTCTGTTACCCCATTTGGAATTTTCTTGGGAAAGTTACTAGAGTGACTTGTTTTCTTCTCCAGCTTATTTTACAGATGAGGAAACTGAGTCAAACAGGTTAAGTGACTCTTCTAGGATCATACTGCTAGTTAGTGTCTGAAGCCAGATTTGAATTCACAAAGAGGAGTCAGCCTGGCAATAGCATATCTGTCAAATAACAGCTAGCACCAAAAAAATCAAACAAACAAAAAACAACAATCTAGAATGAAGTAAGTCTAAAAATCATAACCGTGATGAATATTTATATCACATGTGATTAATAAAACCAATTTTATTCATATTGATTGCCAAAAGAAACCATTCAAAAAATTTTAGAATAGCATGCTTATTTCTTCTTACTCCATAAATATGAGTCACTTTGAGGAGGGTGCATAGTAAAGTATTGTATATATATTTATATATATATATATTGAATGCATTTTACAGTTACAAATTTTTAAAATCTGGTATAAATTGCTACTATAGTATAAGGTATAGAAAGCAGTTACATTTGGAAAGAAGATATGTTCAGGTGCAAGGAAGATACTTGTACAAGTACTTTGATACTTTTAATGATCTAATGGTTTCCTTTGTGTGGGTATTTCTTCTGCTGTTGGAGAACATTATTCCTTCATATCTTCTTTTTTAATGAAATTTCTTATCTGTTTCCTTACAAAACTTTCAGAAATTGGTTGTAGGCCCTCATTTTCTTCTTTTAATTACCACTTGGGTAATCCACTTTAATAATGCTTTATACATAAATTCTGAAACAGAAGGTATCATCGGAAATATTTTTTATGATGTCACATGTCAATAGAGTTTACTGCTAGGGAAATTGAGTCTAATGGATCACTTGAATTCAGGAGATCCGAGATGCAGTGGAGAATAATCCAATCAGCTGACTTCACTATCTGGCAACAATATGGTTAGCTAAAAGGAACAAAGGAAAGGACTATCATCCTCCCTAAAGAGAGCTGAATTGATCAAAATTGGAAAAAACACAGCCAATTAAAGCGTCTGTGTTGATCAGAATGGGAATGAATAGCTGATGTACTTCTAGCTCGATGAGCCCAAGAGATCTGTGATGTGAAAAAAAAAATTTTATATAGAACACTCCTGCCTGCTCACCACTGTTGCTGCTTGTCTATTTTCTGTTTGGATTTTTTTTTTTTTTTTGCCATTATAAGTATCATATGTTTGTGGCACGTGCTTTATGATTTGTAACCATCAGTAGCATCATCATGATTAAATTAGTATGAACTGGAAATGTTCAAGCCAAAGTGGATGGTCACATTTGAGGGGTGCAGGGAGAGTTGGATGTTGTAATTATGATGCAGAAGTGATTATTGTTCAGTTACAGGTTGGATTAAATGGATCCTGTAGATTCTTCTAACTCTGAAATCCTGTGATTCAGTGATTTTGTGAAAGGGGTGATTGGCTTTTTTTTCTCCTTAGAGACAGCCAGTCTGGGTAATTAAAGGCAATGTACAATTTTCCAAATGAATATTAACCTGATATCCCCTTCCTCCTGAATTCTTGGCTTAGCTCTTTATTCCATGATGCCTGTCCAAAATACATATATTGGTGAACTAATTTAATGTCAGAATCTGGATGAAAACCACTTAGTGCATTTCAGAATCTTTGCAATGTGTGTGTTTTTGTTAAATCCATTTTTGTGATTTTGTTGCAAATATTGCAAAACTTTTAAAAATATCATTCCTTCTTTCGGGATCTTTTCTATAACTGTAATTATGAATGCTACTGAGAGTAGAATGGGGAGGTTAAAATATATTTTTAGGAAGACTATCATATAATGTTCCTTTTCCTAACGTCCTTATTACTGGAAATCAGAGTATCAAACATCCTTCCTGTTACCTAAATTTTATCTTCTTCTTCTTAGTCTCTCTTATCTTTCTAGGGTTGGTGAAGCTAGTGATATGGTTAGTATATGAAGGGAGCCTAGGTTTGTGTGTAGATGAAGAAGGGCAACTAGAAGTGGAAGAGATCCGATTAGTGTATAGAAGAGGAAATATAGGCCTGCATTAAGTTGTTCATTTTGGCTTCCTCATTGTGTAATGATAATAAGGATGGGGATTAGGGTTGTTTCAGAAAAAGCTATACTATTAGTTGTTTATCCTGTCAAACCTAAGCTTCTTTGTTCATCTATATATCCATCCGTACACACAGAGACATATGTAGATTGATATATACACATATGTCAATATATGTGTATGTAAATAAGTGTAGAAATATATGTAATCATTTACATGTGCTTACACACATATATATATACATACATAAATGTATATAGATACATGAATTATGCATAGATCTGTATTTCATAGCATCTCTTGTATGTCCCCTTTTCTCTCTTCTGAGATGCAGTCACCCTCTTACAAGCTCTAATTGTTTAGGTATGCCTAAGCTATTACAGTAGTCTGCTGGTTTATATACTTGCCTTGTCTCTCTCTACTTCAATATATCCTACTCTTAGCTATCAAATTGATCTTCCTAAAGTGCATGACTAATCATGTCACAAAAATCTACTTCCTCTTTCAAAAATTGCACTGGTTTCCTGCTACCTCCATGGTCATATACAAAATCCTTCATAACCTGCCTCTTTCTACATTCCAATTTTCTTACACCTTACTTGTCTCCACATAATCTGTGATTCCACATACTCTGTCCCAACACTCACCTCCATACTGTTCCTTGTACACAACAGACACCCCATCTTCTGACTCTGAGAGTTTTTACTTTCTCTCCCTCATGCTTGGAACAGTCTTTTCTCATCCCCAATTCTGAGCTTTCCTAGATTCTTTCACATCTTTTGCATCTTAGCTCAAGTCTCACTTTCTGCAAAAAGCCTTCCCTCAGAGATTATTGTATATTTGTGAGTTCCTTGAAGTAAAGAACTGGTGGGTTTTTTTCATTTTCATGTATACTTATACTTAAAGGCCTAAATATTAAGTGCCTATCACACAGTAGGTACTCACTAAATGTCAGTTGAATTGACTTAACTTTACTTCTGATCATTTTTTCTTCTTCATATGCATAAAGATGACATGTTTTAAAGCTGCTAACTCTGTGAAGTCATTGCAATGTTGCCTTATACTGACATCTACTCTCAGAAAATGGAAATAACTAAATCAGGAATTAGCTACATTATTTCCCTCTTCATAAGAAATTGAGCAGGAAGAGAGTTGGATATTTGCCAGACAATTTATCTTTAAGTGGCTCTTCTTCCATGTGTCTTTAGCCTGGGCAGAAAGAATTGGTTAAGGTGAGAATGAGGTAAAACAAAGAAATACTGTAGAGGAACAAGAATCCTGAGACAGTGGCAGGTTATAATGGCTTCTCAACATGTAGAGATGCTTCTGTAATTCAGAATGGATATGATAATGCCAAGATAGCTTCTTAGAATCAGATTCACCAAGGACTATTTATTAAAAGTAAAGACTTTTTAACTTCTCTCTAAAGCAAGTAAAAAAAGTGGGACTTTGCAGTTACAAATCTTTTTCTGTGTCAGACTATCATGCATATGTGTTGCTTGCTGTAGGGCAAAATATGCTAGTGGGGGGTGGGAATGTCATGATTGAAAAATGATTTAATGAAAAGGAATTAACTTCAAACTGTGCTAATGGTCAGATGAATTATACAAATGAGTCAGGTCAAGCCTAAGTCTATTCAGAAAGAAATTCTGCAGAAAAATATAGAATTGGGATATATAAGAAAAGGCAAGTAGAGAACAGGGTCCATGCCATTGAAACTAATGGGGCTACTCATCAAAATCCAGACTTTACAAGTTCACTTGCTCCCTATGGAGGATTTCTTTTATATGTAAGTGGGACAAAAATTTGATAGGAATGCTTGATGAAAACAAATGAAGCATGCCTGTCAGACCCAGGGTGCTAATGAATCATTGGTCAGCCCCATTAGTTTCAATGGACTTAAACTTCAGATATATTTAACTGTCATAAAGGCATATTGACTGAATATATGTTGATAACAATTTTTCAGATTTTATTTGCAAGAGAGATTTTAAAGTAAGTTATTGGACACTTCATACAGTACTCCCCTTTCAATGTAGAAATCAATTGAGTGTTGTATTTTCTTCCACATAAAAGGAGAATGAAAACCTAAACTCTGTTTTTTATATGCTGAAAATTTCCTTGTTAGATCTCTAATAAGAAAACTTGTAGTAAAGTGTCTTCTGAGTGAATCTGTCTGTTTCTGTCTGTCTGTCTATCTGTCTGTCTGTCTCTCTTTCTCTCTCTTCTCCCCCCGTCTCCTTCTTCCTTTTTTTTCCTTCTTTCGCTACTTCCTCCCTCTAGTTTTTCCTCTTATTCTTTTCCTGGGATGAAAAAAAAAATAAACCACAGCAAAAATTTAATCTTAAAAACCAAGTCAAGATCAGAGGTTTGACTTTCAGGATTTGTCACAGTGTAGACTAAATTAGCTATGTTTGTATTGTCCAGAACAATTTTTATGCTAGGCTATTTTTCCCCTTTCACTCCTCACTTATCTTGGTAGCAAAGTGGTATGTAATAAAAAACTTAATTTTATCATTAAATTAAAAAAAAACACATTGAGGTAAATATGGAGCTTGACAAAAAAGGGGATATCAAAGCCACATTTTAATGTCTTTTGGATTATCATTTGTTTGTATTATGTGCACCATTGCAATCTCTCTATTAATGTGGATAATCAAAAGTTGACCCTCTCGGTGTCAATGGAGTGGAGTGGATATATAGTAAAACTGGATAACTTCTTGGTTCATAACTTTCCATATTTTCTGTTGATTTTAAGTCCATTAGAGTTTATAATGGTAATGATGCATGGAATCTGAAAAAAAATGGTGATTACTTCATCAAATTTTAAAATCTAGTTTATAGGGTTTTTTTTTTTTAATTAACATTTTTCTAACATTTTCTGAGTCTTATAATGCTAATGATTTGATAGAAGAATGATGTTTGCATCAGATTTCTCAGTAGCATACTCCTAGTGGGTGTCTCCTTCCATTTCATTTTGTTATATTTACTAATTTATCATACCTATGATGGTTCACTTTCATGTTATAAAGTCTTTACTCTTAAGAATAGGAAAGTTGTTTGAAAAGTTGAAACTTACAGATTTGCTATCATAGGAATGTTAGTATCTAACTAGCTTGTAGATGACAATCTTGAAATTGTCAGCTATTTATTCTTGGTTGTAGAAAGTCAGGAATATTTGCTCTGACAGAATTTATGAAAGATTATGAACAAAAATATGAATATCTGATATGAAATATAAAGAGAAGTAGATGGCCACTATGTGTTTCCAAGTGTGTCATTTTCTGTGGAATGGGAAAACTTTGGCAAAAAAGTAAGAGTTCTTATTTAAAAAGATTATAATTTATTTATGTCAAAGATTATTTTGCATGATAAAACAAGGAAGTTACTGTCATAGTGCAAAATTCAACATTTGCTGTTTGTATTAAGTCTCAGTTTAAAAAATAAAGAGTTTAAAATTTAATTTTTATTTTAAATAATTTAATTTTAAATAATACCAGAACTATTAAAATATTTCTGGCAAACAAAGTTTTTGAGAAAATTACTTTAGGTATCTGCAAACTATGATTTTTTTTTGCTTTAAAAATGTAGAACTGTAAGTAGAAATCCATGCTGATGTGACCAATTGCCTCCCCTACCCCCATCACAAATTATCAACCATTAAGTGATACACAACCAAATTGGATAGATATTTCTTGAAATGATGCATGGTATGCAGTGCATGCTTTCATTGTGCTTCTTGCCATTATGATATAAAGTGCCTTATTTGGAAATATAATGATCAGTTTGGTTAAATCATGTTCAATCAGCTTATATAATAACACCTATATTTGTGAATCATTTCAGATTTCAGAGAGTTATGCCTTCCTACCGAGAGAAGCGGTGACACGATTTCTAATGAGCTGCTCAGAGTGCCAGAAGAGAATGCATTTAAACCCAGATGGAGCAGATCATAAAGGTAGCTTCAGAGTCAAATACTGAGATGTAAAGTAATTTTATTCATCATACCAATTTATATCTCCTATTTTAAGTTAGGGTTCATAAAAAACGTGGCAGACTGGAACATTTCAACAACTCAGTTAGAAGGAAGAGATCTCAGAAAACCTCTTAAAGCAGAGATCAACCACACTTGTTTGTCTTCAGCAGAATAATCTATGAGGATCCTCTAGGAGAAATGTTTTTTGTGTTTTTTTTAAATAAAGACATTTATATAGAATCTTAAACTAGGATAATTTTTTTATTTGCTTGGGATATTTTGTGTTGGCCTTCTATGAAGATGGAGGGATCAAATATATAACCTTTTTGAGTCCTTTCCATTTCACTAAAATCCATAATTCTTTTTTTTTATTAGTTTTTGACATTCACTTTTATAAGATTTTTATTTTTGTTTTTTCTCCCTTTCTCACCTCACCCATTTGCAAGACAGCAATCAATCTGATATAAATTATATATGTACAATCATATCACACTTATTTCTACATTAGTCATGTTGTAAATTAAGAATCAGAACAAAGGGAAAGATCATGGGACAAAAAAACAAACAAAACCAGTGAAGGTAGTATACTTCAACAATCTGCATTCAGAGTCTTTTTTACTATATCATATAGTCTCTCTCTCTCTCTCTCTCTCTCTCTCTCTCTCTCTCTCTCTCTCTCTCTCTCTCTCTTTATATATGGATAGCATTTTCCATTGATGGTCTTACAGATCACACAGCCAAGAAGTGTTAAGTGTCTGAGGCCAGATTTGAATTCATGTCCTCCTGACTTCAGGGCTGGTTGCTCTCTCTCCACTACATCAACTAGTTGTTCCCCATCATTATATTTCTGAGAAGAGCAGAGTCTACCAAAGTTGATCATTGCACAGTGTTGCTGTTAGTGTGTACCTTGTTGTCCTGGTTCTGGTCACTTCACTCAGTGTCAGTTCTTGTATGACTTTCTGGGATTTTCTGAAATATTAATGCTCATCATTTCTTATCTGTTACATTCATATACCATAATTTGTTTTAAAAGCTGATGGGCATTCTCTCGATTTCTAATTTAAAAAAGGAGCTATTAGAAACATTATTTTATGTGTGGGTCCTTTTATGTTTTATATGATCTATTCGGGATACAGATTTAATAGAGGTATTTCTGGGTAAAAGGACCTGCACAGTTTAATTATTTTTTTGGGCATAGTTCCACATTGTCCTCCAGAATGGTTGATAAGCTCACAGCTCCACCAACAAATAATGAATTAATGTTCCAGTGTTCCCACATCTTCTCCAATGTTTATAATTCCCCATTTTTGTCATCTTAGGCAACCTAATAGGTATGAGATTATAGCTCAGACTTATTTTAATTTGTGTTTCTCTAATCAATAGTGATTTAGTTCACTTTTTCATATGGCTATAGATGAATTTAATTTATTCATCTGAAAACTGTCTATTCATATCCTTTGACCATTTGTCAATTCGGAAATATAAGTCCTTATTTCTTAAATGAATATATAGGAATTAGTGAATAAGTAGATATTCATCCCAACCTTTTAATTCTTTGGGTTTTACTTTAAATTTTGATAATATAGATGTTTGTGATGTATAAATTGCTACAAGCAATTGCTAGTTATAGGGAGAGATGTATTTACCCTGATATACAGAAAATTCCACATTTCAGCTAGATCATTGATGTCGGTGGTACACTGAGAAATGTAGCATCTCTTGCTATTAATTCAGATCATCACCTGCTTTGCAATTTAGTTCTAGAGAGTTGCCTGAAAGTTTAGGTTTCATAGGCAGTATGTGTCAGAAGTAGGCAATGAAGAGAGTACCAAGCCTGGAGTTAGGAAGACCTTAGTTCAAATATAACCTCAGATATTTAATAATTATGTGATTGTGGGCAAGTCACTTATACCTGTTTGCTTTAGTTTCATTTGTCAAATGAGCTGGAGAAGGAAATGGCAAACAATTGTAGTAGTGTTCCCAAGAAAAACGTAAAAGAGGTTACAAAGAGTCAGACACTATCAAAACAAATGAACAACGTCTGTTTGAGCTGGAATTTGGGCCTAACTCATTATGCTGGAAGACTATTTTTCTATCTTTTCTGACATACTGCCTCTTCAAGCAGTATGTAAAATCCCCTATTCAGGGTGATACCTCTCCATCTTATTCCAAAGTGGTGTATAGGGATTGTTCTCCTACATGCAAAGAGAGGGAAAAGGTGAACTATTTTTGTGCCACTAGAATAAGATATTTCCTATTATCTAGGTAGCATGACAAACAGTATGGTGTAGCAGAAAAGATAAGAATCAGAAAAAAGTCGGAAATGTGTGGCTATGTCACTTGCCAATTATTTAATCATTCAACAGCAGTCAATCAACTTCTCTTAATCTCAGTTTCTCCATCTGTAAAATAGAGTTAATAACTTTATTTCCTTACCTGACTATTGTGAGGAAAGTGGTATAATGATATATAGATGTACATAATAATGAGAAAGCCAGGATATGAAGTATCCTGGTGATTTGAGAGAGTTAATGAATCACTCTGTGATCATTTATAGTAATTTGCATTTGGAAAAATGTGACTGATCTTATTTATTTTTTAGAACATTTGAGGAATTCATATGGTATCTTGGAATCCTATTCCAATAAGACACATTGAAACTTTTGAGATTTGTTGAATAAATTCAACATGAAGCTATGCAATTAATCCATGTGTCTGAAAAATACTTTCATTACAGATAACGGGAAACCTCCTACTTTGGTGACCAGCATGATTGATTATAACATGCCAATTACCATGGCCTACATGAAGCACATGAAACTTCAACTTCTCAGTTCCCAGCAAGATGAGGTAATGACAATTAAATAGCTCGACTCCCTATGTCATCCTTTAAAAATTATTACAAAATAAGTGTAATTACAAAATCACAATTGGAACTATTTGTAACAGCTAGGCTACTTTAAAATTATAATTATCTTTCATTATAAAATAGTCTTATCAAGGTCATACAGAGGGGAAAGTTACTCAGCTAAAAGTATGGAAGTAGGCCACTAGGCAAATAGAGAAGGCTTTGCTAGCTAACATTCAGAAAGTTTACTTATATTCCATAAAAAGTTCACCAACAGATATTTTGAGGTCAATGTTTTCTTTTCTCCATGACTACTTTCAGGAGGACTTTAACTTCTTTTTCTATTCTCATTTCCACTGGGATCTTATCACCTGTCATGATTTTAACATATATGCCTGTAATTACATGGGCTTGGAATCAGGAAGACCTGAATTCTAATCCAGCCTCAGATACTTACTGGCTGTCTGATATTGGACAAGTCACTTAATATCTGTTTTCTTTAATGAGCTGGAGAAGGAAATGATAAATCACTACAATGTCTTTGCCATGAACATCTTATGGAAATCATTGGTGTTCTAGGTCACAAAGAGTCAGATGCAACTGAATGATTGACAACAAACAACATGTAAGCATACATATATATTATTCAAAGCCCTGCATTTCTTTTCCACATCTTCTCTAGGCTTATATCTTTCTTTCTGTAAAATATCCTCATAAGATTACATAAAATGAACATTGAAAGGCAAAGGACCATATAATCTCTATCCATCTCCTTAGTTTATCTCAACTATCTTCTCTATTAATAAGAATGGCCACCCCAGGGAGTTTCCTTTATATTACAGAAATGTATCCTTTCAATAACCTAGTCAACTCTTATAGATTAAATATTATAGATAATTTGCAGTTCTACATTGCTAAATGGATGTTCCTCACTTCAAGCACCCTACAAACATATTTGCTTATATAAAAGGATATAAATAAATTTTTACAACTCCCCAAGATAATTCCACAAAGACTGTCAATTTTTGGAGTTCTAGAAATAGAAAACTGTTTTAAAAGTAACTTATTTAAATGAAAAGTTACTTAAGATTAAGCATATATTTGTTGAACACTACATACAAAGCTCTGCATTAAATGTACAATGGCTTCTGAACCCAAACTGCTCTCTCCAAAGTTATCAATGGTCTTTTAATGGCCTTTTTTCAATCATCATCTCTGACCACTCTGCAGCTTTTAATATAATTAATCATCTTATCTTTAAGATTCCGTTCTCTCTTGGTTCTCCTTCTACATGTCTGACTGCTCTTTCTCTGTTTCCTTTGCTGGATCTTCATGTTTACTGACAGTGAAGATCTCTAAAGTTCTATCTTGGCCCTCTTCTATTTTTCCTCTTTATAAACTAGATCTCATGAGTTCGTAGAGTTTCACTTTTCTCTCTGTACAGATGGCTCTCATATCTACTTGTCTAACTGTAATCTTTCTCCTGATCTCCAGGCTTACATCTCTAATTGCCTTTTATATATCTTGATCTAGATATCTCATAGATATCTTAAGCACAGTATAACCAAAGCTAAACTCATTATCTTTTCTCCAAAACCCTCCCACTTATAAATTTCCTTATTATCATTAAAGGTATCATCATCCTTCCAGATATCCAGATTTGGAATTTAGATGTCATCTTTGACTCCTTACTCTTTCTGCCCTCCTCACAAATATAATCAATGACAATATGGTTCAGTGGACTTGATCCACCAAAAACAGAAATTGTGATTAAGAATTGATGTCAAACTGAAGAAATGTCCCTAGTAGAGTGTCACAGAGACCTGGTCTTGGCCTTGTTATGTTCAATATTTTTATTACTAGAACAGAATAAGACAAGGATGCTATATTTATCAAGTGCATATGTGACATTAAATAGGAGGGAATAGACAATAATATTTAATAGACTATATAACAGAATGTCCATCCAAAAATATCAAGATGTTATCATTTATTAAGATGAATTTAATACCAATAAATATAAAGACATTGCATTTGAAAATAAAAAATGGATTTGCAAATAAAAAATATGAAAAAAAAACATGATGAGCCAATTGTGTGGTAAACTTTTTGGTCAATACCTCTCCATTCACAAATAACTAACTCACTTTTATTAAATACCTGTTACTGTATGTCTTAAGAATTATTCCAGGCATTTGAGAAACAAAGAAAGAAATGACACATTATTTGCCTTCAAGGAACTTACAGTCTAACAGGGGGCTTAACATATAAATATTTAAGGATATACAGAATATTTGCAAGGGCCTGAGCATCTGGGAAGATTAGAAGTATAAACTTAAAGTGAATCAGCAATATCACCCCACTGTACAAGGCAATTCAGTCTTAGAGCACATTCACAAAATCTTGCATCTTGAAATCATAGTTATGATCTTGCTGTATTCTTTCCCTGTATTCAGCTCTAGGTACCACATTTTATGAAGTTGGGGAACAGGGAAAAATATGGTGCAGGGACTGAAAACTGTGATATATATGAGGATTAACTTAAGAATGTGAGTATATTTGCTTTGGAGAAGAGAAAGAGTTAAGGGTAACATGATAATTGGTATCCAACTCCCCATGACCACAATTGGAGTTTTCTTGGGAAAGATGGTGGAGTGGTTTGCCATTTTCTTCTCCAGCACATTTCACAGATGAGGAAATGAGATAAATAAGGATATGGCATCATATGGTTTATAAGTGTCTGAAACTAGATTTGAATTTGTCTTCCTTTTTCTAGTCAGGTACTCGATCCACTGTGCCACCAATATTTGAAGGGCTATCACAGGAAAAAGGGATAAGGCTTTATTTGCTTGGTCCCAAAGAGTAAAATTAGGAAAATTAGAAATTTCTGAACATTATATTTTAACTTGATATCAAAAATTTTCCTTAATGATCAGACATGTATAAAACTTCAATCAGCTGTTTTTTTAGTCATTTTCTTATAGGTTCATAGATTTAGAGCTTGAAAGTACCTAACAGATTTTCCAGTCAAATTTTACAGGTAAGGAAACTGAAGCCAAGAAATGCTTACCTCCCCAACATCACACAAGTAGTAAAAACAAGAGCCAGAATGAGAAATAGGTCTTGTATCTCCATAGCATAACATCAAGTAGTAAAAGAAAGGGAACAAGCATTTATTAATCCCCTACTACATTCCAGACACTGTGCTAAATACTTTACAAATATTATCTGTTTAGTGTGATCTCTGAGGTCTCTTCCAATTTTGAGATTCTGTCATGTTCTGGTGCTACTTTTTAGTCATTATCTTTAACCTTCATGAATTTAAAATATATTAAGGATGATAAAAATTTTAGACCTTAGTATAACCAGAAAGGAGATCAAGCAAATGTTAATAATTACCAATTCACATATGTGACTACTTTCTTTTCTCTCTAATTTTTCTTTTAATATTAGTTTTTCCAATTACATGTAAAGATAGTTTCCAGTATTCATTTTTTTAAATTTTGAATTTCAACATTTTACCCTCTCTTTCTTCCCTATGTCCTCCCTTAGATAGTAAGCAACCCAATATAAGTTATATATGAATACATGTTAAACATATTTCCACATTAATCAAATTCAGAAAGAAGAATCAGAACAAAAAGGAAAAACCACGACAAAAATAAAACCAATGAAAAAATTAAAATAGTATTCTTTGATGTTCATTCAGGCTTTACAGTTCTTTCTCTGGATGTGGATGATATTTTTTTTTTCATTTACAAGTCTTGGAATTGTCTTGGATCTTTGTAGTGCTGAGAAAAGCTAATCCTTATCTAACTGATCATTCATTGCACAATATTGCTATTACTCTATACAGTAAATTATGCTTGTTCTGCTCACTTCACTCACCATCAATTCATGTAAATCTTTCCAAGTTTTTCTGATATCCATCTGCTTATTTTTTATAGAACAATAGTATTCCATTCCATTCCATCCAATCCATTCCATTCCACAACTTGCTCAGCCATCTAACAACTACTAGGCATCCCCTCAATTTATAATTTGCTTTATAAAATTTTTTGAGATAGTTTGATTGATATGATACTGAATAAGTAAATTAATTTAGGTAGAAGTGTTTCCATAAAATTTTATAAGGATAATCTATCCATGTATCAAGGGAATCCTTAATGAAAGTATGAGAAGGGACAGGGAGAATTTTGTTGGAAGTATTCATTAGTAGATTTCATCATAGGCAACCAATAGAGTGAAAATTACAAGAGGAAGCTAGTACCATCTTACTCTATTGCTTGGTCAGCTAGGTGACACAGTGGAGAGAGCATTGGTTCTGGAGTTAAGAGGACCTGAATTCAAATCCAGCCTCAGACACTTAATCCACAATCACACAATCCAGTGTGACTCAGTTTCTCATCTATAAAATGAGTTCTAATACTTCAGTTCCCAAGAAAACCCCAAATGAGGTCACAAAGAGTAGGATGTGACTGAAAAGACTGAATAACAACAACAAAGCTCTATATAAATGCTAAGTATGAAATCATTCCATGAAAACCATAGGAATGCAATAAGGGTTCCAAATAAAGAGAGGTAATGTGAACTATCTGATGAAATAGTACATGAGATGAATCATCAAAGATGGGTTATGTTATTTTAGAAGGGTTAATACACTCAAAGTAAAGAGACTACCAAATGTAAGTAGGAAGTTAGAATAAACAAATAAATGTGTCTTTAGTCAGAGAGGGTATGGAATGCTAGAATGACTAAAGAAAATAATTTGTTTAGGGAAGTAATGGGGGATAAAAATGATTAATTTAAGCAGGACCAGTTCATGAATGATTTTGAATTCCAGCTATGTAATCAAAACATAATCTGTTCACTAAGCAATTGTTTAATTTTCTGAATTGAAGTGGAGGTAACCAGGCAATTCCTATTATCTTCTGCCTATATAATTAGTACTAGAATTTTCAAGCCTGCATATATAGTAGCTAGATGGTACAGGGACAGCCAGGTGTGGAGTCAGGAAGACCTTGGTTCAAATCCAACTTCAAACACTTACTAGCTGTGTGACTTTGGACAAGTCATTTGACCTTGATTGCCTCAATTTCCTCTGGTGAAGAAAATGGCAAACTACTCCAGTTATCTTTGTCAAGAAAATCCCCAAAAGGGGTCATGAAGAATTGGATGTGACTGAAAAATAATTGAATACCATTAACATTGCATTATATAAATAAATATATCAAGTTCTTGATTTTGCCTAGTACATAGAAAAATTTTATATTTTTCAGTCATATCAAAGATTTCTAGCTAGAAGGAATTTTGGAGACAGTCTGATAGTATCATAGAGATGATACTTTTCATAGATCTAATTCTGAAAGAAACTTTAGATATCATCTAGCTCATTTTATAGATGACCAAACTGAGGTCCAAGAATGTTAAATCATACCAAAGTCACACCAATAGAATGAAGGGCAGGATTTAAACTGATGGCATAGGACCCCAAAGTGCCTGGAGCTGAGTTTTTTTTTTTCCTATTCTACTATATTGCATCTAGTCGAACATTTTAATTTGCTTATTTATGCATGGATTCATTCATTCATTCATTCATAAAATCTTCTTTAAATGTATACTCTATTCCAGCCACTGATCTAAACATTGGGGATACAGAGACAACCTCAAAACATTGCTTGCCCCAAAGGAGTTTAAATACTATTCATTTTTATAAAAGTGGAACAGATAGGACTTACCTAATGTTTTCCAAGTACTGAATGACAGGGTCAGAATCTGAATGTAGATCATCTGATTCTAAGTTCACTGTTCTTTCTATCACACTATGCTTCCTCAGAGCTTAGAATTATGAAGTTAATAAAATTTTCATATTTCAAAAATAGTGAATTAAAAAGCACGTAATAATAAAGATAATGATAGGAACTAGAACTTTGATTTCATTTGTTTAGGGAATCTAAGGTGAAGAAGTTCCATCTTCTATTGCAGGTTGGCACTTTCCTGTCAGCTGACAATCCTACAAAGTTCCCTATAACACTCAGAAATTAAATGACTTATACAGTTATATGGCTAGCATGTGTTAGAAGTAAGTGGAACTTGAACTCAGGTTTTCTGGGTTCTAAAGTTGCTTATTTACTTCATTTCATTTTGGCTCTTATAATTTTCAATAAAAACTTCAATTTTAAAAAAGTTGTACTTTTAAAAGCTTTAATTGTAACTCAAATTATTAATTCATTTTTTTTTTGTTGAGTTGTTTTTCAGTTATGTCCATCTCTTTGTGCCTCCGCACCCCATTTGAGGTTTTCTTGGCAAAGATAGTAGAGTGGTTTTCATTTCCTTTTTCAGATTATATTGCAAGTGACAAAACTGAGGCAATCAGGGTTAAGTGATTTATCCAGGGTCTCAAGGATAGTGATTGGCTAGTGATTCCCTGAAATCAGTCTTCTTCATTCCAATCCCAGTACTCTCTCCACTGACACACCTAGCTGCCCACTAGAAGAAGGTTTAATTAATTAATGAGTTCATTAATGCATTATTAATATGATTTTAAAACTATTTTGGTATATATATATATGTTTATTATATATATGCATATATATGTGTTTTATACAAATGTATATATATATATATATATATATTTTGCACACACACACTCACACATATATGTATATGTTCTAAAGAAAACTTTTCTCTCTACTTGAGCAAGCTCCACTTTAAGAATGCCCTTTTAAGAATTTAAGAATTATTTGATCAATAGTTCCTGTCAAAAGACTGTTTATATATGATATAAGAGAGTTATGCAATTTTTTCATTTTTATTAATATTATGATTGTATTTTTACCAGATGGCTCTGTATAAATTATGAATTAAGTGATTAGATAAGCATCAAGTTAGGTTCATCAAAGAAAGCAAGGAAAAATTAATTCCTATGATTAAAAAAGGGCAAAAAATCAATTCATTAAACAATTTCAAATAATAGATTTCAATTATTCCATGAAATGAATGGAAACTGTCAAATTATTTGTAGCAATCTCATCTAGTGATATGTTTTTTTCTCTGCCAAAAAGTGAGGAGATCAACATGGTGCCAGTGGAGCTGTAGCCACATGCTGGGTCCTTCTGGCTACTCAAAATCAACAGCATGTTAAAAGCAAAAATAAATCCCTTCCTGTCACTAAATAGTTAGGCCTTCTGAGTTCTGAATCATGGAAAAAAAAACATGGTTGCATTTCTAAATGACCAGATTCCTTCAATGATTAAAGTTTTATCTTAAAGAAAGTCAAAATCCAAAGCATCAACCTGGAAGTATAGCAATGAGGCCCCTCATCAGAGGACTAAAATAATTTGCTTGTAAATAGATGGTTTAATCATCATTGAATAGTAATTTTATTGAAAATGATGAAAGACATATACAAGTTTTGGTGAGAAGTGAAAATGGAGACTTACTGAATGGAGAATAAAGACTTCAGTCTCTTCCTTTAGTGGAAATGAGATTAGAACAGTTTGGGTGGGGAGAATATGAAAGTCAACAAAATTACATTGAGTCAAATATGTGTCCAAGTAGACAAACATAGTGAGTTTCTTTGCCTCCTCTCTAGTAATTTATCCATTCTGCAGTATAGCTACTTAATAATATTGATTCTATGTAGTTGTTCCCTTACAAAATGAGATTAAAAATGCACATGTAATTCAATTTTGACCATATAAATGGATAAATATGTGTGTTTGCATTACATAGGAATTGTTATACAATTTGGAGTTGGTGTAGGAGAGTTTGACCAGTGATCTCATTAATATAGAGCATGTTTGATAAGGTAATGAACAGATAAGGTTAAACAACAACAGAGCAGCAATTTATTTTGCAATCTATATCTTTAGATAATTGCCAGAGGTGGAAGAATATTGTCAAAATTTAGCTGATTTGCTTAGGGTCACATAGCCAATATGTATTAGAGAAGATAACTTGGGTAGATAGATAGATAGATAGATAGATAGATAGATATAAATATATATGAATAATATATAAATATTATAAATAAATATTTAGTTACATGATACATTTTGTCAAATATAACTAGAAAATATGTGCTTCTTTGAATTATTCATACTAATAGATGTAATTATAAAGGTTAGATTACATTTACAGGCATACCTCAGACAAATTGAGTTGGGTTCCAGAGCACCACAATAGAGTGAATAATGCAACAAAGCAAGTAACATAAATTATTTTCCAATTCACATAAAAGTTGTTTCCAGTATTCTGTAGTCTATTAAAAGCACAGTAGCATTATTTCTTAAAATATATACATATATATATGTATCTTAATTTTAAAAAATTCTTTATTGCTAAAAATATGCTATCCATCACTACAGTCTTCAGTGAGTGATAATATTTTTGCTGGTGGAGGGTCTTGCCTCAAATTTGATGGCTACTGACTAATCAAGGTTGTAATTGCTAAAAGTTGGTGGCTTTTTAAAATAAAACCAACTTTGAAGTTTGTTGCATTGATTGGCTCTTCCTTTCACTTGAACACTTTTGGCCATTGTAGACGTATTAATGGGCTAAATTTTAATACTGTTTCTCTAGGTATATGGAGGCCTGAAGAGAGGGAAAAAGGATGTAATGATCTGTGGATAGAGTAATCAGAGCATAGACATTTATTAAAGAGGTTTTTGTCTTATGTGGTCCCCAAACAAATATTCTATAACATCAAAAATCACTGATCACAGATCATTGTAACATATTTAATAATAATTAAAAAGTCTGAAATATTATGAGAATTACTAAAATATGACACAGAGACATGATGCTGTTGGGGGAAAAGGTATCAGTAGGGCTTGTTCAATGCAATTGTAAAAAACCTTCAATTTGCAAAAAATTAAAAAGTGACGCACAGTAACATAAAGTGTGCCTACATAAAGCACTTTAAGGCTCATGAAGCATTTTTCTCACATCCCACAACAACTTTGAGACATAGTATGAGCATCATTACCTTCATTTTACACAGTTAGAACCCAAGGGTCAGAGAGAGAAGTGTCTTGATGTTTATACAGCTAGTAAATGTTAAATTGGGGTTATACATTGAGATCTCTTGGCTTGCATTCTCTTCTGTTATATTACACTGTCTTTTGCATTTGTATTTGTTTTTGTTTTGTTTTGTTTTGTTTAACATCATCAAGACTAACAGAAATTCAAATTTCATTAATAGTAAAATGGTGTCCAAAGTGAGGAAGATGAGTGAACCAATGGGTTCTACCTTGGTCAAACTTCTGAAACATCATGTTCAGTTCTTGATATCACCTTAAGAAGAAGGTTAACAATCTAGAAAGATTCTGCAGTGTGTTGGAATCAGCTCATAAGAGTTCTGAGAGCCAATTGTTTATTTTTCTGTGTGAACATTTAAACCTCAGAAAACAGCAAAAACTATAAATCAAGATTTGATTTATTATTTTGTTGATTGCCTAGACCTAAGAAAATGAGGGGGAAAATGTTGATAAGGCCAATTCAACTTTAAAAGCATGTCATGGACACATTTTTTCCCTCTTGAGAGCTGTGGTTAATCATTCCTAAAAGCATTGTAGAAGAGTGTGACTGGTGAAAGAATTTTCCTAGAAATAAGGAAATTAATGGGATCATTTTGACTCTTTCCAAGTAAACGAAAGACTGTTCTGTAAAAGGATAAATTTGGTTTGTTTGGGCCCATACTGCAAAACTAGGGGCAATGAGATAGAAGTTGCAGGGAGGTGTTTTGTATTTATGTAAGGAAAAACTTTATAAAACACAGAGCTGTCCAAGGTAATGTATTCCCTCTCACTAGTCTTCAAGAAGATATCGGATGACCATTTGTCAGAAAGATTTGGAGGAGGGATTTCCATTTCAGCTCTCTTCCTAATGTGGGATTCTGCAAATGGATCATGATTACAATGAACTATTTGTCATCATATTTGTGTATATAAGATTTGAACTCTATGAGGAAAAACTTCCAAAAAGAAACTGGTTGCCATGTTTGTGTGTGGAATTTCCTCCCACAAACATTTTTAAATGGAGGAAAAGAAACCTTGAGAACAACTTCATGTCAGGACACCTGAGTCCTAGTCCTAGTTCTGCCACAAACTAGTTGTGTAATCATAGGAAAATCAGTTAATAGTCTTGTGTCTCAGTTTCCTCATTTGTTAAACGAAAGGGTGGGATTAGATGTTCTCTAATTATAGCTTTCATCTTCAGAGTTCTCATGGATTTAAAAATTAAAGAAACCTTTATGAATGATTTAATAAGAATTATATAGAATTCCAGAATATCTGAATTGGCATTTCTTGAGACTATTTTATCCCACCCTTTCCTCTCCACCACAACTTCAAAAAGGGATCATCCAGTCTCTGCTTAGAGATTTTTAGTAGGAGGATGCCACTGAACACTGAAACATGGGTAGTCCTTATTTTTTTATTTAAGATTTTTTTCATATGAGAAATTGAGACCCAAGAAGAGAGGAAATGACATGTACAAGGAACACATATAGGAAGTAAGAGGAAGTACTTCCTGGTTCAATCAAGATACTTTATTCCTAGTCTATTCATATGAAATACTTTTTTAAAATTAGAATATTTGTCTCATTATCTCTCTATAACAGGTAAGTAAAATGTTTAAAAAAAAGATAGTAAGATAATTATTTGAAAAGAAAGAGTAATTCTATGACTCTTTTGAGCCTGGAGATAAGGATATAGAAGATCCCTCTTATTGTCACATTTGACTAATATCCTTTGATCTTTCCTAAATATTATAGAAAATAGCATTTATGCTATGCTTTTGTATTTAAGATATATTTGCCAATTTAAATTAAAAGATAATTCTTAAATTAGTAAATAGTTAGAAAATGCAATGTAATGTACTGACTTGGAATTTTTATTAATGCATTTTAAAATTCATATCAATGGCATAATTAACATTTTAGAATAATGAATGAGGTTATTAAAGATGAATAATCATCACAGATAATCAGAGTAGGAAATATTTAAAATAAAGTTGCGATTTTTATGGTACTTGAAATAATGAGTGAGAAAGGCATATTTTTAATTTCACAAAAAAATCATAGAAAAGTCATTTGACAGTATAAATGTTTTTGCTGAATGTTTCATTTCTCCCACAGCATCTAACTTTTGGCATCATAAAATGCACAGAAATCTTCTAGTACAAATTTAACATACTAAAGAGTTATTCCCTGTTATAATGATTCATTTGAATCCTAAAATTTCTTCTAAATATATTTCATTAAAGATATGATTCTCATCCTAGCCTACCAATTCCACCATTCCAGTGCTTATAAAATCTATTAGTTTTAGCTTTTCCTTCCTTACATTCTTTAAAGAGCAAGGATTTTTCTTGTTCCAGCACTACTATAGTTTCTATCGTCTAGTTGAAAGATCAAAGATGTTTTCCTCAGCAATTTAACTGACCTTTTTATTTGTGGATTTTCCTTGGGGATTCCATTTTTCACACTTATTTATCTATCAATCATATATTTATTATTATTTGTCTCTCTATCTATCTATTTTTCCATCTATCTATCTATCTATCTATCTATCTGTCTGTCTGTCTGTCTGTCTATCCATCTATCTATCTTCTCTCAAACTTTGGATACATTTTTGACTTGCACTACATTATCAATCATATTTTGCATTCTCAAATCTTGGATAATAGAATCTTTGTGTTCCATTCCTTAATCAGCTAATTCTAATGAACTCTGTTTCTCACCTTGACTTTTAAATTCACCAAACTGAATTATCTATGCTTTTTTGACTAAAATTTTTCTTTACCCTTTCACAACGTGTCCTTTGTTTCTCTTTTTTTTTTCCTTAGGAATAACCTAAATGTCTAAGCTCTACTTCATTTCCACATACAAATTCATGTTTATAATAGCGATACTCAAATTAGTGGATTCACATGACAAATTTCTAGATTGAAGTAAATCCCTAGTGGCTTCTAATTCTTCAAATGAGCTGTAATTTCATTGCTATACCCTTCCATGGCATGTGAAGTATAACTTCTCCATGCCTTACAAGTCAGCATCATTATTTCTGGTAATCAAAATAAATGATCACTTAGTAGCTAGCTTTTTGGTGATGAAAATTTCTAAACTTATGTCTGGACCATACATGACTTCATAAGATCTGCCCCATCTGTATTCTGCCCACAGCAACCATGACTGGACATAAGAGTAGAACTTTTGTAGAATAATCTTTCATTTCACTAATATTTAATAAATATCTAACATGACTTACATTTGTAATTTAACAGAGAAACCTCAGGATAGCCCTTCATTTTCATTTTAATACATACCTAGAAGAGTTATATAATTTACAATGTCAAGAAGAGCAAAATTTGCTACAGAATATACTTTACCCTTTAACTGCTAACTTGGGCTTTTAAGATTATTACTAAAGCCCATTCTATATCTTTTCTCCCACTCAATCCCAGCTTATATCCTCTTTGATGACTAAGGTTAGCTCACTGCAACTTTTCCTTCTCTGATCTTTTCCTGAGTCATTCCTAACACATGAAAAAGCCCCCACCTTTTTGTCAACCAAAGTAGAAAACCTTTCAATTTAAGTTTTACCATCAAGTTTTACTTCATTTGGGATGCTTTTACTTATAAATAAATAATAATAAATAAATTATTCTAAGTAATATTTGTAAAAACACTGATGTTTTCCCATCTGCTCCTTTAAACATATGATTGCAGTTTCAAACTTTTTTTTTCCATTTTGATAAGACCAGTGAAAAACAGCAATGTCTCTTCAGCATAGAGTCTCAGATTTGGTTAGAAATTTAAAAAAAATTAATGACTTACATAAGAGTCAGTACTTGAATCCCGTTTTTTCTGACTCTGAGGTCTATTCTTTATCTACTGGTCCAGGCTTCCTCTCTTATAATAACATTTACATGGTCATATTAATTGAGAAATCATTGAGTGACAAATTATTGAAAGGAGGTATATTACCATTCATACTAGATAGATCTAAAGTGCCTGCTAATAAAATATGTTGTAAAAAAGCTTGTCTCTTTTTTTCCTTTTCTTTTTTTTATTCATCTATTGCTAATTCCCATAGTTATCGCCAAACATCATCTCTCCTATCCTTAAAAAAGGAAGTACTGCTAGAAGAAATTGCAAAATCTTTCTGATGAATTAGGTCCATCAGAAATATATGCTGTTGTATTTTATTGGAACTCACAAAATGCACATGGAAATCCTATGCATTGAAAAAGCATTTGCAAAATCCAATATCCATTCCTACTAAAAACGCTTGAGAGTATAGGAATAAATGAACTATTCCTTAGAAAAATCAGAAGCATATATTCACGACTGTCAGTAAGCATAATATGTAATGGAGATAAACTGGAACCTTTCCCAGTAAGATCAGGAGTGAAACAAGGTTGCCCACTATCACCATTGCTATTCAATATTGTATTAGAAATGCTAGCCTCGGCAATAAAAGTGGAGAAAGAGATCAAAGGAATAAGAGTAGGTAATGAGAAAAACCAAACTGTCACTCTTTGCAGATGATATGATGGTATACTTAGAAAACCCCAGACATTTTAATAAAAAGTTATTAGAAATAATTCACAACTTTAGCAAAGTTGCTGGATAAAAAATAAATCCACATAAATCCTCAGCATTTTTATACATCACCAACAAAATGCAACAAACAAATGTGGAGTGTATAAAATATTTGGGAATCCATCTACCAAAGAAAAGTCAGGAATTATATGAGCAAAATTATGAAACACTTGCTAAAAAAATAAAGTCAGATTTAAATAATTGGAAAGACATTCAGTGCTCTTGGATAGGCAGAGCGAATATAATAAAGATGACAATACTCCCCAAACTAATCTATTTATTTAGTGCTATACCAATCAGACTCCCAAGGAACTATTTTAAAGTCCTAGAAAAAATAACAACAAAATTCATATGGAAGAATAAAAGGTCGAGAATTTCAAGGGAACTAATGAAAAAAAAAAGTCAGATGAAGGTGGTCTAGGTGTACCTGATCTAAAGCTATATTATATAGCAGCAGTCACCAAAACCATTTGGTATTGGCTAAGGAATAGACTGGTCTATCAGTGGAACAGATTAGGTACACAGGACAAAATAGGGTACAACTATAGCAATCTAGTGTTTGACAAACCCAAAGATACCAACCTTAGGGATAAAAATTCATTATTTGGAAAAAACTGTTGGGAAAACTGGAAATTAGTATGGCAGAAATTAGATATGGATCCATACTTAACACCATATACCAAGATAAGATCAAAATGGGTCCATGATTTAGGCATAAAGAATGAGATCATAAATAGATTAGAGGTACAGAGAATAATCTACCTCTCAGACCTGTGGAGGAGGAAGGAATTTATGACCAGAGGAGAACTAGAGATCATTATTGATCACAAAACAGAAGATTTTGATTATATCAAACTAAAAAGTTTCTGTACAAACAATACTAATGCAAACACGATTAGAAGGGAAGTAAAAAATTGGGAAACTATTTTTAAAGTTAAAGGTTCTGATAAAGGTCTCATTTCCAAAATATATAGAGAACTGCCTAATTTATAAGAAATCAAACCATTCTCCAATTGATAAATGGTCAAAGAATATGAACAGACAATTCTCAGATGATGAAATTGAAACTATATCCACTTATATGAAAGTGTTCCAAATCACTACTGATCAGAGAAATGCAAATTAAGACAACTCTGCTGTCAGATTGGCTAAGATGAAAGGAACAAATAATGATGAATGTTGAAGGGGATGTGGGAAAACTGGGACACTAATACATTTTTGGTGGAGCTGTGAAAGAATCCGGCCATTCTGGAGAGCAATTTGGAACTATGCCCAAAAAGTTATCAAACTGTGCATACCCTTTGATCCAGCAGTGCTGCTATTGGGCTTATATCCCAAAGAAATACTAAAGAGGAGAAAGGGACCTGTATGTGCCATTATGTTTGTGGCAGCTCTTTTTGTAGTGGCTAGAAACTAGAAGATGAATGGATCAATTGGAGAATGGTTGGGTAAATTATGGTATATGAAGGTTATGAAATATTATTGCTCTGTAAGAAATGACCATCAGGATGAATTCAGAAAGGTTTGGAGAGACTTACATGAATTGATGCGGAGTGAAATGAGCAGAACCAGAAGATCACTGTACACTTCAACAATAATACTGTATGAAGATATATTCTGATGGAAGTGGATATCTTCAACATAAAGAAGATCCAAGAAACAACTACACCTAGAGAAGGAACACTGGGAAGTGAATGTAAATTGTTAGCACTACTGTCTATCTACCCAGGTTACTTATACCTTCGGAATCTAATACTTAACGTGCTACAAGAAAATTGGATTTACGCACATATATTGTATCTAGGTTATACTGTAACACATGTAAAATGTATGGGATTGCCTGTCATCTAAGGGAGGGAGTAGAGGGAAGGAGGGGAAAATTTGGAAAAATGAATACAAGGGATAATGTTATTTAAAAAATTACTCATGCATATATACTGTCAAAAATTATAATTATAAAATTTTTAAAAATAAAAAAATAATTAAAAAAAAAAGAAATCCTATGCATCTCTGACTGATTCTCTATAATGATTTGGAAATGACCATTCTGGATATCTCTCTTTGAGCTCCCAATTCCATTCTTCCTAGGAGATGACATTTGGCTTCTATTTTTACTGATTATTGAATTTGTATCAGAATTATCAACTTCATCTCATGCCTCTCATTTATCCAGAATTTTAAATAATATATTTTATCTTCATCTATTCCTTTATCCTTCAATTGGTTCTGAAAAAAATCATGAAACTAAATTCTTTACCAAGGCCAGCCTATCTCCTTGTGTTCTTGACTTCATTTTCTTTCTTCTCAGCATTTTTAGCTATTCTCACTTAGGTTCAGTGAGAATCTTTTCTACTTTTTTTTTAGTTCTTTTTGCTCCTCTTTCTCTTTAAGCATGAAACATTCCTCTAGAATATGACATCACTTTTTCTTCTCTCTGTAATTCTCTTCATTGACAATTTCATCAAATTAAATGGCTTTATATGATTTAGAATTGAAAGAGATCTTAGAGATCATTAAGTTCATATCTCATTTGACAGATAAGGAAACTGAAGACCATAAAATTTGGTAATGACCACTATTTATATGGTATTTTAAGAATTGTAAAGGACTTTAGAAATATTGTTTTATTTTATTCTCACAATTACCATGGAAGGTGAATGTTATTATAAAATCCCTTTTTACAAATGAGAAAACTGAGGCAAGTAGAGGTTTAATCATTTACAGTCACATAGCTGGTAAGTGTCTAAGGCTGGATTTGAATTCATGTATGCTTGATTCCAAGTTCAACACTCTCTATGCTTCTCCAAAGTGCCTCAAATGTCACAGGAATAGTAATTAGCAGAGAGGATTCAAGCTGAGGTTCTCTGACTCTAAAATGTCATATGGGAATCTCTATGTAAACTCCCATATTCACAGATCCAGTTTCTATCTTTTTTTTTCTGAATTCTAAGTTTATAGTTCCAATTGTTTATTGAATATCTCTATGTAGATAAAAATTCATTGAATTGTTGCATTGCTGACTACCTAAAATTCAACCAGAAGTATTTTTTCTTAATATCTTAACTTTTCTTGGCAAAATTACTGTCATCTTAATTATTCAAAATCAAAACCTCATCTATATTGTTTATTCCCAACATCAAGTTGCTTTCTTTGGCCTGTGCATTTTATTATGCAATATTTCTTACACATCACATACATTACCTCTACACTGCCATTCACTAATGTAGACTCTCCTTCCATCTCACCTGGAATATCCTAACATTTCCTTTCTGGCCTGATATTTTTCATTCTTTTCCAATTCTAATACATTTTTCCATAGCTACATATATTATCTTTTTAGCCTTCTCAAAAAGCCTTTCTTTTCTTATTTCCTAAATTTAAAAAAGTGGACTAGCATTTGAGACCTTTCACAACTTCTCTCTGGTCTTTTTGTCATAATCCATATACCAATCAAACAGTTGAATAATTTTTATATTCTGTTGCTTATTTTCAATTAATTTTCTCTCATGGAGACTATCCTCATTGTTTGTAATGCATTTTCTTCACATATCCACCTGGCAAAGTTGATTCTACTCTCTCTAAAAAGCCTTTCCTGATAGCCAAGTACAAAAGTTATCCATTGACATATTTCTCACAATACTTCACCTATGTTTCTTATTTGTTTTTTTATCACATTCTACCTTTTATGTATATCAATGGATTGGTTAACTGCCAGATTGCATGATTGTATCATACTTATTTATGTACTTGTATTATCTCTTCTTCTTTTCTCATTATATTGTAAAATGGTTTAGGGACCAGTGTTTTTAATATAGTTCTACTAAACAAATGGACTAATATTTTGTGGTTAGCAAATACGTGTTGAATTTCATTAAAATTCACTAGCTGGGTATTACCTAGTTAAAATGTAAGTAATTTTATCTATAAAGTAGAGATGTTAGTGGAATATACTGACTATTTGAAATTTGTGTCATGCTATAATGTTTTTATTTTGTAGGATGAAAGTTCTATAGAAAGTGATGAATTTGATATGAGTGATTCCACACGCCTATCAGCTGTGAACTCTGACCTTAGTTCTAACCTTGAAGAAAGAATGCAGAGCCCCCAGACTGTTCCTGGTCAGCAAGATGGTGAGTGTTTTAATTTATAATAAAAAATAGAGTAAATATGAATGTATTACAAATTCTGTCTCAATGTCACTTATTTATCTATTAATAATTTTGGGATTCAAGTATGTTTAGTTTGAACTTTTATATTAGATTTGTTTGTGGCATATAAATGATTTATACAATCAATAATATGATGCAATTTGCAGATTTTTGTGCTTGTAAACTCTCCCTCCTTTGTTCCCTGGACATCAGTTACATTTTTGCTAAATGCAGTCTAGTTGTGTTTATTTCAATAACCCAGGAATACAATGCAATTCAGGATGATTCTAAGATTATTTTATTTTAAAAAAGTAAAATCAGTGTGATGTACTAAAATTTTAATCAAGAGTAATTTGATTATGATTGCTTTTAAAAACTTTACAATAAAGAATTCAAACTAATAACTAATGCATTTAGAGTATTTTTGTGGTGGAAAAATATTTTGTTAGAATTCTTGTTTTTGTCATGTAGACTTTTCATTTTAATGAAAAAATGGAGACAACTTCTGCTCTTAATATCTAATAGATGTAAAGATCCCTAAATACTGACTATATCAAGAATAACTGTTTGCTTCTTTTGTTAAAGTAGATGTTTAATTCACAAAGCTAGAATGTCAACAAAATTTGAGGCACTTACAAGTTCATCTTCTCTCAGTAGAATTTTAACACATCAGAATTATATCAAATTATAAAGAAATAGCTATAAATTACGTCTACTATCTCTAGAAATTACCATTTTCATATGTGTAAAATTCTACATGCAAGTATTTTTTTCTTCTTTTTGGCTAATTATGTATAAAATCCTCTTTTGGAGGCTTCTAAATGGATGGAAAGTGGATGATTTTAACCACAATTAGTTGATTATGCAATTATCTAAGTATAAAGGAAGTTATTGTCTGTATAGTCTTGTACCTACAAGTAATTTCAAGAACTAAAAATTGCTTGTAGCAAAAAAAGAGGGACAAATGTATTTGTGTTTCATCCTTCCTAGAAACCATATGCTGCAAAATCTCTGTTAGTTTTCTTAAATGCTGTTTATTGTTCATGGATCTGATAAAGACTAAGAAAATCTTAATTAAAAAACAGGCTTCAAAAAGGCCCCTTTCCCTTTCTTTACATACTTTCTAAAGGCCATAATTAGCTTTGATTGCAAGAAATATAGAAAGAGATGCTTATGTGAGTATCTTTTACAGTACTGGTAGCTTTAATAATGTCATTAAAAAAACTTTCTATAGGAAGGTTATTGAAACAGACAAGGCATTTAGCTAGTACCATACAAAGAAGATGTTTTGCTGGTTAAGAAATAAAATGTCTTGTATATCTTGTTTAAAATGCTAGCATATGTAGCTCTGGGTTAATGTAATGGTTTATTGGAATGGATATCAAAATGAGATAAGCTTGCAAAAAATTTAAGATATTACTTTCTATCTATTGGTTTCATATACATCATTCAATAAGGCTGGTATATAGCTTTGGTGAATAGTGAACAACGAGTCAGTTATTCTTTCATTATAGAATTGTTTCCTTGAAAGAAATTGCCTAGCTTATGCTTCTAGGATGCAACTGATATATCTGACAAATCAACATTGACTTGAAAATACAGTGGAAGAATGTGAAGAATAATTATGCTGGGAAAGATATGTTCTTCTATAGCTTAGTTTTAGGGGAGAATATTAGAGAGATCCTATCCCTGCTCTAATAAGTTTTACCAAGCTTCAGTGGATTTGATCAATCTGTATACTCCTTTGTTTTGCCAATGTGTTCCTTTGGAATAAAATACTTAAAACCAATAATTAGATAGAACTTGCAATTTTCTCTTGAATCGAATTCTCTTGAAACTTTAGATAGCTTGAAATTGCTTTGATTTTTTTTTCTAAACACTTTTGCTTTGTAAATAAATAAATAAATAACTCTTCTGTGGATTAGACCTCTTCTATGGATAATAAGCCTCTTTCTGGAAAAAAAAATGTTACTCTTCCAATTGTCTCTTAATTCATCTTTTATTGAAAACATTTAATTATTCATTAGTCTAATTATGTACATTCATGAATTGATCATTGATTTATGAAATTATGAAATATAATAGACATTTCCTGTTCTTAGCATACAAGCTAGGAAAGCAGCTGGAAGCAAGGTTACATTTTAATAAGATACAAGGATTATAGGAGAAATCAGTATCCAAAAGTATAGAAACAAGATGCAAAAGGGGGCACAGATACAGATGGTACGGAAGTGGGGGATGGGGTGGTGAAGGAAGGCATGCAGCTTGAGGACCAAGATGGGGAAGGATGAGTCACTTAGATATCTGCTGTTAGATTTGGGAACACATAAGCAGCATGGACTCTTAGGAGATGGGACAGTATTCCCTAGAGTAGGAATCTGAATTCTCATTTTTATGGAATTTTTTATGGAATTCACTACCACAGATATGGTAGTGAACTAATCCCAAGATGTCAAGTCTATGGAGAACAGACCTGCCACTTTGGGATTAATTTACTATCATAGCTGAATTTTCTCAAAGTTGTTGGCAAAACTTTAAAATTAATATATTCATGTTTTTTCAGAGTTACTACTATCATTTAGCATTCTGCTGATATCATTACAGGTATGTGGAACTTACTTGAGATTTACATATCACAGAACCCCAAATACATGACAGTAATGTCTATATGTCTTTCCATTATTTAGCACATATCACCCAAATGTGCTTTTTAATTAATAAATTATATAGTTTATAAACTATGCTCCTTTGATTTGGGAGATGGTTTGTATGTGACTTCCCATTTGTGATCTTCCTGCTATTGCCATTGTACACTGGCTTCTCCTCAAACTTGATATGTTAACTAGAAGGTGAGAAAGGGTGAGGAGGGAAGGACTGGTTGGAGAAACCAGAACAAGATATCATTTAAAACAATCCATAATAATACTGCTGACAATGGCTGACTTCTGTATTCCTTTGAAGCTACAAAGGAGTTTCAAGAATGTTTCATTTGATGCTCACAAAAAATAATCTTGTGAGATATGGTATAAGCTTCTCTTTATAGATGGAAGAAGTTAGGCTCAGTCAAGTGACTTGCCCATAGTCATCTAGCTAAGACCTTAGGATCTAAAAAAGAAAAAGACCTCAGAAGTAATTCAAGCTGCTCATTTTACAGATGAGAAAAAACTGAAATTCAGAAGTTTAAATGTTTTTCCCAAGGATACATATGGTAAATGTCAAAGAAGCATTTAAACCCCAGTCCTTTAATTCCAGAGTGATCACTCTTTCCACTTGAACTTCAGATCTTCCTTGCACCCACCTGAATAAGAACTTAAGTACCTTTGTCACTTGTTGTCCACTCCAAAAGATAAAGGGTTTTTTTGAATTTTATGACAACTTTGCACATTTCCACGTAAAAATATTGAGAAAATTATTTAGTTCATAATTGGTACTTAGTACATGGAGTTAAATTAAGCTGATTAAGATGAAGAAGAATGATGCAGAGCAAGTTTTTTCTTCTTTAATGGTTCCATTAGTATAGATTTGAAGAAGAGAAGAAGAAGGAGGAGGAGGAGGAGAAAGTCATACAACCCATTAATTAAAATCAACAAACATTTGTTAAGTATTTATTATATTCATGACATATCACTTTAGAGGCATAGAGCCTTTCTTGAGATCAAAATTGACCTTTGAGATTACATTTAGCCTAGTCTTTGATGGAAAATAATAAAGTGGGTAAAGAACATATTTTTTTACAACTTGAGAAAAACATAACAATAATAATAGTTAACATTTATATGGCATCTACTATTTGCCAGACACTATCCTAAGCACTTTACAATTATTTCGTTTGAATCTCAACAACAACCATTATTATGCTATTATGATCTCTATTTTAGAGATGAAGAATCTGAGGCTCATATAGTAGAGTGCCTTCTTTTATATGGGCATATCCTGTTCCACTGTCTTTCATATTTCACAATTGATATCAAAGTTCTTCAGAGATACCTTCAGAATGTCCCTGTATCACTTCTTCTGACCTCACTGTGAGTACTTCTCTTGTATGAGTTTTTTACAAACTAATCTTCTTGTTAAATACACATTTGACATTTGAACAATGTGGCCAGCCCATCAGAGTTGTGTTCTCTGCAATAGTTGAATACTTGACTATTGAGCTTGAGATTGCCAAGTGATCTTCAGAATGTTTCTAAGAAAATTCAAATGGTATGGTATGGAAAGTACATCCTCTATGAAAGATCCTAAAAAGAACATAGAGAAGAATTTCATATGACCAAAAGATATATATGAGTGATGATCATCATCAGTGAATAATAATGAGAATCTAAGTGCATTCATGATATGCCCTCCATGATATCCTGGCACTTCCCACCTTGTGATATTATAACATTAATCTAATAACACAAATGTGTTGCTTAGTTTATTGCCCTTCATTTTCAAAGAGGCTAAAAATTACACCATTATGTTAGAGTTAAGGTAGTGTATCTGACAGTGCTTAATCAGACCAATATGAGTTCAGAATGCTTTATCACAGATTGGACACAAATGGTCTTTGTGAACATTTGGGGTGTATTTTCTAACTTTGTGCGTCTTATGTTTCTTCTGAGGTAATTCAATTTTACTTTACTCATAGAGCACAGCACCTTCTCTGATAAGGGAATTTAATTTTTTTTATTAAAGCTTTTTTATTTACAAAACATATGCATGGGTAATATTTCAACATTGACCCTTGCAAAGCCTTTTGTTCCAAATTATCCTCTTCTTACCCCAACCCCTCCCCTAGATGGTGGATAGTCCAATACATGTTAAATATGTTAAAATATATGTTAAATCAAATATATGCATATATATTTATACAGTTATCTTGATGCACAAGAAAAATTGGATCAAGAAGGAAAAAAAACTGGGAAAGAAAACAAAATGCAAGCAAACAACAGAAAAAGTGAGAATGCTATGTTGTGATCCACACTCAGCTCTCATGGTCCTCTCTTTGGGTGTAGATGTCTCTCTTCATCACCAAATAATTATAATTGGTTTGAGTGAATTCATTGTTGAAGAGAGCCATGTTCATCAAAACTGATCATTGTATAATCTTGTTGTTGCCATGTATAATGATGTCCTAGTTCTGCTCATTTCACTTAGCATCAGTTCACGTAAGTCTCTCCAGGCCTCTCTGAAATCATCCTTCTGGTCATTTCTTACAGAACAATAATATTCCATAAAATTCATATACCATAATTTATTCAGCCATTCTCCAGTTGATGGTCATCCACTCAGTTTCCAGTTTCTTGCCACTTCAGAAAGGGCTGCCACAAACATTTTTGTACCTGTGGGTCTGAAGAATATGGGGTAGCTCCCTGAAAAGCCTCAGGGTCAGCCCAAGTCAGATAAATTGAAGTCTTTGTTCTTTAGGGGGAGAAGTGAAGGAGGCAAGCAAGCTGCCATGCTGCTTGCCAAAGACCTATTCTGGATTCTGGAGTTCAGAGTCACCAACCTCTCTTCTCCTCATTCTGTGGCCAAGTGACTCTGGCCTCTCTCTCCCTCTGTCCTCTAATCCTTGCCTATGATTATCTTAACAGCAAACATTTAGCAACCACCAACAGTGAGAAGAGCCATTTATCCAAATATATATATATATACTAATAGAATCATTATCTCACATCAAATAGGTAATTAAGCTGATGTTAGGCTCTTACTAGGTGCTGTCAGTACTTAACTGTTCTCTAGCTCAGGGTTCACACCTTTAGTTCACAGCTTTAAAAGGAATTTACACCTTCAGACTTCTGAAGAGGAGTTTACACATTTAAAGGTGCTTACACTTTTAAAAGGAGCTAGTTCATTGGTTGTAGGAGTTCCCACAAGCCCCTGGGAGTACCCACAAGCCCATTCTCTAGGAGGATAAAAAGAGGCAACATTGAGTCTGGAGAGTAGTCTGGATTGGGTCAAGGACAAGACTTCCCAGGAGAACTTCAGGGAAGCTGGAGGAGATTCAGAGCCAGGATTCAGGAAGAAGAGGATTTGAGATTCTACCTTCACTCTGGCTGAAGGCTCCAGAAGCCTCCCAAGAAACCTTCTCACAGAGAAAAGGATTTACAGAAAAGAAGCCTCCTCCCAGAGAAGGATTACAATTGATAGACAACAGGACACTACAATTTGGCATGCAACGTGGGGCAAGGACTTTTGCTTATCCTGACTCTGACTGATAATGAGCCCTTCAGAGGGAGCTAGCCCGGACTTAAAAAGTTTAAGTGCTCAGGTGTCTGATTCAAGCACACCTATTTGAGTTTCAGCCCTCTACATCTCCCCCTTTATTTTGTTTTCAAACATAGGTGTTAATGCCCTCCCTGAGTTCTCAGGATAGTGAGAATCACAAAAAGGAGGTGATTACACCCTCCCTGACTTCTCAGGAAGAGAGATAAAAAACACAAAAGGGAAGTGGGAAGTCAAGCCAGATATTGTTAGTGGATTTCTGGGCTGAAGGGTCTTACTAGAAACAGGTATACACAAACCCATCAGCATGGCAATAAAGCACAGGATAGCAGTGATGACTCTCCCCACAGCTGGTGCAGGCTCAATATGGTGTAACAAATATAAATTGTACATGTAAGCAGTGATAGAATAAGTAATATGAATCAACTTGGTATTTTAAAAGATTTCCAGAAATCCTAGAAGGAAGGTATGTAAATAACAGTCACACATATACCTCCTTTAGCAATCAAGAGATAGTTCAAAACCAATCTATTGTCAATTATTTCACATATAAGGGAATCCAATGATTCCTGCAAGTTTTTAAAGTCCTGCAACAGGTTTTATTTTTATGTGTTAGGGAATCCAATGATTCCTGCAGATTTTGAAGTTTTACAACAGTCTTGTTATGTGTCAGGGAATCAATGATTCCTGAGGGTTTTCAAGTCCTAAAACAATCTTATCATGTCTTAGGGAATCCAATGATTCCTGAGAGTTTTGAAGTCCTGTATCAGTCTCATTAACAATTTTTGATGTCCATGAGTCATTCGCCATAACTGCTGTGCTCTTTCAGTGGTGGGCACAATCAGCAATGGAACCACTCTATGTTTCTTGGGTCTTCTCCTTCGTTTCAAGGGTCTGCTCCATCTTGCTCCTATGGACAAAGTGAATACAGCTCATTGGCACCCATCTGATTCCTTCTCCATCTGTAGATATACAAACAAACCCTCTCCCTCAAGCAGTTAACCTATCTGGTCCCTTCTATTCACCCCTTTCTGGATTTCTTCTGGCAATTATCTAAAGATAGTGTAGCTGCTCCCACTAGACATCGCCCTTCCAGTGAGTTATAAAACCTGTCTGCCAGAGCCAGTGAATCTTTGTCAAAAATCAAGAAGTTAATTGTATAAAGAGCTAAATTTAGAAGTTCTCTAGGATTACCTGTGGCTCGACCTTTCTTTTATTTTTGAGGAGTGTCTTGATTTCTCTGTTTCTCCTCTCTATTATCCTTGAGGATTAAAGGGTATGCCAGTGGTGTGTAAAATCTTATACTATGCACAAAAAATGTGCATAATGGTTAGAAATATATGCAGGTCCATTATCTCTTTTATTGCTTGTGATACACCCATAATTGTAAATGCTTGTATAAGGAATTCAGTGACCACTTGGGCTGTCTCTTTTGCTCCTGGTATTGCAAAAGTGAATCCTGAAAAGGTGTCTACTACAACATGGATAAAAGACAGACAATGAAAAGATTTATAATGGGTCCCATCCATTTGCCAAATTTCATTGAGTCTCAAACCATGAAGATTCTTCCCTGGAGGGATTGTAGGAGTGTGGAAAGGAATGCAAGCTATACAGGCTTTTACTATGTTCCTAGCTTCTTTCCTTGTTATTCCAAATTGTAAATATAAAGCTTGAGCAGCCTGATGATATTTAGAATGAGATTCTTGGACTTCCTGAAATAAAGGAGTATTGGCTACCATTGTTAGAAGGCTATCTGCCTTTGAATTACCATCAAAAATAGGACCTGGAAGTTCACTATGAGAGTGGACATGCAAGATATAAATCTTACCTGGATGTTTTTTCACTTGCTCTTGAAGTTCCTTAAAGAGCTGATATATATTGGAAACTACAATTTTTATTTGGGCTGTGGAAATTCTTTTTATAGCAAATACAGGGGAATTCCAAGGACTTAGAGAAGGTTGTAAGTATCCTTGGTCAAGTTGCTCCTGTACTATATCTAATAAGGCCTGAAATTTATCACTACCTAAGGGCCACTGTTCTATCCACACTAGTGTATCAGTTTTTCCATTGGATAGGAACAGGTGAAAGTGTTGGCAGGCCTTCAACAGCAGCCCTGCCTAAAACACCAAAGTACTCTTTTATAATCCTACTTGTTGTACAATGTTTCTTCCCCACAGATTAATGGGGATTTTTCAACTATAAAAGGAGTAAAAACACCTATATATATATATATATATATAGTGAGCATGGAACAGTCAGCTGTCATAGCTGCTCTCCAGAATATTCCTGGATTTTGCTGCTTGGAGTCAGAATCTGGACATCTATTACCAGATTGCCTATTAGGAGTCTGTATCAGAAAACCTGATGCTACTACTTCTCCTGGTTGATAAGTCTTACATTATTTGTCTGTATTAGTGACTGGGATATTATTTACACATCCCCCAGTTTCTCATCAGTGTATAGATGGACACTGTTTTGTAAGTACACTCAAGAGACGAAATGATCAATCCTACTGTGCCTGGAGGCAAGGTATCCAAAGGCTGGAGAGGAACAGATTTCACCTCTCCAGGGGGTATCTCAGTAGTCCCAGTTGCATTACTAGTCTATTCTCCCCAATTGTAATTCCTTTCTCTCATCAGATTGCTTCCTAGCTGATTGGTCATATCTGAGTACTGAACTTCTAAAGGCTCTCTGAGTGTAGCATTGGCTGCCATCATAGCCCAAGTATTTTTTGTTTGTTTGTTTGTTTTGGGCCATCCTATTTCCCTGAATCACTTTACATTCTGATGCCTAATGGAAGCCTCTGTTTTTCCTCACATTTTTCAGGGAGTCTGATTATTCTCAAATTGTCTCTCCTGGATCTGTTTTCCAGGTCTGTTGTCTTTCCAGTAAGGTACTTGACATTCTTTTCAATTGTTTCGTTTTTCTGGTTTTGCTTGACTACTTCTTGGTTTAGTCATTCATTTCTACTTGTTCGAGTCTAATTTTCAATGATGTATTTTCTTCACTCACTTTTTTTATATCTTTTTGTAATTGTCCAATTGAGTTTTTAAGTGAGTTTTTTTCTCCTATGGAATTTTTTTCCATTTCATTCATTTTATTTTTTAGAGAACTGTTTTCTTTTTCCAGTTCACTAATCCTGTTTTCCTTGGAGTTGTTTACCTTTTCTAATTCACTAATTTTATTTCTCAATGATTTGCTCTCTTTATCCACTCTGGATAACTTCTCCAGACTCTCTTGCCAAGCTTCCCTTTCCTTTTCCCATTTCTCTTCTAGCTCTCTTGTGAGAGCCTTTTTGATTTCCTCTATGAGATTCTTTTGTATTGAGGAGCAGCTCATATCCCCCTTAGGGGATTCCTCTGGAGATAATCTGCTTTTTGTGTCCTCAGTATTTGAAATCTGTTCTCTCTCCATACAGAAGCTGTCAATGGTTAGAGACCTTTTGAATTTTTTGTTCATTTTGTCAGAGCAGAATCAAAGAAAACAAATTGACAAATGAAACAATTGGTCTGTTTCTGGGGGGGATGGGTCTGAATGGTGTTACGGAACTTCCTCTACAGATTGAGGGAGACAGCAGTGAAGCACTAACAGGACAGCCATGGCTGTGCTGCATCTGCACTCTGAGGCTCTAAGAACTCGCTGAGTCACTCCAGGTGGGGGTGGGGGTGGCCCGACCAAGAGATGCTAGTTTTCCAGGCTTTTATTCTTCACCTCCGGTAATTACACCTTCTCTGCTGCTCCTGGCTTGCTGCCAAGGCGGAGTATCTACTCTGAGGTAAAAGTTTTTTCACAGAAATGGAAGATATTGTACCCCTCCCCACTCCAGTCTACAGTGTGAGCTGCCTGTCTTGCTCTGGCTGCACCCAGTCTGTTCAACCTTCCCCCAAGCAAACACAGACCTTCTCTGGTGAATTTCAAGATTGTCTTATTATGTTGGTTATTATTCATGGGTTTCTTTTCCAGTCAAGCATTAACTCCGAGGCTTGTCATGAAGTAAGTTCTGAGAGAAAACATGGAGCTCAAGCAGCTGTCTGCCTTCACGCCACCATCTTGGCCGGAAGTCTAGTATAATTCTTTTACAAACCTCATTAGCATTTACTTTAGCAAGTTGCCTTATCATAATTTCTTTTGATGCATTTTCACCAATAGTTAGTATGACAGCTGTCTGCAGACAATCCACAAAATCAGCAAAGGGTTAATTTGGCCCTTGTGCTATTTTTGTGAAGGCTTCTTCTCTGTCCTGTTTACCTGGGATAAAGCCCTATCTTTTGATAGCAACAGAAGCAATTTGCTCATATGCTGCTATGGGGTAATTAATCTGTGCTGAAGTATGTGAATAAGAACCTACACCTGTTAGTTGGTCACAGGTGACTGGTGTATTAACTCCAGGTTGCTTATTTTGTTGGGCTTGTATCCTACAGACTTCACTATATTCAGAAAGCCACAACAAGTTTTGTCTGGGTTCTAAGCATGTCTTTGCTATATATTTCCGGTCAGGAGGGGTTAAATTTTCATAATCCAAATCCTGTAATAACATATTAACATAAGATGATGTAGCCCCATAAAGAATGCAAGCCTTTTTCAGATCTTTGATAATTTCTAGATTAAAAGAAGTGTATGTTCTCCTGAAGAGAGTTAAGCTGTTCAATCATAGAATACATTTGTATTCTCATATCAGCTGTATGCTGCCCTTCCTCTTTGGCTTTAAGTAGTACTTTTTGCAATTGAGTCATAGAAAGGGGTGATTGCTTGTGGGGGGGCGGGGAAGTGTTGATGATATCACTGCCCCTCCCATTCCTCCAGAAGGTGGAGTTGATGGGAGAGGGTCAAGAACCTTCTTGGTTGTAGGCAGAGTTGAAGCTGGGAATTGAGTGAGAATCACATTCTTTAAGTTCACTTAACTCCCCATGCCCTCCTTTGATATTTCCATTATCCTTTCCCTTTTCTTCCTCTTTCAACTCACACTTCCTTATGTGGCTGTTCTTAAAGAGCCACATTTTTTTTTCTTTTTTCTAGAACTTGTGGGATTCTTTAAGGCCAATTATATTATGTTGTGTATATAGAATGTTTCCTTAGAAATTGAATCAGGACCTTTATCATTGTGATATTCACATAGTTGATCTCCTACTAGTTTCCAATTATCTGTCTCTATTTCTTCTTCCTTGAAGGATCAAGGGCACATGAATTCTAATGTATCCAAGAGGCCATCAATCAGCTCCCAAGTTACAAGCAAATCTTGACTCTTTATTAACTTAAGTATGCTTTCTATAGACCTCCCTTGTGGTGGGGGTAGGAGTAGGGGTGGGGGTGGGGGAGAATCTTTTCCTAGTATCTGCCCCACTTCAGCTACAAAAAAAAAATTACTAGTTTAGCTCTTAACAAAGTAAGTTCCCTATTTGTCTATTAAAATACTCACCCTATTTCCTGGTGACAGGGACTATTTCAGTGAAATTAGGATCCTTGGTCCAACTTGGGTTCCAAATGTAGAATATGGGCTAGCTCCCCAGAAGGCCTCAGGGTCAGCCCAAGTCAGGATAAATTAAAGTCTAGGTCTTTAGGGGGAGAAGTGAAGGAGGCAGGCAAGCTGCCATGCTGCTTGCCAAAGACCTATCCTGGATTCTGGAGTTCAGAGTCACCAACCTCTCTTCTCCTCATCTTGTCACCAAGTGACTCTGGCCTCTCTCCCTCTGCCCTCTAATCCTTGCCTATGATTATCTTAACAGTAAACATTCAGCAAGCACCAACAGTGAGAAGAGCATCATACGTAATGGGGATAAACTGGACCCATTCCCAGTAAGATCAGGAGTGAAACAAGGTTGCCCACTATCACCATTATTATTCAATATTGTATTAGAAATGCTAGCTTTGGCAATAAGAGAAGAAAAAGAGATTAAAGAAATTAGAGTATGTAATGAGGAAACCAAATTATTACTTTTTGCAGATGATATGATGGTATAGTTAGAGAACACTTGAAAATCAACTAAAAAACTATTATAAATAATCCACAACTTTAGCAAAGTTGGAGGATACAAATTAAATGCTTTTGTCCTACCTGGTTTAGGTATCAGTACCATATATGTATCATAAAAGGAATTAGGTAGGAGTTCCTCATTTCCTACTTTTTCAAATAGTTTAAATAGTATTGGAATTAATTGTTCTTTAAATATTTGGTAGAATTTACATGTAAATCCATCTGGTCCTGGGGATTTTTTCATAGGGAGCTGATTTATAGCTTGTTCTTTCTTTTACTAAAATGGGACTATTTAAGTAATTTATTTCCTCTTCTGTTAATCTGGGCAATCTATATTTTTATAGGTATTCTTCCATTTCACTTAGATTATCAAATTTATTGACATAAAGTTGTGCAAAATAACTTTTAATTATTGCTTTAATTTCCCTTTTCATTTTTGAGACTAACAATTTGATTTTCCTCTTTCCTTTTTCTAATCAAATTAACTAAAAGTTTATTGATTTTGTTCTTTTTTCATAAAACCAACTCTTAGTTTTATTTATTAATTCAATAATTTTTTTAATTTCAATTTAATTAATCACTCCTTTTGTTTTTAGAATTTCAAGTTTGGTATTTTATTGGGGGTTTTTAATTTGTGCTTTTTCTAGCTTTTTTAGTTGCAAGCCCAATTCACTGATCTTCTCTTTCTCTAGTTTATGCAAATAAGCATTTAGGGATATGAAATTTCCTCTTATA